>NC_037334.1:62030125-62337170 GCF_002263795.3 Bos taurus
TTGCTTTTGAAAAGCCTGCTGTGATCTAGCCCCTGCCCACCTGTCTGGCCTCATCTCTCAGCACCACCCCAGCCCCCAGTCCTAGCTGGCCCCTAATATCCTTATACATGATGCAGCCTCGGCCTGCAATTACCCGTGCCCCTCTCTGCCCCGTGAACTCCCACTCATGCCTCGAGGCCCAGCTCAAATGTCTCCTTCTCTGGGAGGCCTTCCCCACCCCCAGGCTGAGCGAGTGGCACCCTCCCCTGGGGCCCTCCCAGAGCATTTCCCATGATGCGCTGCAGAAGCTGTTTACGGGGCTGACACGGGCCTGGCTGAGCTCCTTGAGGACAGAGCCCTGCCTTATTTATTTTCAGTCCATAGAGAGAAGCTCAGAGAATGTGAGAAGGTAGAGGGAGAGAGAGAAGAAGGGAAGAAGGCAGCAGAAGGAAGAAAGGAAGGCAGGAAAGAAGGAAAGGAAAGAACGAGTCAAGCAAAGACATTGGGGGATAATTCATTCAATCACCTACCCACCCATTCCATCACTCATTCAACAAATATCCACCAAGTTCCTACCAGGCCCCACTCTAGGCACTAAGGATATCGTTAGCAAGCTCAGGATACCGGTGACTCACTCTCGGCATTTCCAGGTGACTTTGGTGTGTGCGTGTGTATGTGTGCTGTACGTGTGCATGCAAGGCCTTCTGTGTGCGAGGGCTTGCTGCCGGGGCACCTGTCTTCTCTGGGGCCTGGTGCTTTTAGCATCTGTCCCTGGATCCTATTGCAGCCCGAAATAAGGCTGTGAGCCACCACAAGGCAGGGGCGACTCTCGTCAGCTGAGGCCGGAGCTGGCTGCAAGGCACACCCAGCTCTCCGACCCCCTGCACAGACACTGACCATCGACTCTCAGCTTCCCGAAAGAGGTGTTAATCTGAGGGTCTGACACCCCTTCCTGCCCACTGTGCTTCCGTCTCTCAGGTACCAGGATCCAAGGGGAGCTTGAGGGCTGTGCGGAGCGGGTGGTGGAGAAGAGTAATTCCAGAGCCCCTTCCCCCCACAGCAAAGCAAGGACCCTGCAGAAGGGCCGGGAGTGTGGGGCCTTGTGGAAGCCTGGATCCTAAATTGGGAAGGGAGGGATCCTAACCTCTCAGTTAAACGGGGAGGGGTGGCTAGGATTCCAGCTGGAGGGTAGGTTATGACTCTGCTCAGACTTCAAGATCTTTCAGCAACAGAGGGAACAGGGTCCCTGTCTGTCAAATGAGGGGTCCTTCCCGATGTCTGTAAATTTCTGTAAGGAGAGTATTTGTCAAGAAACAGATTTGGAACTGTGGAATCCTAAGTGGTCACAGTGGAGCATGCTTCACAAGCTCATGGGCCTCACCCCAAATGCATGCACGTGTGCTCATGTTTGCATGCAGCTTTAGGTGGCACAGAGAGACACGGAGCTGGAGAGCTGCTTGCTCACACTTACCAAGGGAGTCAGAGAGACTGATTAGAATCCAGGTTGCCAAGCTCAGCACCCAATGACCTGGGGCCAGGTATGGGTACGGGAGGGGAGATAATGGATGGAGGCAGATTGTTTTCCTAAAAGAAAGAATATAGAAAAACCTGGCAGCAAAGCAGAGGGGCATAGAAGTGGGTAAGGCTGTCAGGAGGCCCAAGGGCTCTGCCTTCTCTCCTGAGGGCAAGATAGGGACTCTCGACTTGGGGCCTACAGGGCTTCTCTGGGGCTTTGGGCCTCATTTTATTTTAAATCACCTCCAAGATTCCTGGGACACACCATAGATGCAAATGGGGGACTGGTGGAGGAGGGAGAGAAGCAGAGCACCATGGAAGGGAGCCGAAGGATGGGGGCTACGAAGGGGCTGATGGCTCTTTCAGCTTCCTTGCACCAGCCTGTGCCCTCAAGCTTCAGAGCTGAATACTGGGGACATGAGGGGCACACCTTGAAGACCCCAGTGCAGCCCCAGCCTAACCGGCCATGCTCCTCTCCCCCAGACTTCAACTTTCAACCTCTTTAAGCCTCTGAGTAGAGCTCACCCGAGTCAGTGGACAACAACAGTCAGACACCCCCACCTCCCCTTCTAACGTCCCAGAAACTACTCTCGATGAGCCTTGTGCTTCCTTAGCAACCTGGAAGCAGATCTGCATGACCTTGAGCATCTCCCTTGCCCTGCATGGACCTCAGCCTCCTCTTTCCCACTTGGACAGCCCTTGCTTGAGACTGGAGTGAGAT
The DNA here is from genome assembly GCF_002263795.3 of Bos taurus. Classification (NCBI taxonomy): domain Eukaryota; kingdom Metazoa; phylum Chordata; class Mammalia; order Artiodactyla; family Bovidae; genus Bos; species Bos taurus. The sequence continues at coordinate 62,032,341 of NC_037334.1, forward strand.
ATGGCTATGTGGGGCTGAGGCTGGGTGGATCAAGGACTAGGAGGAACGGAGGCAGCTGGACCCATCTGTAGGGGTGTCTCCTCCACAGGATGATCCCCAAGGAGCAGAAGGGGCCAGTGATGACTACCACGGGGGACCTCACTGAACCAGGTAAGGCTGCCCCAGCCGCTGGGCATCCCTCAGATCCCATCCTTTCTTGGTCCCAGGCTATAGCCACTCAGCCTGCTGGCCCCAGGCCTGGGCAAACAGGTGTGAGTTCCAGGCCAGCCTGTGGAATCTGCCGCCTGGGCTGGGAAGTTTCCCGAAGCATTGGGAGGGGCCTGGCCCTGATTTCAGGGCACACGAGAGCTGAGGTTGAGTGCCATAGACTAGGCCCTGGCCCCACCTGAGTCATTCCCTCAGCCCCAGATTGAGCTCTGAGGGTCCCAGATCGAACCCTACCAATGGCCCAAGCTTCCCACATAATTGCCTGTGCTTTAACTGGGGGTCTCACTGAGCAGCCACAGCACGAGACAAGGGGTCAGGGGAGAGTGGGGCAGCAGGGCAAGAGCAGGCTGCCCAATCTGAGACAAACCATTTCACGTAAAAGCTGATTCATCCAGTGGATAAGTCACCTAAAATACGTATTTATTAATTTTATAAGACCTCTTCCAGAACTCTTGGCAAAATTTTGGAGTCTTTATTTGGCCTACTTCAGAGCATTTTATGTATTTTAAAAAGAAATTCAGCTAAGTCAGAAGTCTCACACTTTTCTGTGAATCATAGTGACATGGCGCTGTTGCTTAAAAGTACAGATTACTGAGGGAGCGCACAGTTACTGAGGGAGTCAGGGGGCCGATCAGAATCCAGGTTGCCCAGCTCAGTGCCCACCGACCTGGGGCTGGGTATGGGAGGTACAGATAGAAGCAGGTTATTTGTCTAAAAGAAGGACTATAGAGAAACCTGGCAGCAAAGCAGAGGGGCACGGAAGTGGGTGAGGCTGTCAGGAGGCTCATCCCAATATCCCCACCCAGGAGTTCTGATCCAGGGGACCTAGGGAGGAGGCCAAGCATTAGCCACTTAGACAAGTACCCGGATGGTTCCCATGCAGGAGAGCAGTGAACCAAGCTCTGATAAATCCCTGCCTAAGGACTTTGCTGCAGTTTTGCCTCCTTAGGTGAGGTGTTCTAAGAACTGTTTCATCATGTGTACAGCTTTATCTGTGAGGCATACTTTTAATCCATTTTGTGTGTTCTTGCCTCCTTTTGATGGTTTCATTTTTTTTTCATTCCATGATTTTCATGCTGAAATATGTAAGCTTTGTGAGATATCGAGGCTCTAAATAGAAGAACCAGGCAAAGCATTTTCTTTTCTTGTCTAATTAGTTACAGACCCCCCAATGTTGATGCACATCATTTATGCCAGACTGGAAATAAGTTTTTTGTTGTTGTTGTTGTTGTTGATTATTGCTAGAGTATTAATTAAGGACAATTTTGAAACTAAAGAAAAGTAGAAAGGGAGAAAAATCACATGAGCTCATCACCAAAAGACAGCCATTGTAAAATAATAATAAAACACTGTTCTTGTGCACTTACTGTGTCTCAGATATGGTGCTAAGAGCATTTGAACTTTTTGTTATGTATATAACCCTCACAACAACTCTGTAAATTAGATACGATTATGCCCATTTTTTAGATGAGAAAACAGAGACTCAGGAAAGCCAGGAAATCACATCCTCTGTAGATGCAGAACAGATTTGACCCCAGATCTCTTTGTCTCCAAAACTGCTCCTTTACCACATGGTTACATAAATAAAACATTCATTTTATAAAATATTCAGACAAAACAGATATGAATGACTTTGAAAGCGAAAGTTCCTCATAATGAAACCATCTGGAGATAACCATTGTTAACAGATTTGTGTAAATCCTTCTTCTGTTCATATATAAACATTTATATAAGCACATACACACGTGGGCTGAATACTATACACTGTGTTCGTCATCTTAAATTTTTTTTCACTTTGCAGCACACCACATCTTAAATTTTTTTCACTCAGCTACATACCACATCTTAAATTTTTTTCACTTAGCAGCATACCACAGACTTCTTCCCATCTTAGTATAATTTATCTCACCCCTCCCCTCCCCCAGCATATAAGATATTATATATATTTATACACCCTCCCCTGACAAGGAGGCCATGAAGGCTTGACTAAGGTTAGGGGTAGAGCCTGAGGATTCCTGAACAAGTGACTTGTTGAGATTGCACTCCTAGGAGAAGGGAAGTGACAAAAGCAGGACTGGGCAGAGGAAATTGCTAAGGAAGGAAGTGGGTTCCAGAGCATAAATTAATTGCCCTATAGAAATCATCTCAGCTAAAAAAAAAAAGAAAGAAATCATCTCAGCTTTAGCAGGGGGGCTGTTGCAGCCTCTACTCACCGGAGCAGTTCTCTGCAGAGGTGGCCGTTGTGAGCTGTTAGTCACTGATAAAGGGTGTCCAGGCAGCATCCCCTGTAAGACTGATTCCCCGTTTTCATAATCTGACACCTCACTGCAGCAAACATCCTCGTACGTATATCCTTGGGTGTATTTATTCAACTTTTCTCCCCAGGGATGAATGCCTAGAATTAGAATTGCTTAGTCAAAATAGGTTTCATCTATAGCTTTTTTTTTTTTTGTCTTTAAATATTGAGTTCAGTTCATCTGAACAGCAGTTGAGAATATATGTCAGGGGACTTTTATTACATATTTTAGGTATGTATTTAGGTATTACATATTTAGGTCTTTCATCTGTTTAAGACAGAGTGCATTGTCTCGTTTGAAAGAAAACAAAAACAGTGCAAACAATTTCCAGCCCTCCTCCTTTGTATATCCCATAAATAGTCACTGCTCATATTTGGCATGTCTCCTTGCAGATTCAATACATGCATAAGCATATACTTATTTTTTTAAACATATGAGTGGGATCTTAGAATACAAATTCTTCAGAAATTTGCTTTTTTCCCCCCTCTTAATCTATAGTGGATTTCTTTCTGATTCTAATGTGTAGAAGTTTCTTTCTCTACATTTGCTGAAAGAATGAAAAAACCATCAGCCTCCTTTTTCAAAGGCCATTTAGGATTCCGCTGAGTGGGATGAAGCGCCACACTTGCACGGCCCTCAGAGCTGACTGCTGACCACATCTGTCTTCCTCCCCCAGTCACTCTCTCTACTGTTCTCTGGGACAATTTCAGCAACCGCTCTTCTCAAACCTAAAGTACCTCCTCCCCGACTTCCATTCTCAGCTGGTGACCTTGCTTCTTATTTCACTAGAAAAGGAGCCAAAGGAGACTTCTGCAGGCTCCCGCCTCCACATCTGTCCGCTTGTTTGCCTCTGTGTCCCTGTCTCGGTTTTCCTAGCGTGAGAGGTGAACTCTCCGTGCACCTGTCCGAAGCCAACGCTTCTAGCTGGGCGCCAGACACCCTCCCTGCTCTCTCCCCCGCTCTAGGACATTCCTTCAGTAATTCTCCTCTTTAAAAACAAGCAAGCAAACAAATCCCTCTTGTTTCCATAGCTGCATCCAGCCGTGGTCCTTCAGAGCACAGCTCCTCAAAGCTGCTATCTTTACTTCCCTCCTCTCTCTCTTTTCAACATTTTATTTAACCAACTTATACACACACACACACCAAAGTAGAGAGTTCAGACCCCCGAGGTCCCCCTTTTATTCTTGGAGTCCAGAACAAATCCCAAGAAACATGTCATTCCACCCCCCCAACCCAAACACTTCACTATGCATCAAAAGTAATAAAAAGCACATTTCCTTACATGTAAAGGTATTAACACACTGACCAAAATGAGCAATACTGATTTAATACTATCTAATAACCAGTCCTGTAGTCAACTTTCTCCAATTTTCTTGTTTGTTCACGGATATCTAAATAAGAGCCACTTTGGATTCTAACATTATCTAGTTTCATGTGTACAACATTATATTTCTACTTCTGTACACACTAGAGCATGAAAAGTGAAAGTGTTAGTCCTGTCCAACTATTTGAGACCCTGTGGGCTGTAGCCCACCAGGCTCCTCTGTCCACAGAATTCTCCAGGCAAGAATACTGAAGTTGATAGCCATTCCCATCTCCAAGGGATCGCCCCAACCCACGAATCACTCTGGTCTCCTTTATTACAGGTAGATTCTTTACCATCTAAGCCACCAGGGAAGCCCATACACTATAGCAGGCTCACCACCAAAAGTATGGTTTCTACCTTTCACCACAGTTGACCCCTTTACTCATCTCGCCCTCCCTCTTGGCCCCATTCCCTTCTAGCAACCACTACTCTGTTCTCTGTATCTGCATGTTTGTTGATGTTTGGTTTGATCATTCATGTTGGCTTTTGTTTATGTTTGTTTTTATATTCTGCATGTGAGTGAAATCATATGGTTGTCCTTATCTGACTTATTTCACTTAGCACAGCACCTTCAAGGGCCCTTGTTTTTATTTGGTAGCTATGTCTCTTAAATCTCCCTTAATCTAAATCACCGTCACCCCCTCCTTTGTTTTCCATGTCATTCATTCCTTTGAAGAAACTGGGCCAGATGCTCTGTCCAAGTCCCACATCCTAGATTTGGCTCATTGCTTCCTCACGGTATGGTTAAACTGTTCCTCAGTCCCTTTTCTCTTGAACCTTTTCCAATAAGGCTTTCACACCCAAGTACACCACAGGGACTGCTTTTGTGGAGATTACCAATAATAACCCCATGTTACTAAATATAATGGTCAATTTTCAGCCCTCCTCTGACTCGACACGTCAGCAACATTTGACTCTGTTGATCAGTTCATTGTCCCTGAAACACTTTCAGCCTTTGGTCCTAGGACACCACAGTCTTTAGATTTCCTCCTGCTTCTCCCCAGGCTCAGGCTGTTTTCATCTCCTCGATCTAAATGTTGGAGGCTCTGAGGCTCAGTCTGTAGATGTTGGAGGCCCCGGGGCTCAGTCTGTAGAGCTCTTATGCATCCTCATAACCTTGGTGATCTCAGCCAGCCTCCAGGCTCAGAATGTCATTTAAAGAGCTGGAACATGAACCCACGTGGATCTGATTTTAGAGATGACACTGCCTACGCTGTCCATACGCATCCCGCTCCTACCAGCGTCCTCATCATCTCCAACACTCCTCTATTCCCAAAGTCCCCCTTTGTTGGGCCAGCATGAAATGTGCATTTTGCTGGTGGGGAAGCACAAAGGATATGGATAGGCCCCCAAATTACTGACAGTCATCAGCCCCAAAATCCTCCTACATGGCTGTAATGACTGGTCCTAACCATGAGGAAAGAAATCAACAGAAAACTCTTCACTGAAAAACGACGATAGCAAATACCATTTGTATACTCCCAATGTCCCAGTTTTTACATCCAAGTCAGTTTTCTCCCACAAACATTAGACTCATAAATCCAGCTCCCTCCTCAGCATCTCCAATGGGATGCCTACAAGACTCTTCACACCTTATTCTCAGTTTTGGAGACCATTAGAGGAGTTTGAATATGGGTTAGGCATTATATTGATATAAAACAAAAATTCATTCACTTGAAAAGGAAGAGAGCTTTGAATAAAAGCAAGTTACAAAGAAGCTATGTTATGATTTCATTTTGGTTAAAAAATAACATGAATATATGGTCAATTAAGAAGATGGGGGGCTTCCCTTGTGGTTCAGTTGGTAAAGAATCTGCCCGCAATGTGGGAGACCTGGGTTCAATCCCTGGGTTGGGAAGATTCCCTGGAGAAGGGAAAGGCTCCCCACTCCAGTATTCTGGCCTGGAGAATCCCAAGGACAGAGGAACCTAGCAGGCTACAGTCCTGCTAGGACTATACTCTGGACTGTATAGTCCATGGGGTCGCAAAGAGTCGGACACGACCGAGTGACCCTCACTTCACTTCACGAAGACAGGAAAGGCATACACACTAACGGGTTAGGGGTGGTAATCTCTGGATGGTAGAAAATGGTGTTCTTCTTTCCTTTTTCTCTTATGTCTATATTTTCTAACTCTCTTCAATGTACACATATGCTGTTTTGGTGGCGCTAATGGTAAAGAATCCACCTGCGAGTGCAGGAGATGTAAGAGATGCGAATTCGATCCCTGGGCTGGGAAGGTCCCCTGGAGGAAGGCATGGCAACCTACTCTAGTATTCTTGCCTGGAGAATCCAATGGAGAGAGGAGCCTAGCAGGCTACAGTCCATATAGTCGCAAAGAGTTGGACACTACTAAGCAACTTAGCATGTACACACAGCACATCATGATAAAAGGCTATTTTAAAATGAAAAGAAGACATGTCTAGACCTGAATGCTTGAGAGCGGCTGCTGCATCCTCCCAGCAGCTCAGGCCAGAAACCTTGCCATCACCTCCACTCCTCTGTCTCTCTCTCACATCCCACCCCAAGGGCCTTCCTTCAGAAGATACCTAGAATCTGATAATTTCTCATCACTTCCACAATTATGGGCACAGAGCTGCACAGGAAATTCAGGGACTAAATACACCTGGCAAAAGAATATCTGAAATGATGCTTGATTTCAGCATCAGTTCAGTTCAGTCGCTCAGTCATGACTCTCTGCGACCTTACGAATCACAGCACGCCAGGCCTCTCTGTCCATCACCAACTCCCGGAGTTCACTCAGACTCACGTCCATCAAGTCAGTGATGCCATCCAGCCATCTCATCCTCTGTCGTCCCCTTCTCCTCCTGCCCCCAATCCCTCCCAGCATCAGAGTCTTTTCCAATGAGTCAACTCTTCGCATGAGGTGGCCAAAGTACTGGAGTTGCAGCTTTAGCATCATTCCTTCCAAAGAAATCCCAGGGCTGATCTCCTTCAGAATGGACTGGTTGGATCTCCTTGCAGTCCAAGGGACTCTCAAGAGTCTTCTCCAACACCACAGTTCAAAAGCATCAATTTTTCGGCACTCAGCCTTCTTCACAGTCCAACTCTCACATCCATACATGACCACAGGAAAAATCATAGCCTTGACTAGATGGACCTTTGTTGGCAAAGTAACGTCTCTGCTTTTCAATATGCTATCTAGGTTGGTCATAACTTTCCTTCCAAGGAGTAAGCGTCTTTTAATTTCATGGCTGTAGTCACCATCTGCAGTGATTTTGGAGCCCCCCAAAATAAAGTCTGACACTGTTTCCACTGTTTCCCCATCTATTTCCCATGAAGTGATGGGACCAGATGCCATGATCTTAGTTTTCTGAATGTTGAGCTTTAAGCCAACTTTTTCAATCTCCACTTTCACTTTCATCAAACACAGGCAAATCACACTCAGAGGAGTCATCTCAGCCCATTGGCTGGGCAAAGAATCCACAGAATCCACCCAGTGTCAGCAAGCATAGGGAGAAACTGACATACTTGTACATAACGGACAGTGCTGTGAAGAGGTCCCCTTAGAGCCAGCAGCCGGAGTATCCTGAAGGTTTGGTGGTAAGAGCTCTCTCTCTCCTCTCCTGCAGTTCCTTTGCTGGACCTGGGCAAGAAACTGAGCGTGCCCCAGGACTTGATGATGGAGGAGCTATCGCTTCGTAACAACAGAGGGTCCCTCCTCTTCCAGAAGAGACAGCGCCGCGTGCAGAAATTCACCTTTGAGTTTGCAGCCAGCCCTCGTGCTGTAAGCTCCCACTGCACTCACAGGGAAACTGAGGGCCAGTCATTAGCCTAGAGCCAAACGACAAGCCAAGTGAGAACATCTGGCCTCTACAGGGGCCCCTCAAGTCCAACTAGGGGATGACTGTGGCGTCGCCATCAGACTGACGCCTGCCCTGCTCTGTGATCTTAGAAGAGTTAGCTCTTCAGGCATGTCTCCCCAGACACGAAACATAAAGTGGGTTGGACAGGGTGAGCCATGGAGTGAAGGGACCCTGGCTCCTGTGAAAAGTGCCGAAGGACAGTCAGGTGTTCTGGGCTGAATGTGCAGCAAGCAGGATTTAGATTAGACTTGAGCTTGATTTAAGATGGAAAATACAGAACACCTCTCTCTTCTTCCCACTGGAAGAAGGTAAAGTCATCTAAAGAATGGGGCTTCCCTGGTGGCTCAGTGGTAAAGAGCCCACCTGCCCATGTAGGTAACAGTTCGATCTCTGGATCAGGAAGATCCCTTGGAGAGGGAAATGGCAACCCACTCCAGTATTCTTGCCTGGGAAATCGCATGGACAGAGGAACCTGGTGGGCTACAGTCCATGGCTCGCAAGAGAGTTAAGACATGACTTAGTGACTAAACAACAGCAAAGAAAGGAAACAAGAATGACCTGCCCTTAGACTTCAGAGAGACAGCAGGCAGTCTCAAGTACTTCTGATGAACTCAGGGCCTGCCATCCTGCTCCACTCAATTTCTGGATAAAACAGGAGGGGGCACCATGTGGCAGAATAACAAAAATGACAAAACATCTACCTTTGCTATGTGCTTACGACAGTGCTAGCTAAGCCGTGTGCACGTGTCGTCTCGTTTAATGATCAGAGAGTGACAGTATCATCATCATGCCCACTCTATACAGAGAAGGAAACTGAGGCTCAGGGAGGTTAACAGAAGTCCAGGGGCAATACAACAATAGCCGCTAACATATATAAGAGCACTTCTCTGTTCCAGGGTCTAGAGCTCTACATTATGAACTCATTACCCCAACATCCCTGGGAGGTGGGCTCTAGGATTATGCCCCTCCCCACCCCCTGCCTTTTTCAGGGGAGGCAGAACCCTGGTGAGCCTACCTGTGGTTTACTTGCCGCCCACCTCCCAACCCCACAGGTCGTGGCAGGAAGTGCAAAGGAGAAGGTGACAGGAACAGCAGAACCTGGGATGGTGAGTGTGGACAGAGATTCCCCCAAGGAGGGAAAGCCCGGGGGAAGGGGTTTCTGAGCTTTTACTCCTGTGCCCAGGTTGCCAACAGCCATGAGGGGAAGAACTACCGCTCTGAGCTCCACATCTATCCAGCCTCTCACGGGGGCCCTGGGGATGCTGAGTCCATGGCCTCCCGGCTGGTGAGCACCTACAACCCCAGCGCCCTGGCACCAGGTAAGTGGCCTCCCCACGTCCCAGGACCAGGACTGGAGGATCAGAACATGGGTGTGTTCCCTGATGGGGCAGGAATAGCACCCAGAGAGTATCTAGTCCATCTCCTTACACACACACACACCCCTCTCTGCAGATACAGCACAAGCCCAGAGAGGCGCAGCTGTGTCAGGCCACAGAGCGTGCCAGAGATGAGCCAAGACTAGAGTCTCTGCCCCAACTTGCACTTCCCCTGCTCCATCCTCCCCATTTCCAGGGATGGGAAAGGGTCCTCTTTTCTGCAGCGAGTTTGGCATCACATTCCACTCCCTCCCTTGACTTCTCTTTCTAGGTCCTTCCTTCCCATCCCCAGGTGGGGTGTGGGGGCCAAAGGAGAAGGGAACTCAGGCAGCCCACTCGCCTGCCTCCCACATGCCATACTCCACCCCTAGGTTATGCTGAGCCACTGAAGGGCATTCCACCCGAGAAGTTCAACCACACAGCCATCCCCAAGGGCTACCGCTGCCCGTGGCAGGAGTTCATCAGCTACCGGGACTACCTGGGCGAGGGCGGAAGTCACACCCCCAGTCTGGCGGAGTATCGAAATTTCAACAAGTAAGACAAGGTGGGGCTGCTCAGGGAGAGACCTGGGAGGAGGATGCACTGGAGCCAGTCACAACCACAGCAGCAGCTGCATTTCCTGAGCACTTTCTACATGCCAGGCTCTACCCCAACGCCTTGTATACATTTATTGAGTTCTGCTAAAACACAATATAACTCTTGTGCCTTAGCACTTAGTAGGTGCTCAGTAAATGCACAGGGAATGAATGGGTGTATGTGGTACACATCTTGTTGGATCCTGCTTCACAACAGGGTGGAGCAGGTGCTACAATTTTTCCCATTCTTCTGGAGAAGAGGATTATCAACAATCTGCCCAAAGTCACACGGCAAGAAAGCAATGGCAGGGCTGGGATCCACATCGGGTTTGTCAGACTCCAGAGCCCAGTTTCTTGTTCTTCATCACTGCTGTGTGCCGCCTCCTCAATGGATGTGGAAGTGAGAGTCCTTCCCTGGGTGGGGGCCCCAGATCTCACCAGTCCTAGGCCACTTCAGCCTTTCCCTTTCATCAGTGGTCTGGAAGAGGCCTAGAAAGTGACCTTGAGGTTGCACCACTGTGGGAAGTGGCAGTGAAATGTTGGACACCAGAGGTGAGAACAATAGTAAGTGGCTCATAGTGTTTAGAGCGTGGGGCTTCATCAAGGGCTTAATGCAATCTCTACCCCTGGCTGTGTGACCTTGGGCGAATGGCTTAACCTCTCTGGGTCTCCAATTCCCACCTGTAAAAGGAGACTCTTATAGTATTAATACCTACTTCATAAAATGGTTGTGAGGGTTGCATGAGAGGCCATGGGTAAAGTTTCTGGAAAGTGAGAATCTCTCAAAAAATGGTAGCTTCTATTATTACTATTTACAGGTTATTATTATTTTCAGGGGAGAATTTGAAAGGGATAAATTTAATGTTCCACTCTAGGGGCCTGAAAACAAATTCCAGCAGGCAGGATGGGAGCCTGGCGCTGGAGGAAGGCGTGGGGCTGGGGGATGCATTTCAAATGCAATTGGCTTCCTTACTCTGCTGCTATTTATGAGAAATTCTCTGCTGGCTTGGGCTGCATTAAGTGAGAAAGTGGAGGGTCCACAGAGAGGAGGCCACAGCCCAGCTCTTCTGGCACCTGCTCAGACCACATGTGGAGACTATCTGCCTGGCTTGGCCTTGAGACCAGGTCCCCTAAGGAAGGGTTGAAGGAACCGGGGTGATGGGCCTTGAGAAGAGAGTGCTCTGGAGGGATGTGACTGCCCTCAAACAGCTGAGAGCATGGGAGGACCATGATGGGAAGAACAGGGTCCAACAGGCATCGTGTGAATCACAAGCTATTGGCAGAGGATTGGGGATTTCCTGCCAGGAAGGACTGGGCTGCTGCTTCTCCCGGGGCCCTCCAGCCCTGCCTGTCTAGCTATTTAAAACCCTCAGCAGACATCAGTGCTAGCAGGCAGCTTCCAGGCTGCCCAGGGCAGGCTGTGGCCCCACCGATCTCACGCTATGACGAGCTGAGGCATGTTCCCACCAAAAGAAGGGGGGTTCTTAAGGAGCCTCAAGGCCAGACCCTTCCTGGCGCAGAAGAGGCAACTGAGGTAGAGAGGGAAGGGACAGCAGTGTTGGCAGTCAAGCTGTGCTCAGCATCCACGGCCCAACCGTGAGCTCTGCGCAGCTTGGAAGCGGCCTGGCCTGCTCCTGTGGGGCCCGGCTGTTGCCACCACCGCTGGGGTGGTCCAGGCAGAAACACTGTCCTGGCTGGAACCTGGCTCCTGGCTCAGGAATGGTCCCAAGCTGCAGGGAAAACACTACATGAGCAATGCTCTTTGTTCTCTTAAAAGTAAAAAATAGTTTGAAAATCATGTATTTATATTATCTTAAAAAAAAACACACACACAACCCTGCTGCTGCTAAGTCGCTTCAGTCGTGTCCGACTCATTCTGTGCGATCCCATAGACGGCAGCCCACCAGGCTCCGCCGACCCTGGGATTCTCCCATCAAGAACACTGGAGTGGGTTGCCATTTCCTTCTCCAGTGCATGAAAGTGAAACGTGAAAGTGAAGTCGCTCGGTCGTGTGCGACTCTTAGCAGCCCCATGGACTGCAGCCCACCAGGCTCCTCCGTCCATGGGATTTTCCAGGCAAGAGTACTGGAGTGGGGTGCCATCGCCTTCTCACGTACAACCCTAGGCAACTACAAATGAAAGTAGGGCCCTTTGTTCCCCATCCTCCAATCCCGAGTCTCTTCCCAAAAGTAGCACTGTTGTCAGGTCGTGTGTGTTCTCAGAGCATCTACATACCTATGGGGATGTAGCGTTGTTTGGTTTGCATGTGTATGTGTGTCTTTTGATATTTTGAATCTCATCCTATAACTTGCTTTTTTCACTCAACATTATGCTTTTGAAATCTCTTAGTATCTATACTCTGTTCATTCCTTTTAAGCTGTTACATAGTACTCTGCCATGAATATATCGATCTTATCCATTGTTCTGCCAGTGGGCATATGGCTTGTCTCTGGTTTGTCACTAATCACTGCTCATATCTGCTTCCTTGTGCATATGTGCATGCACTTCCTAAGCCATATGCTTACAGGTAGAGTTGCTGGTTGACAGAATTTGCACATTCTCAGGTTTAAAGGATCCTGCCAAATTGCCCTGCAAGGTAGCTGCACCAGTTCACCCTCCAGCCAGCAGTATATGAGTGAGAATCTCTCCACCATTCACTAACTTTGGCCCGTTACCAAATCACTTATTCTTGTCAGTATTGTGGGTGAGAAATGGCATGTCCTGGTTGTAATCTGCATTCTCTGATTCTGAATGTTCTTTCTAACTCTCCTTTCTCTCTCCAGTTTGTGATATATTTTTGTAAGGGGAGATGTCAAAAGGAAGGAAAAACCAGATTCCAATTCTTCCCCCTTCTGGACTTTACTTAAGGGGAGCTGAGAGTTTTGCTAGGACAGGCCAATTTTCACTCTGAAAACATCATTCTTATTAATATTTACAAACAACGAGCCATCCTGACTAGGGGCAGATTTGGGACTGGGCAAAGCTGGAGAAACCTGTTAAAGATAGTATAAAATCTTTTGCTGAGTAACAGAGAAACGGAGGCCCAGAGAGGCGGGGAGGGGGCCACACGCGGTGACCCCCATGTCTGTTCTGCCACCCCGCTCCCACTCAGCCTCTCCTGCCGCTCTTCTCTCCCCAGGACCCCGATGCCCTTTGGAGGACCCCTGGTGGGAGAAACCCTTCCGAGGGCAGGCACTCCCTTCGTTCCGGAGCTCACCAGTGGTTTGGAACTCCTTCGCCTCAGGCCCAGCTTCAACAGAGTGGCCCAGGGCTGGGTCCGCAACCTCCCAGAGTCTGAGGAGCTGTAGCTCCAGCACCTTCACTTCCCTCATCTCAGAGTTCGAATAACACCTGGAGCCAAGATTTGTGGCCAGCACTTCAGTTTACAAAGGGCCATCGCACACAAAACCTTACTGCAAATGGCCTCAAAGTCACAAAGTTCAGCAGTTCCCAATGTGGCATGCTTCAAAATCACCTGGGGGTATTTTCCTACAGGTTTCTGACCTGCCCAAACCTGCAGCATCAGAATCCCCTGAGCAGAGGATCTCTATTAGTAACTCGCACTCCGAGCTGATTCCAAGAAAACTGGTCCCTGGTTTGTGTCTTTAGGAATCGAAGCCTCCAGTGACTTCACATCCAGCCTCCACTCTCTCCTGCTCCTGTACTCTAGCTTAGTTTCCCCCAGTGACAGGGAGCCCACTAGCTGCCTATTTACCTGTGAAGCACTCTGATAATTTGTTTTTCCTTTTACTGAGACACAGATGGTCTTTATCTATTCACGCTGCTAACATTTACTAGCACCAACTGTGTGTTAGTTGCTGTGCCAGCCATAGGGAGAAGGTGGGGAATAAGCCCAGGCCCTAGCCTAGAAAGAGGGAGGAAAAGACAGTAGCGAAGACAGATTTGTAAAGTGGTAAATCACCTTAATGCTCCCTAAAGCACACTGACAACTGAGGAACCATGTGAAGCAGAGGGGGGGGTCTCTAACCCTGGATGTGGGGTGGGGACTCTGGAAGGTGTCCCAGAGGATTTGAGTAGGGCCTTGAAGGACTGAAGGGAGGGGGTGTGACAGGGAGATTGTGGAGATGAAGGCATTTCTGGCAAGTGGGTGGTGAGTGCAAGGGTGCGGAATTGTCACGAGTACCGGTGTGAAGAAGGGGGACGGCACTGTCAGAGAAGGCGGTGAGTCCTCAGCGGGGCGGAATGGGGTGGGCTGCACTAAGGAGATGGGGAAGTTATTAAGCTGGGGAGTGAGGGGTCTCGCTGGTTGCTGTGTGGGGCATAGACTGGAGAGGAGCAAGGCCAGATGCCGGGAACCCTTCAAGGAACGAGGCCTATGGGGCCTAGGGAGACAGCCATGGGGTCAAAGGAAGGAGCACCCCTCAGCACCCTCCAGGGCAGATGCAGAGTGGGGTGCTTACAAGGACGACTCCCTTCCACCCGCTTCCACTCACCATTTGGAGCAGACCCCAGGCTAGATCTCGTTGTAATGCCCACCAGGCGTAGTTCGGCCTCTGCGCAGGCTCCTTGGAAAGACGGGAAGGGAGCGCCTCCCTGCGGGTGTGGGTGGTGGTACTGATGGCGGTTGCTTTTTACTGGGTGCCTCGGTACTCGTGCTGGTAGCAGGCGTTCTGGATCCCCCATTTCTAATTTTCAGTACAACCTTGAGACAAAGGCGTGGTCTCGCCTTACAGATGTGGCTATCCAGACCTAAGAAGGGGAAGTGACTTGTCTGGGGACAAAGCCAAAGTGGGGATCTGTCCAATTCCAGTGAATATCACTCCACTGGGTGGCCAAGTCAGTGCCCGTTCAGTCTGGAATCACCTAATCCTGGTGTCATGCTTTTAGAGCTTAAGAGTGCAGGCTGGGCATCAGACTGGATGGGGTGGGTTCTAGTGCCACCACTAGCTGTGGGAACTCGAGCAAGTCATTTCTCACCTGTGGGCCTCTGTTTCTCCACTTGTAAGATGAGGACAAGAGTACAAGACCCTGCATAGGGTTTTGTGACCATAGTGATGGACACACAGGTAATAAGCAGTCAGATTTTAGGCAACTACTGCTCTTGGCTGGATACGATGTTCCTGCAGTGAATGCACCTTGACAAGTAGGCTCATGGAAATGTCACTGGAGGTCAGTTAGGCTGAAACCTGAAGGAGAGCCTCCGATGACCATAGGGCTCCCTTTGGACATGACTTACTCCTTTCCCCGCTGCCTCCCTCTGCCTCCTCCCTGACTCCCTCTCCTGGGGAGAGGAGAAGGCCACAAATCTAGCTGATTCCCAGGTGTGCATGCTAGAAATCTAGCTGGTTTCCAGAAATAGAAAGAAAATGGCTGCATCTTCCTTCTGCTCCGGAGGAGTTTCTCTGTGCCCCACCCAGTCTTAAGGGGCCAACAGCTGATTTAGATTTACTTGCAATTGATGTGCTGTCTTGAATGTGGGGGCTGCCATTTAAAGCTGTGTTTCTATGAACTGAAAGCCAACCGTTAAAGTGTCTGAAACAACGAAGAGAGGATATAGACTGTCTTGGGTTGGCTCTGCTGTGCTCTGAGGGTAATGTTAGCCAGCGGGTATGAAAGAGAAGCTTGCTGCACCCCAGAGTAAATCCTCATTCCTTGTTTTTTTCTGAGGTGTTAAAAAAAAAAAAAGGAATGCTTATTGTAAAAGTAAATAAATAAATGAAGTAGTAAAATGTGAAGGTATCGGTCCATAGAGCTTCTCCCATACACAAACGGAGCCCTTCCCTCCTTCCTGCTTTCTGCCCCATTCCCATACATACACCAGAGGTAACCACTGCTAATTGTTTGGTCCCCTTAGAATTCTAGACTTAACTGAATAAAGACGTACATGTATATAGATGCATAAGTACAGAGACATGTCTTTCTTTTAATGGGATCATACAGTATTTGTTGTTCTGTATTTTGCTTCTTTATTCAACAAGTAAAATTTGGATCCTGAAAAAGCAGGCCATTAACCTTTCATGTAATTTGGGAGCCTAGTATGCCCTTCCCATAAATTCTGTACTTTTGCCTGCTTTTGTTCTTTACGTGAATGAAGTCGTACAGTGATATAGAAATGAAAGGGGCTGACAGTAACCCAAACACTGGGACAACGGGCAGCAGACATGGCAGCAGTGGCCATGAATGCACTGCGGTGACACGACACGGAGGCGTCTCAGCAACAAAACTGAGCAAAGGCAGGCAGGCGCGCAAAACATGTTTACTGACGCAAGGAGGGGTTTAATATGAAATCAGGACTTTTGTGATTGTGAAGGGACATAATGCCCCTTCTGGGGAAACCTGGACAGTTTCTATTTCCAGATATATGTGATTGTTATACAGATATCCACTTAAAACATTTAATTTAGTTGTGCATCTGTTGTTTACGCACTTTTTTGGTACATGAGTTACATTTTACCAAAACGATCCCTCCTTTTAAAAAAGTTAGTGGACACGGGAATCCCCTGGCGGTCCAGTGTTAGGACTCAGCGCTGTCACTGCTGAGGGCCCAGGTTCCCTCCCTGGTCAGGGGACTAAGACCCTACAACTGTGGAGTGTGGCCAAAATAAATAAATGATAAAATAAATTAAAAAGTTAATGGGTAGATTGATTGTCCAGCATTACTAACAAGAGTTCCAGAAGGAGTTTTGAATGACTTGGGATTCTCTGGATTTGATCAGAGACATAAACTCACATAATCTTCACCCCGTCATGAGAAGGATAAACTAAAGCCACACTTAGGAACCATGGCAGTGAACACTCACAGAACCCCAAAGTCACAAAGATACTTTGGAGGCTCCAGACAAAAAAGGTCGACAGCAATAATGGAAAAACATCTTCAAGAAGTGAGAGCAGAGACTTTCCTGGTGGTTCAGTGGTTACGACTCTGTGCTTCCACTGCGTGGGGCGAGGGTTCGACCCCTGGTGGGAAACTAAGATCCTGCAAGCTGTGTGCCACAGCAAAAAAAAAAAAGTTAACTTTCAGAGAAATAAATAGGAAGAGAGTTTTCATTAATCTCCAAAATAACTATAAAAGAACATTTTTTGGGCAAGATCCATAGAGAAAGCATAGAATGGAAGGAGCAATGATGAGCAGAGAAATCAATTCAACAGAGAGCAGGAAGAGTTAAAAAAAAAAGCGAAGGCACATAAAGTGGTATAAATACATTTAAATATATCAGTTATCACAATAAATACACATAGATAAGACTCACCAGTTTAAAGACAGAAACTCACAAATTGGATAAAAAGTAATTCTAGCTCTATGCTGTTCACAAAGCAGCACTCCTGAAAATATGACACAAAAATAAAATAAATGGAAAAGGATAATCCAGTTAAATATTATCCCAAAGAAATGTGCTCTAGCCATATTAACATCAGACAAAGGAGACTTCTGGCAAAAAAAAAAAAAGGATTATTGTGATAAATACCCTTATATAATACACTAAACCCATAATCACAGTGGAAGGTTTAACACATTTCTTTCAATTGTTGACTGCTTGGCAGACAAATAATGGATATGGATATAAAAATTTTGAACAATAAAATGAAGTGTAGAATCCTGCCTCATTAAATTAGACAATACTCATTATTTTCAACTACCTATGAAACACTTTAAAAAGTGAATACATAAAATTAAAACTTTTGTGCATCAAAAAACAGTCAAGAGAGTGAAGACAACCCATAGGAGATTATAACTGAAAGAATAAGGTAAATATTCGTGAATTCAGTGATATAATGAAGTGACTGAATAAACAAATACATGAGGGGAAAGGACAGATCTTCCTTCCCTACAAAAGACTTACAAATAATACATGTGGGTACCACCCCCTCCAGGAGGTGGAACGTATTTCCCCTCCTACTCATTACGGACTGGACTTACTGACTTGCTTCCAAAGGGCAAAGGAAGGAAAAATAGTAACTTTACAAAGACACCACTTTAACCAAGTGATCAAGGTTAACATCATCAACTCAACTTCCTGATGTAAACGGATGAGAAGGGCACTCCCACCTTGTGGTATTTCCCCCAAGTTCATAAGCCCAGTCTAAACAAATACAAACTCAGAGACATTTACAAAATACCTGACCAGTTAGTCCTCTTTAAATCTATCAATTTCATGAAAAACAAGGAAAGACTGAGAAATTGCCACTGCATTCTCTATTCGGGAGAAGGCATCTTTCCACCCAGTTGACTAAACCAGGCACTTGACGGGTTAGTGGTGAGGGAAGAAGGGTCACCCTAGAACCCTCTGATTTCACCTCCATTTACTTCAGGTCCCCATGGACTTTTGATTTGGCTTTCCAACATTCACTCTTTGCCCCATGGGCCTTTACTGCCTTTATCCAGCTGTCATGAGGCTATACCTTCTGAGCCTTCTCCAAGAGGGGAGGAGCTCAAAATACTACAGGCAGTGAGAATGGTTAGGAGGTAAGGCACTGTGACCACCAGACAGAGGTTAGGTAGTGTGCGAGCTGGGAGTGCTGAAGTGAGGATTTGATCTCAGGTAATCTGGCTCCAGAATCTGTTTAAATCATCATTACTCTCACCCAAGTACTAACCAGGTCTTACCCTGCTTAGCTTCCAAGATCAGATGAGATCTGATGTGTTCAAGTGACATGGCTGTAGCAAGGTGGCAGGATACAAGATTAACATACAGAAATCAGTTGCATTTCTTTACACTAACAATGAAAGAGCAGAAAGAGAATATAAAAAGAATACCTTTTAAAATTATGCCAAATAAAATACTTAGGAATAAATCTGACCAAGGAGGCCGAAGAGTTATATGCTGAGGACTTGCTTTTGAATTGGAAGAAGACTCTTGAGAGTCCTGTGGTCTGCAAGGAGATCAAACCAGTCAATCCTAAGGAAATCAACCCTGAATATTCATTGGAAGGACTGATGCCAAAGCTCCAATACTTTGACCACATGATGCAAAGAGCCAACTCAGTGGAAAAGACCCTGAAGCTGAGAAAGACTGAAGGCAAAAGGAAAAGGGGGCTGCAGAGGATGAGATGGTTAGACAGGATCACTGACTCAGTGGACATGAATTTGGGCAAATTCTGTGAGACAGTGAAGGACAGGGGAGCCTTGCATGCTGCAGTCTGTGGGGTCACAAAAGTGGGATATGACTTCGCGACTGAACAACAACAACAAATAAAATGTTAATAAAAGACATTAAAGAAGATTCAATAAACAGAAAGACATCCCATGCTCTTGGATTAGAGGAATATTGGTGAATTGGCCATAGTACCCAAAACAATCTACAGTAATGTGATCTATATCAAATTACCCATGACATTTTTCACAGAACTAGAACAAATAATCCTAAAATTTATATGGAAACATAAGACTCAGAATTGTCTAGGCAAATCCTGAGGAAAAAGAACAAAGCAGGAGGTATAACCCTCCCAGAATTCAGACACTACTACAAAGCTACAGTAACTGAAACTGTGGTATTGGTACAAAAACAGACACACAGATCAACAGGACAGAATAGAGAACCCAGAAATAAACCCATACACCTACGAACAATTGACCTTCAACAAAGGCGGCAAGGTATAAAATGGAAAAAAGGCTCTTCAACAAGTGGTGCTGGGAAAATTGGACAGTTGAATGTAAATCAATGAAGTTAGAATACATTCTCACACAATGCACAAAAATAAACTCAAAATGGCTTAATAACTTAAATATAAGAAAAGACACCATAAAATTTCTAGAAGAGATCATTGGCAAAACATTCTGACATAAATCGTACCAATGTCAGTCTCCCAAGGTAAGAGAAATAGAAATAAGCAAATGGGACCAAATCAAACTTACAAGCTTTTGCATAGCAAAGGAAACTATAAAAACAAAGACAACAGAATGGGGGAAAATATTTGCAAATGATGGGGCTGATAAGGGCTCAATTTCCAAAACAATACGGAGCCCACACAACTCGACAACAAACAAATCCAATTGAAAAATAGGTAGAAGACCTAAATAGACCTTTCTCCAAAGAGGACATACAGATGGCTGACAGGCACATAAAAAGATGCTCAATATCACTATTAGAGAAGTGCACATCAAAACCGCCATGGGGTACGACCTCACATCCGTCAGAACGGCCACCACTAAAAAGTCTGCAAATAGCAAATGCTGAGGAGGGTGTGGAGAAAAGGGGACTCTCATACCGTCAGTGGGCATGTAAGTTGGTGCAGCCACTATTGGAAACAGTATGGAGGTTCCTGAGAAAACTAGAATTACCATATGATCCAGCAATCCCACTCCTGGGCACATATCTGAACAAAACTGTAATTCAAAAATACACATGCGCCCCAATGTTAATAGCAGCCAAGACATGCAAACAACCTAAATGTCTATCAACAGATAAACGGATGAAGATGTGGTACATATATACAATGGACTACTACTCACCCACAAAACAGAATGGAACAATGCCATTTGTAGCAACATGAATGCCACTAGAGGTTATTATACCAAGTGAAGTAAGTCAGAAAGACAAACATCCCATGATATCACTTATATGTGGAATCTAAAATATGGCACAAATCAACCTATCTACGAAACAGACTCACAGACATGAAGAACAGACTTGTGGTTCTCAAATGGAGGGAGAGGGATAGACTGGGAGTTTGGGATTGGTAGACGTAAACTATCACATACAGACTGGATAAACAAGGTCCTACTGTATAGCACAGGGAAATACAGTCAGCATCCTGGGATAAACTATAATGGAAAAGAATATTAAAAAGTATGTATGCTGCTGCTGCTAAGTCACTTCAGTCATGTCTGACTGTGTGACCCCATAGACGGCAGCCCACCAGGCTCCCCCGTCCGTGGGACAAGAACGCTGGAGTGGGTTGCCATTTCCTTCTCCAATGCGTAAAGTGAAGTCGCTCAGTCGTGTCTGACTCTTAGCAACCCCATGGACTGCAGCCTACCAGGCTCCTCCGTCCATGGATTTTCCAGGCAAGAGTACTGAAGTGGGGTAGTATACATGTGTGTAACTGAGTCACTTTGCTGTACATTAGAAATTAACACATGTAAATCAACTATGCTTCAATTTTTTAAAAAGTAAAAATCTCCATTACTCAGTGTAAATAAAAAATGAGTTTTCTTTATTTTTTGTGATCAGATCTGACATCTTTTATGAGAGTAACACTAGCTGCTGTTACAGATAGATCCTCAGGACTCAATGGCTTACTCTAACAAAAATTCCTATCATAATGCTCTCCTTTTAGCAGTGATAGAGGAACCCAGCCTCCTTCCATTGTGTGACTGCCATCTTCCAGAGATCATCCTCCTGTGCATTCAGCCAGCAGATGGGA
The DNA here is from genome assembly GCF_002263795.3 of Bos taurus. NCBI lineage: Eukaryota > Metazoa > Chordata > Mammalia > Artiodactyla > Bovidae > Bos > Bos taurus. The sequence continues at coordinate 62,053,312 of NC_037334.1, forward strand.
CAGAGTTCATAGCTCTGAGTGGGTGAGGTGTTTCTACAGCCGAGGTCTGGGAATGGCAAAGTTTACTTTTCGCCAAGTGAACCCCTGGCTATGTTCTCTAGAGGAAAAAGAAATAGAGTTTGGTAAGCACCTCTGAGTTTTTGCCAAAATCTAATTGCTCATAATTCTGATTTACTTAAGGCTAATCAAGTACTTACTTTATACTTTGTTTGCTTATACTTTTTAAAAAACACTTATCCATAGCCAGCTAGTAAACAAACATTTAGAATGTTTTCAAAAAGGCAGGAATACACAATTGGATAGTCAAGATTACATATATATATACATATACATACACAGATATAATTGAATTCGGAGATAAAAAACACTGCTTACATTGCCAGACTGGCTAAAAATCTCTTACATGCTCAAAAGTAACCCTCCCTCCACCATCACAAAAAACCCTACCCGAAGGGTGTCAGAATATTTGGAAGTATCCCTACATTGCTTCACATCTGATACTACTAGAATTAAATTGTCTAAGTGCTTCTAAATTAATTTTAAATCTTAAAAAAAAGAGGCAAGATAAAGTTCTCCAGAGGAAAACAACAAAAATTCTTGAGCTAAAACGGAGTAAAAAGAGGTATATTCATTCTATAAGTAGGTACCTTTGAGATAAAAGTGACGTGGGAATTGGCTTCTAGAAAAATGGGCTTGTATCAATTTTTCCTGATTCCTTTTAAAACGACTTATATAATACTAAGATGACATTTTAAAGCTACCATGTATCCATAACCACATGGCAGGCTCTGTGTTGACTGCCTTCTGTGTATTATCTCATTTCAACCCCACAAGTAACCTTTGACATAAGTACTAAAAGGGCCTGGGTCTTTTAGACTAGATAAAGATCAGAATCAAAACAAAAACATATCTAAAGCAAAAACATATCTTTATATATAACTTGTTTCTAACTCCCACTGACCTCAACTTCAGCTCCTAAGGATAAAGAAAACAGAAATAAACCTATGACAACATTTGGAAAATTGACCCGTTTTAATTTTTCAAAACAAAAATACAACACAACATCAATTTTTCTTTTTTTTTTTGCCATCTACAATTCAATTATTTCCAAATATTCTAAGACCAAACAGAATCCCCTGCCTAGAACAGGGGATTAAAATGAGACGCTGAAGTCACACAAAGGTGAATGCTGAAAATCGACATTCCAGCCATAGGCCACAAGTCTTCCATTTAAACACACTCTTAATTCTTTTCCTTTCACAGTTTGTTAAAGTGTTTTACAGGAAGTTCTTTAAAATAATTTCATCTCAAATACCAGGTTTCTTCAATGATACACAGCTCCATGAAATCTGTGTCTCCATCTGACTGCTAGGAATAAAAAGTAATTTTTGTCTTTTTTGGTAGCGTGAAGAAGTAAAACTATCAGCCAGATTCCTTTAGTAATAAATCAGGAAAGGAGAGATAAGATCTGGGTTGTGCTGGGTGCTGTTTCTATTTGTCTTTCAAGAGTGTGACTACAGAAGCATTAAATCACACTCTTGCCACTACAATGATTAGTACTAGTAATCTTTTTTTAGATGATAAAAAGGAAAATATCCAATGGACATAAAAATGGTCAAAAATCGTTTGCTTGTTTTTCTTACTGCAGGTCATTTCCCACCCCCTACCCGCCAAAAGAAGATACAAAATGAACATATGGTTGGGATGGCAACTCCGGTGGACATTCCAATTCACCCAGTTACTTGTTCCCCATACAGATGAGGGGAAGAGGCATTAAGTTTTATTAGTAATGTTATAGCAGTAACCAGATGTGTTAATGGCAGCTTATTTCAGGTCCATCAATCCTTTGAGAACACACAGAGGAAATCATGGCTGTTGTTCTCCAACTGCCCACATCTGAATACATTCTACTACCATGGAAACTACAAAGGAAGGAAAAATATATTTATTCCAGGATTCATTTACTAGGATTTTTAAGCGCCCTCTCTTCTGTAGAGCCCCAGAGCGGTGATGAGTGCTAGGGGCTGCTGTGCTTCCCGGCATGTGCTCCCATCCTCTGAGGGTCCTGAGAAGGATAATGGATTGGTCCTGGAGCCCTCATGAAAGGAGGGGGTGGTCCCATGGGGTGGAACATGTGTGGTCCAAAACCTACAGATGGGAGAGAACGAATCTGTTAGGTTTGCAATTCTCTTGATAACCTTTCAAACCATGAATCTTTCTAATGTCCAAACCAGCTACACATAAATCAAACTGACATGGTGCTTCAGAAAATGCTGGCTTACAAGACTTGCTTAGGAATGTCTACCTGCATGACTTCTTTGGTTTTAGAAACTTTTCCCCTCAGGACGGCTAAAAACAACTCCATAGGTCTCAAGGTATTGCTAGTATGTCACCTGAGCCTTTGCTATCTCTCAAACATGCCAATCCTACCAGATAGGATTTGATCAGAATTTGGGAGGTGAGGGAGAAATCAGGCAAGATCCTGTCATCGTTAATCTCAATGCTTTATACTAGAATGAAGGTTGTTCAGAAACCAGGACTTACTCCAGCAAGTATGGGAACTCTGCCCAGGCGAACCAGTTACTTGTGATTTACTCACACAGTTCACGCTGGCACTGACAGTGCTGTACAAAGTGCTGATCCCTGAACTGTTTATTACTTGTCACGGACAAGATAAAGAGCTAGAGTCAAACTGTAACTTCATTACACAATTAAGCACACTGTTTAGTTCATCTAACAATTTTTTTGTTAACACGACTTCCTTAGGAGCTTCCCTGGTGGTTTAGTGGCTAAGACTCCACACTTCCAATGCAGGGGGCCCAGGTTCCATCTCTGGTCAGGGAACTAGATCCTGCATGCCACAACTAAGAGTTCCATGCCACAACTAAAAATCGTGCAAGCCCCAAGTAAAGATCCCTCATACTGCAACAAAAACCTACGATTCTGCGTGCGGCAACGAAGACCTGGTGCAGCCAAATAAATAAATAAAAAGATTAAGGAAAAAAAAGACTTCCTTAATGAATTTACATTCTGGTGCAAACTCCTTGTCTTGCTGCAAGCAGATGACACCCACAGCCTACCCTTTAAGCAATGACGCTCTAGGGCATCAGTTAAGATATAGAACAGAGAACAAACTGATGATGTTAAGTTGCTTTACAACTTAAGTTTAAACTTAAGTTTGTCCAACTCTTTGTTATGCTATGGACTGTACCCTGCCAGCCTCTTCTGTCCATGGGATTTCCCAGGCAACAATACTGGAGTGGGTTGCCATTTCCTCCTCCAAGGATCTTCCCAACCCAGGGATCCTCCTTATGTCTCTTGGATTGGCAGGCAGGTTCTTTACCACTAGTGCTACCTGGGAAGTCCTAAACTGGTGATAGATCGTTGTAATCACAGTATCTCCCATTCCGATGATACATATACTTAGATCTTTAGAAAACTGGTGACTTCCTTCTTAGCAAGCCAGTAAAAAATGAAAATACCCGGAATGACAACAATCAGATTTACTTGCAGACATCTATGGAGCAGACCCGAAGGCTTAGATATGTTAGACATGACGGTACAGGGTCTGGACAGACTTCAGGAGGATTTTCCTGAGTTAAGTCTAACCCATTTCCCTACTTCCTAAGAAGTTACCTGGGGGTGGAGGTGGGGCAATACCAGGTGGGGGTGGCAGGGCAATGTTCACCACAGCCGGAGGACCACTCGGGGGTAGGTTGAAGTAGTTGGCAGAGGCTTCTTCTTCTGCGGCAGGAGGAGGAGGAAGCGCTAGAGAAGAGAAGAGAGCTAGTTAGAGCAGAGACCACTGTGCAACAGTGTTTCCACTACCCTGAAATCCTGAGGGGTCCTGCTGGGAGAACCCAGCTGCTGGGAGCCAGAGGCTGGTCTCCTCTAACATTCGAGGAAGGTCAGGGCAGTATGAGTATCTGAAGTTAGCAAGCTACTGGGTAGGCAGAATCTGCACTCACCTCCTGGGAGCCCTGGAACGGGCTCGAGCTTGATTCCAGAGTCTGTGGTTCCATCCTTCTCCTTTTCTTTCCCTCTGGCTGCCTGGGACCTGGGAGACACAAACATTCACGCTATCAGCACTTGGTTCCACCTTCTCTCACACCTCTGTTTCTCGCGTTTCCTAGTCTAGCAGAGTTCCTTCACTCCTGCCTCCTCTTCAGCACTCACTTTTTCCTCATAAATGCCACAGAGCACAGTGAACAGGAGCAAAGGTTTTGAAGACAGAAATACTTGGTTTCAAAATTTGCTAGCATCGCTTTAGGGGATGTAGGAGGCAACAACACTGTGCTGAGCCCAGTGTTCAGGAAGCACTCTATGAGGCCTGCTGCTGCTCTGAGAGGTCTCCCTGGCTCCAAGCCAGAAACTTGTTCCACTTTTGAACGTTCAGGGCATTTTACCTGTCTCTCTCTTATGCAATAAACACTTTCAGGCTTAAATTAGCTGTTCTTCTTCACTAAACAATTGGCCTTTAAGGACAGAATCCAGGTCTATTTAATTCATGTGTAAACTCGCATGCCCTAGTATTATCCTTGACCTATAATATCTGGTCACAAAACACATGAACCTTCAAAGCATCAGATTACTACACAAAAACCCTGAATAAATTTCCAAAGTAGCATCTTCCTGATATCCATAGGAACGAGCATCAGACATAATGAAAAGTTCTTTTTAAATGTCCTACTGATTTAAGGCCGTTCACCAAAAGCTTACTAGCCCCCAGATAATGAAAAGGTTTCTTGAAAATTTCAATAATGCTTTTTCTTTTTTGGTGTGTCATGCAGCATATGGGATCTTAGTTCCCTGACCAGAGATCGAACCCACACCACCTGCAGTGGAAGCACAGAGTCTTAACCACTGGCTGGCCAGGGAAGTCCCAATGCTATTTTAATATAGTCTCACGCTCACCTTCCCCATTTCACGTTGAGCCTGCGGCCATTGACAATCAACTTATTAAAGGACTTCTCGGCAGCCACTTCTGCAGCCTGCCTTGTAGCAAACTGGATGAAAGCACACTGCTGTCTTTGTACAACAGTGATGGTCCGGATCTCTCCAAACTGATAGAAGTGATTCCTGAAGGGATACAGGTAGAGAAAAACAAGAGCTGACAACACAGACATTCCCAGGAGGCTGAATATGGATTTAATAAAAAAGAAAAAAGAGTTAATACTCTTTCAGTGATTCACCACGAGGCAAGTGGCCTCACGGTGATCTGCCTAATTACCTGTAGGTGGTCTCCCCTATGCCTACTGTGGTTGCCCCTACTGTGGGCACTGTGTACTGAAGAAGGGAAAGAAAAAAAATGAGTAAAGGCTATCAAACATCTCAGGGCTTTTCCTATGGAGGAAAGGGGGCTCCAGTAGGTTCCCTAAGGATGTTAAATCCTAGATAAGAGGTTAGCAAAGTATTGTGCCCAGGGCTGATGAGCCAAGAATGTTTAAATAAAAAATGTCATAAGGTTGCAAAAAAGAAGAGAAAGAGGCGGTGGAAGAAAGTCTGCCATCCCTGGGGAACTGTCTAGCTCACTTAGTTTAATGTAGATAGGCTAACAAGGGCAGGTTCTACACCTGGAAGAGTTTCTTCTCCATGATCTTTGCAAGAAGTAATTTCCACCACTATCTGCCCAGATGTCTTATCTAGCCAAGCAAAATACAAGAATAACACAAAATTACCAAATACCAATCTCTTTAAAAAAAATCAACAAGTTAAACCATCTATTTTTTTATAACTGCAAATCTCTCTTTCTTCTGTGTAATTAATCATTCTTGGTTATGTGCCATCTTTAGAAATTCTAATGGTTATTAGGTCAAATAGAATCTCATGTAATTATTATCCTAAGCAAGCATGGAATAAGCACTGTTGAAGACTATTATCTGTCATCATAAAGAACTTTATAAAAATTCCAGTCAGTACGATACTATAGAGCAACTAAAAAAAATGTACTCAGTACAGAATTATCATGTTTTCTCAAGTTTTTGCCAAAAAATATTATTCCAAGGCAGGTGAAAGTAAAGATAACTCATAAAATTATACTCACAAACCTTAGATCGGTCTCAGTAATGGTATCACCCAGACCACCAACATACAGTGTGGTGATAGTCTTGTCCTCTGGTGGGTCTAGACGTGGCATTGTTGAAGCCCGCTTCAAGAGTTTATCTGCCACAGGGTCATTGATTCCATAATATCGGTCTTTAATGTTCTGATCAGCAAGGGGGTCATCTGGATCTGTTGGTTTTTCATGTCTATGGTTCAAGAAAGAACAATGCATAAATGTGAAACAAAGGAAAAAATTTTACAGGTATCAAACAACAGCAGCTATATAAAGACCCCTGAAATGTTTTTTGAACCAGATACCATGGCCATACCAAAACATAATTATTAAAACAGAGCTAATATCAAGGAACTTACTGTATCACACAAGGATGTGCTAGCCTCCTAAAAGTCACTTAAATGGCCATAGGGTGGAAGTTTCCTTATAAACAAATGCTTTTTGGGCTTCTCTGGTGGTACAGTGGATGGGAGTCTGCCTGCCAATGTAGGGGACACAGGTTCAGACTTCACATGCCGTGCAGCAGCTAAGCTGGTGCACCACAACTACCGGAGCTCGCATGTTCTAGGGCCCGTGAGCCACAATTAATGAGCCTGTGTGTCACAACTACTGCAGCCCAAATACCTAGAGCCTGTGCTCTGCAACAAGAGAAGCCACCACAATGAGAAGCCTGTGCACCATAACAAAGAGCAGCCTCCACTCACTCCAAGCAGAGAAAAGTTCACACACAGCGTCAAGGACCCAGAGCAAGCAACAAATAAATAAATGTGAAAGAAATGCTTCTCGCACAATTCACTTCAAAACCAAAGGTAACCACAACACGGTTACCCCTCTCTAGGGCAATGGTTCTTAATGTATCTGAGGTCTTGCATTCCACTCAAGACCTTGATTAATCTATGGACCCAACCCCAGAAACAGGGAGAGCTAATTTTTTGTCGGGGTGGGGTTTACCAACTCCAAGGTAAAAACTCCTAATCCAGATGACTGGCAGTCTTGACTCAAACATACTCACATTTTAGAAGTCTGGCTTTAATCTGATTTCAACTATACACTGAGATTCAAGCCAGTCGTACCATGAGAGCCAAGACTGACATCGTAGGTAGGAACCTGAGGTCAACACTGATATTTTATGGCAGAGCAATTTAGTCTCCCAAGGCTTGCTTATAGGTAAAGGTTCCATTATACGTAAAAATAACAATTCAATCTCTGCTCCTAAGATATAAGATACATGACACTAGCTGAATAAACTTTAACATTTTGAAGCATAAATAGTTTAGTCTAGCACTTTCCCCTTCATAGATAACTAGTCATCTGAAAGCAAACACTGAAAAAGCACTTCAGCTCTTGCCTGTATGGACACTCCTCTCCTCTCTTACATTCTCCTTTCACCCAGAAGGAGCAAATGTGCGGTCGATTCCTTTTGTAGTAGGGTGTGGTCCGGGCCAGTTTGAGCAGCATGTCACTGGTGGATGTGGCTTTCCCCAACATGCCAACTGGCCGCGTTCCATCAGAGTTGGAAATCTACAGAGGAATGACACATTCCGAAGGTAAATTACACAGACTATGTCAATCCCCTAGGATTCTTTCAGCAAATATAAAACTATATCAGGCAAGTGGCAGCACACCTCTCTCTCCATATTCTGTGTGTAGTACTCTTTGTTGACGTCGGACTTTGGCATGTCATCCTTAAAAGACAATCCTGCATCACGAACCTGGATGGGCAGACCTAGAACAAAGGAAAGGAAGAAAAAACTCAAGATACATTTTAAACCATATCCAAACTGAGTACGTAGACAGAATAATATAACATCATTCTTCCTTTCTCCACTTTATTTGGTAATAGAAGCTTTATTTTAATTCAGAATCTGTAGCACTGTCAAGCTAATACTACTACAGAGCATTCTAAGAAATTATCCAAATTCCTAAGCTTTCATGAAATGAATGTTTAAATATTTTAGATGAACAAGCTCTTACTGTAGTCAGATTTGACCTGCAATTAATAACGCATCTAGCTTTTACTATATCATGATTTAAAACAAATGTAAAAACTGTATTATTTTTAGTCCTGTCCTGCAGATCCTCTGAATAGTCATAATCATGTAAGGATCACTGTACTGCAGAACTAGAACACTCCCTTAACAAACATACAAATAATATTAAACGGTATGTGACCAGGACTCTGATTAGCAGAGTTAACTTTCTGAACTTAACATAAATAAACTCAGATTTTCCTTTTTCATTTTATTGTATAGCACAAACTTGCTGAAAGGATGTTTTTCTGAAAAACAAAAAGTCACCTGCAGTTAAAAAGTCACTGCCAAAAGAAGTTACTTTGAAACAGTAGCAATACAGCGTATCAGTCCTAACAACATAGTTGAATCAAAAACCCAAAGCACAATTAGCCTGAACTTTGGTAGGGATTGTGGAAGAAATGTTCTGGATCTAGACAGGAGTCTAAGGCAAAGAAATTACCTGTCATAGCAACAATGCCTCTAACTTACCTTGGCTATAAAGGTATACAGAAGGCCTTAAACCTCCCTTCTGTATAAATAGTATTTAGTATAGTTGTGTTGATTAATTACCAACCTTTCTTAAAATCACTATTGTTGTTCAGAACTCTAGAATAACCTAGTATGGTTCTTTTCTTCTTGGGAAAAGCAGAGCACAACACAAATTTCAAAGTGGGTCAGAAAGAGAGACAGGGTGAGACGAGGGAGACAGGAAGACCGCTCTGTTGTTTAGAGCAGCCGCACACTTTCAGAACTATGGGACAAGTCAAACATACCATATTCTAGGTCTAAGAGGCAGGTCTGACAGACATTCTTCAATTTACTGCAGGTCTGGCACACTTCAGTCTTCTTGAAACGCATGCGGACCCCAGGGCACCAGCGAAACACTGTGAATGGCCTGGCACAGATCTGGAACACAAGATAAAGCCACAGAGTGTTAACGGTCCTGATCTGGACAATTAATCCAGGAGATTTAGTAACATCAGGAGATTCAAAGAAAGGATCCCCAAATCTAGGGTTTAGAGGAGATCTTAGCAATCATCTAGTCTAAACAGGATCTGATGTTTCAATCCTTTACAACACTCTTCTTCAGTAGTTTAAAAACTCAAAAATCAAAGTCCTCCCACTCTAGAGGTCACCAGCATTAACAATGTAATTCTTAATCTTTTATGGGGTAAGTAGGGAGTGTCCTATACTTCTTTAAGAATCTTATATCTATGACCTTCCCCCTCAGCTTAAAAATGTTCATAGGCATAATCACAGAGGATGAGATGGCTGGATGGCATCACTGACTCGATGGACGAGAGTCTGGGTGAACTCTGGGAGTTGGTGATGGACAGGGAGGCCTGGCATGCTGCAATTCATGGGGTCGCAAAGAGTCAGACACGACTGAGCGACCGAACTGAACTGAACTGATAATCACAGAACATTTGGTATATGCAATCCCAGGGGGTTCAAAGACCAACCAAAGACATCAAGTTAAGAATCCCTGCGTTAAATGGCTCATTTTCTTACCCCTACCCTAAATAGTTAACAGCCAAAGAGTACATAAATGATACATGAATGCATGTGTCACACTCACTTTTATAAAGGACTTCAAACCTCAGGGAGTCAAAGAAAAAAGGAAAATAAAACTAAATCATTACTCTTTAACACACTTACTTTGCATTCCTTCCCATACTTTTCTTTGGTCTGAAATAGAAAAAATAGAGGAGTTACAGACACGGGGAAAAAAAGCTGATGCCTGTTCCTTCTCTACACAGTTTCCAAGAAAAGTATCTGGAAATCCCTGGCATCTTAAGGGGTGGGAGAGGGAAATGGGACCCTACCCTTTTTGGGGAGGAGGGCAAGGAAGGGGCTGGGATATAATCTAATCACATACAAACTATGACCTCTTAAGAATTTTATGGATCTAATTCTTAGATTCACCTCTGGCTCCCAAGTTTTCTTCCAAGAACAATTTCCTAATGGTTTCCACAGTCCCTAAAGCACAGAGGATGCAGCCAGGGCCAGTCTATTTTCCAAAGTTTAGTCAGAGGTAACTACTCTAGACTCATCCTGTGATGGTACTCTGTATATAGTGAATCAATACCTCCGAGATTGATCACAACACAGCCCTAATTATTAAATATAAACTGCTGCTAAGTTTACTCTTATTTATAAGGAGAGAAAGTACCTTACACTCAACACATTATAAGGTGTGGAAGCTAAAAGGCACTTGAGTTCAGTCCTGGTTCTCCTAATTTGCTGAGGCCCCTGGAGTCAGAATATCTGAACTTAAATCCCAGTTCCACACCTTACTTGCTGTATTGAAAAGACATAAACTTTCTTTGCCTCTGGTTAACAGATCTGACTCCTAGGTAAATGTTCAATGGATATTAACTATTATTATGACTCCTAGATCACAGACCGTCGCCGAGTTCCAAAGTGAGAGAGCATGACAGTCCTTTGCAAATTCTTCCTACGCTTCGGGTTAGTAAAGAAGCATCATTACTTCTTCGTGGCTAAAAGAATTACATGACCGACAGTGTGCGAGTACCACAACATTGACAGAACATATACAGTAGGTCCCGTTTTACACTCACTCACCATTCGGATATACGGGTTTTCTCCAAGACACGTCTGGCACAGAATAGGGAAGTCCTGGTGAAAATGGGAAAGCTGGTTGAGCGCCAAGCTCCAAAGGCCTTGCCGTCTCAGCTACTGTCGTGCGGCGCGGGGGAGGGGGCGAGGAGCGAGGCTGGGGAACAGGGGGAACCCGTGGTCCAGCACGGGCCGGGTCGCGGGAGGGGGCGCTGTATGCACTTCCGGGAGGCGGCGGGAGTAAAGACCCGCTCGAAAAGAGTGGAGGGAGTAGGCACAGAAAGGGAGCTGGTCCCAGACCCTGGCTAAACCCCCTCCATCCAAGCCCTCAGGAGGGCCTCCCTCCAGCCTTCAGCCGTAGCCGAGTTAGGCCGCGGTGCTGGCTTCTTCTTGGAATTCCCTCGGCCGCACCGCAGCCACGTCCCTGCCCGCCCGCTGGAGCCCTGACTTCGCTGCCTCTTTCTGTCCTCCTCCGGCAGGCTCACTCACCGCATCCTCCCAATTCTGCCTGTTGTAGGTGTTGGAACCTAGAGAGGTCGCCATCTTGAGAGCGTCTGGAGGCAGCCGCAGCTTCCGAGTTGGGAGAGGACCGCCACAATCCCGTCAGGCCCCGCGGCTGCCTCTCGGCACGTCTACGTCTTATTTACGCGTCTTGCGCGCCCTTGAGGGCGACACCTTGTGTAATGGCATCGCTTGCTTGGAATTTCTTAATAATTGGCCTCCAGTTACTTCCTTCCAGTGGTGACAGCCAGGAATGAAGAGTCACAAGTTCAACTGGTTTATTTAAAAACTGAGTGAAAGAATAAAGGAACTATAATGAACGAGGGCCTGGAATCAAAGCAGCGTCGACACCAATGAACGCTTATTATGCTAAAAAATGGGAACGTCTTGCGGTGACTATCTCATTTAATTCCCACAGTAAGCCCGCTTTAGGGTGGCCAGATTTAGCAAAAATGCATAACGTCTAGTACAATTTGAATTTCAGATAAACAACGAAAGTTATTTTAGTATAAATTTGTTCCAAACATGCTTACACTAAATAATGACTCGTTTTTCTGAAAGTGAAATTTAGGAGGATGTCCTGTACTTTTCTGGCAATCACTGCCCTCTAGGCAAGTGTGACTGTACCTCGTTTACAGAAGGAAACCGAGGTTTAGAGAGATTAACTTGCTTCTGATCGTGTAGCTAAAAACTGGTGAAGCCACAAATCCAAAGACAACAGTACTTTTTTCCAACTTCTTAAATGAAAAGCCTTATGGATCAACACATGTATTGTTAAATCATTTTTGGATCAACTATCCTTTTGGGTTTGACTTCTCTTGCAGATGGTGATTGCAGCCATGAAATTAAAAGACGCTTACTCCTTGGAAGGGCTTCCCTGTGGCTCAGACAGTAAAGCATCTGCCTCGCAATGCAGGATACCGGGGTTCCATCCCCGGGTCAGGAAGATCCCCTGGAGAAGGAAATGGCAACCCATTCCAGTACTCTTGCCTGGAAAATTCAATGGACCGAGCCTGGTGGGCTACAGTCCATGGAGTCGCAAAGAGTTGGACACGACTGAGAGACTTTAAACTCCTTGGAAGGAAATTTATGACCAACCTAGACAGCATATTAAAAAGCAGAGACATTACTTTGTCAACAAAGGTCCCTCTAGTCAAGGCTGTGGTTTTCCAGTAGTCATGTATGGATGTAGAGTTGGACTATAAAGAAAGCTGAGTGCAGAAGAATGGATGCTTTTGAACTGTGGTGTTGGAGAAGACTCTTGAGAGTCCCTTGGACTGCAAGGAGATCCAACCAGTCCATCCTAAAGGAGATCAATCCTGGGTGTTCACTGGAAGGACTGATGTTGAAGCTGAAACTCCAATACTTTGGCAACTTGATGCGAAGAGCTGACTCATTTGAAAAGACCCTGATACTGGGAAAGATTGAGGGCAGGAGAAGGGGACAGCAGAGGACAAGATGGTTGGATGGCATCACCGACTCAATGGATGTGAGTCTGAGTGAGCTCCGGGAGTTGGTGCTGGACAGGGAGGCCTGGTGAGCTGTGGTTCATGGGGTGGCAAAGAGTCATACATGACTGAGCGACTGAACTGAACTTGGCATACTGTATTTGAAATTCATCCATATTGTTACATATACCAGTAATTTGTACCGTTTTATTGCCGAGAATTTCACTGTATGGATGTATTTGGGGTTAAAACACACACACATTTGCCAATTAATGAACACTTGAGTTATCCAGATTTCAGTGAAAACAAATAAAGGGATTATAAACATTCACATACAGGTTGTTGTATAGACATAGGTTTTCATTTTGCATGTGGATTGGGATTGCTTGATCATATGGTCTATTTTTTCCTGTATAGGAAAGTGCTTGGGTTTATCTGAGCTTAACACATTTGTGATTTGTTTTCCTTCATTGTATTTTGAAAATTCTTAACAGTTATTTCTTTAAATATTCTGCTCAGTTTCTTCTCCGTCTGGGACTCCGACGATGTATTAGACTATATGATACCATCCCATAGACCTTGAGAGCTTCCCTGGTAGCTCAGACAGTAAAGAATCTGCCTGTAATGCAGGAGACCCGGGTTCAATCCCTAGATTGGAGAGATCCCCTGGAGAAGGGAATGATAACCCCCTCCAGTATTCTTGCCAGATAATTTCATGAACAGAGGAGCCTGGCAGGCTACAGTCCATAGGCTCACAAAGAGTCAGGAACAACTGAACAACTACTATATATTATTATTCTTCATAGACCTTGAGTACTGTTTTCTTTTTGGGAGTTTCAGTTTGGATAATTTCTGTTGACCTGTTTCTGAGTTTCCTGATTATTTCCTCAGGTATGATAAGGTGTTCTGATGAGCCCAGAGAAGATATTCCTCATCTCTGATCTTGTGCTTTTCATTTCAGTTTGTCCCTTTCTTATAGTTTCTGTTTGCTGAAATCTACTCATGTATATTATCCCAATTTTCAACTAGATCTTCAACATGTTAATCAGAGTTAAGTCCCTAACCAACAGTTCCAATATCTAGATCATATGTGAATATAGTCTTATTGTCTATCACAAATGGGTTGGTTTTTTTCTTGATTGTGTATCTCAAAATTTTTACTGAATGCCAGTTTTTACTTATATATCAGTAGAGACTGAAGTCAATAGTATTAATGTCTGGAAATAATCAAGTCTCTTATTCTGTCAGGCCATTTGTTTGGGGTTTGGTCAATCTAGGCAGGAACTGGGCTAGGTTTGCGCTTTGTTTTTGCTATGCTTGCCTTTAGTGTATCACAGATTTCAAAGATATTAAGAAGAGGTGGCAAGAATACAGAGAAGAACTGTACAAAAAAGATCTTCATGACCCAGATAATCACGATGATGTGATCACTGACCTAGAGCCAGACATCCTGGAATGTGAAGTCAAGTGGGCCTTAGAAAGCATCACTACGAACAAAACTAGTGGAGGTGATGGAATTCCAGTTGAGCTAGTTCAAATCCTGAAAGATGATGCTGTGAAAGTGCTGCACTCAATATGCCAGCAAATTTGGAAAACTCGGCAGTGGCCACAGGACTGGAAAAGGGCAGTTTTCATTCCAATCCCAAAGAAAGGCAATGCCAAAGAATGCTCAAACTACCACACAATTGCATTCATCTCACATGCTAGTAAAGTAATGCTCAAAATTCTCCAAGCCAGACTTCAGCAATATGTGAACTGTGAACTTCCTCATGTTCAGGCTGGTTCAGGGGCAGAGGAACCAGAGATAAAATTGCCAACATCCACTGGATCATCAAAAAAGCAAGAGAGTTCCAGAAAAACATCTATTTCTGCTTTATTGACTATGCCAAAGCCTTTGACTGTGTGAATCACAATAAACTGTGGAAAATTCTTCAAGAGATGGGAATACCAGACCACCTGACCTGCCTCTTGAGAAATTTGTATGCAGGTCAGGAAGCAACAGGTAGAACTGGACATGGAACAACAGACTGGTTCCAGATAGAAAAAGGAGTATGTCAAGGCTGTATATTGTCATCCTGCTTATTTAACTTATATGCAGAGTACATCATGAGAAATGCTGATCTGGAAAAAGCACAAGCTGGAATCAAGATTGCCGGAAGAAATATCAATAACTTCAGATATGCAGATGACAGCACCCTTATGGCAGAAAGTGAAGAGGAACTAAAAAGCCTCTTGATGAAAGTGAAAGAGGAGAGTGAAAAAGTTGGCTTAAAGCTCAACATTCAGAAAACGAAGATCATGGCATCTGGTCCCATCACTTCGTGGGAAATAGATGGGGAAACCGTGGAAACAGTGTCAGACTTTATTTTTGGGGGCTCCAAAGTCACTGCAGATGGTGACTGCAGCCATGAAATTAAAAGATGCTTACTCCTTGGAAGGAAAGTTATGACCAACCTAGATAGCATATTCAAAAGCAGAGACATTACTTTGCCAACAAAGGTCCGTCTAGTCAAGGCTATGGTTTTTCCTGTGGTCATGTCTGGATGTGAGAGTTGGACTGTGAAGAAGGCTGAGCGCTGAAGAATTGATGCTTTTGAACTGTGGTGTTGGAGAAGACTCTTGAAAGTCCCTTGGACTGCAAGGAGATCCAACCAGTCCATTCTGAAGGAGATCAGCCCTGGGATTTCTTTGGAAGGAATGATGCTAAAGCTGCAACTCCAGTACTTTGGCCACCTCATGCGAAGAGTTGACTCATTGGAAAAGACTCTGATGCTGGGAGGGATTGGGGGCAGGAGGAGAAGGGGATGACAGAGGATGAGACGGCTGGATGGCATCACTGACTTGATGGACGTGAGTCTGAGTGAACTCCGGGAGTTGGTGATGGACAGGGAGGCCTGGCGTGCTGCGATTCATGGGGTCGCAAAGAGTTGGACACAACTGAGCGACTGAACCGAAGTGAATGTTATTTTGTCTTTTGGTTGGGACTGTAGAATTTTTCTCAAGTGTTCATCCTTAGCTTTCCGCTGTTGTGCATACCTGCACCATAACGACAGGTCTTTATGCCCTTTGCCCATGCCCCCAGCAACTGCTTGCTGGGTTGGTAGTCAGAGAGAAGTCAGGGTTCTTTGTTCTAATTCAGCCTCAGTCTTAAGTCCTTTGTGCCCAGACTTGGGAATGAGTCTCTTCTCAGCATTCTTGTCCCTCCGTTCTGTGGCAGCCAAACCCCAACTTGTATCTGTGGTTGGTCTTGAAGGGGGAGTTTCCTGCCCCTCTTGCATTTGCAGGAGGCCTTTAATGGTATTGGTATAAAATCCTGGGGCTCAGGATTGAATCCTGTCCCTTCCAAGAGCAGAGGTTTTTTTCTTACCTTGGCCCAGCAGCAATGAGTCTTTACCTGTGCCCTATGTAGACAGGGTTTTCTGCTCCCCTTTCTCCCCGGTGGCTTAGGCCTTTTTGCTCTCATTGAGGTAAGGACCTAGGCAGGGAGAAGCAAGGTCTCACGACTTTCCTATGCCTCCTTCCTTTGCACGTCTCCAAACCCAGGGAGGCTCTACAGAGGTCCAGCACCCCTACTCCTCCCAAGTCTTTCTCACGAACATGGGGTAGAGTTTTTGGAAAGAGCTGGTCCATGCATCCATGGTCCCTCTATATCTCAGGCTCCCAGGGGTTTTATACTATCATCTTAGCTTCAGTTTGGTCTTTAGCAATTCTTTAATATTTTAGTCGATTTTCTCTTATCTGCGTATATGGTGGTCAACACTTCTCCCATGCTCTGCTACAGGTGAGCAAGTCTACATCCTGTCTCTTTGGAGGGGTTTGTCCATCCTTGAAATTAAGGCTAGTTGACTGCCGTGCCACATTGGCCATCTGACAGACCCAATAAAATGCATGATTTTGTCATCTATCCAGTTTTCTGTTTGAGTCAGGGTGATACCCTTTCCAGATATCTACATCACAGGCATAAGAGGAACTTCTGAGTCTCCTTTTACTTAATATATTTTAAGAGGAACACTTTTAAAATCACTTTGGTAATGTTAAATCGTATCATGTGTGTAGATGTAGCCTTAAGAACAGATACAATGAAAACGAAACAGTACTTTTCAGTAAGCTACTGTTGTCTGCCAAAGGCTGAGCCAGAAGCCCGTTTTTTTTGTTGTTGTTGTTGTTTTTTAAGTGTTACATAGGACTTCCCAGGGGGCCCAGTGGATAAGAATCTGCAAGCCAATGTAGAGAACATGGGTTCCATCCCTCGTCCCGGAAGATTCCACATGCTGTGGAGCTATGTGCCACAACTCCTGAAATCTGTGTGCTCTAGGGACCTCAACAAAGAGTAGCCCCCACTCTCCAAAACTAGAGAAAGCCCTGGAGCACCAATCAAGACTCAGAACAGCCATGAATAAATACAATAATATATATATATATATATATGTATGTGTGTGTGTGTGTGTGTGTGTTACATAAAAGAACTGATACTTTACCTTTGATGTAACAGAAAGATGGGTGGGGAGGGGAGCAGGGCATGAAAATGAAACAACTTTTTGACTGTTTGAGTCCATGTTATTTAATGTTACTTTTGCTTCACTGTCTTGTGTAGACAGTTTATACTGTAAAATAAATTTCACTATAGATGTCCCTGGGGATAGATAAAGGGGGCTAGATAAAGGTTGACCCTTGAACAACACAGGTTTGAACTGCATGGGTCCACTCATACACACTCCCTGCCCCCTGTCCAATAAACACATACTACAGTACTACACAATCTGCAACTTGGTTTTATCCATGGATACAGAGCCCAACTATAAACTTACACACAGGTTTTACCCCAGTGGCAGTGTTCTTAACCCCTGCACTGTGCACTACTCAAGTATCAACTATATTGCAATTGAGCAAGTGATTTAGCTCTTGAGTTTTTTAATTTACTCCAGTCTACCCTTTGACTGGAATATACTGGGTTGGTTCAAAAGTTCGTTTGAGTTTTTCCTTAACAATTTATGGGAAAAGCCTAACAAACTTTTTGGTCAATCCAGTGGAAGAAACATTACAAAAGGGCCTGGATTTGGCTCTGTAGGGGTGTGCAATACAGCAAAGGAGCGATACACATACAAAACCCAGTATTAGGAAGCGGCAAATGCCCTGGAAAGGTTAGGTGCTAAAGATTAAGACCACATCTAAATAGGATGGAGAGAGAGGTGAGAGCAGGAAATTAACTCTGGAGAAGGCACAGAGAGGAAAAAGTATCCTAGGCAGAGGTGACACCAGCACAAGAGAGGTCAAAGCAAGTAAGATATTTGGCTTATGACCAAAAAAAGCATATATGTATGATACATATTATATATCTATAAAAGATACATATTATATATACATTTTAAAGATAAAAGGTCAACAGCTATGTAAACAAGAAAAAGGCAGATGGTATTATTTAACAAATACTAGTTGCCTGCTACTTGCCAGGCATTGCTCTATGCTCTCGGAGAAGGCAATGGCACCCCACTCCAGTACTCTTGCCTGGACAATCCCACGGATGGAGGAGCCTGGTAGGCTGCAGTCCATGGGGTCGCTAAGAGTCGGACACGACCGAGCGACTTCACTTTCACTTTTCACTTTTGTGCACTGGAGAAGGAAATGGCAACCCACTCCAGTGTTCTTGCCTGGAGAATCCCAGGGACAGGGGAGCCTGGTGGGCTGCCATGTATGGGGTCACACAGAGTCGGACACGACTGAAGCAAAGCAGCAGCAGCAGCTCTATGCTCTGCAGATCTATCAGTTAAAAAAAAAGAAACACTATGGAGCTTATATTCTAGTACAATGAATCAATAAAGTAGTATATACTGCTGGATGGTGATTAGTGCTACTGGGGAAAAAAGCAGCAAAAAAGGTGGATATGTGTCTATTAGCAGAGGGCAGTTTACATGATTACCTAGAGAGGTCATAGAAAGCCTAAGGAGGAAGCAATTAAACATAGATCTGACTGGTGGGGGTTTGGGTCGTACAGAAGTCCAGGAGAAGAGTTCTCCAGGCAGAGGGAATAGCCAGTGCAAAGACCCTGAGAGGGTGCCTCCTGGGGTGACTCAGGAACAGGAGACCCCTGTGGCTGGGATGCAGTGAACACAGGGATGTACTTGATGAATTCAGGGAAGTAGTGGGAGGCAGTGGGGTTCAGTTCCTATAGGTCCTCCTAAGTTATTGTAAGGACTTTGTTTTGCTCTTGAGCAAGCTAAGAAGCCTAAGGATTTTAAGCAGCAAAATGATTCTGGCTGCTATGCTGAGAACTGACTAAAGAGTGGGGCAGGGACCAGGATGGCTTCAAGATCAATTTAGACCTTACCGGATTAATCATCTAGGGGTCTATGTGGATGACTCTGACTTAGCCCAGAATAGTAACACTGGAGAGGCTGTGGAGTGGTCACAGTTTGAAGACAGAACTGAAAGGGGTTCTTGCTGACTTACCAGGTGTGGCATGTAAGAGTCGTCACTGGTGATGTGTGATGATGTGAGCAACTGAAGGTACACAACTGCCACCCGCTCATTTGCTTCAGTCATGTCTGACTCTTTGTGACCCCATGGACGGCAGCTTGCCAGTCTCCTCTGTCCATGGGATTTTCCTGGCAAGAATACTGGTGGGGGTTGCCATTTCTTCCTCCAGGGGATCTTCCCCACCCAGGGATTGAATCGGTGTCTCCTGCCTTGCAGGCAGATTCTTTACTACTGAGCCACCTACTGGAAGACATCTAGTTAGGGATGAATGTGCTGGAGAGGCAGATGCGGCAACAGAACATCCAGACTGTGGTTCTGGACTTTCACGGACCAGGGCTGGTACGTAAATTGGGAATGGCTTGGAAAATGGGTGAGGTCACTCACAGTGAGTATAGAAATAAGACCTGGCGTATGCTCCAAGGTTAGGAAGATGGGCCACAACTAGCAAAGGGCACAGAAGCAACGCTGCCAGAAGGGCACAAGGAAAACCGGGAGAGCTGTGTTCCAGAAACCAAGAGAATTAATTCTTTCAAGCAGGGAGGCATCCGCTGGTAGATGCTACCCACGCACTAAAGAGGTAAGAACTGACAACTGACCATTGTATTTAACGGTGTGGACTGCTGGGGACCTTCACAAGGACTGCTTTGGTGATGTGGTGGTGGTGGCAGCCTAAGTGGAATGGGTTCAGATGAAAATGGGAGGAGGAATTAGAAGGTAAAGCTGGCAGCTTTGCTGAAAAGGGAATAGAAAAATGGAGTGGTGGTTGAAGAGGGGTGTTAGATCAATTTTTTAAGATAAATCACAGCATGCCAATGGAAATGATGCAAGAGAGGGAGGGGGAGAAACTGCTGAAGTGCATTCCTTGAATAGGTAAGGAGGTGAGACTGAGCACAGTAAGTGGTGGCACTGGCTTTAGATAAGAGGAACATGAACAATTCACTACAATAAGACGAGGGAAAAGCTGAGTACAAATGAAAGTGGATGAGTGGCTACTTGTACATTTAAAAGGTATCTTTGCAAGCAATGATCCAGGAGAAAAGTTGGTAGAGTCCTAACAATGTAACATTTACACAACAGTTCTGGGATAGGGAGCTCAAGCAACATCTACCTATATAATGTTACAGTGAACTAAGTTGAGGTTTTACCTTAGTTCATTTTAAGAAATGAGAAGGGAGCATGCCCCACTGACTCTCAGGCTAACTGCGGACTCCACCCTCCCCAAGCACTGGCATGCTACTCCAATCAGCCATCATGAAACCAAACAAGACACATTCAAGCTTTGTCTGCTTTATTTCACTACATGAAGTTAAGCAATAAGGCAAAATAGTAACCTGTCATTCATAAAGACCAAGGAGTGCCTCTCATTCCCAAAATGGACCAAAAAGTCTATTTCTTTACAAATATGCGTGACATTTAGCTCATTAAGTCTATAAACAGTCTGAACAAAAGAAAACTCTAGTGGGCCAATCAAATCACAAATTCAGATTAAGTTCCCCAAATTGCAGTTTCTAGTGCTAATGACATCTAATTTGCTTGCAGTGGTACACACTCACCATACTTTAAAAATCTTGCACCTGATCTAATATAAAAAATGAACAAATAGAAGTCCAAATTCACCAGCTGCAGATATTGAACCATTTCTCCTAACACACAGAATTACCAGCCTGTAGTGAAAACTATCTCGAGCAAACAGTAAATCAAGAGCTCTGTTATTCTGCAAGCTAATTTGGCTTCTGAGGAAACAATTCTATGATCAAAAGTGTTTTTGTGTTTCTGTGTCACATGGGGGTGATGAGACCCGTTACTTCAACACTGTTATTTCTGGGAACAAACACCAGCTATATGCCATAAATGCCTAACAGTGTGTAGTCTGTGCAAACGTGTAAACACAGGACGTTATTCTCTACCTTGAGGCTTATCTCCTCCACTGGCAAATATGCGGCACTGGCGTCACGGCAGGCTGTAGCGGGCAGTGAAATAGAAATTAATTTGACACTTTGTACAGTCACAAAAACTTGGACTATTTCTACAGTTTGCAAATTTGTCATTATACAACACGCTGCCCCAACTCCTAAGAGACTAAGCCTTACTACTGTCATAATATTAGAGATATGAGTTCTTTTTTTCTTACACTGCAGCATATATATTACTCTGTGGAATATTGTTTCATAATATTGGTTTGATCTTAAGAGTACTATTTAGTGTCTTTCAAAGGTTTCCTAAATATTTCTACTTTCCAAGGGGAGCTGAAAAGTTACTGTGTCCTATATTTTAAATTGCTATATACATTTTTTTTAAACTAAAGGCTTGAACTTAGAAACAAAACCAGGGTATAAACAGGAAATTTCTTTCCCCCAAAAGTCTGTTGGCCACTTGCTAACAATACATTTATGGAAACATGGTGCAGGTGGTGGTCTACTTTGTCAAGTCTCATTTTAGAAAACATCACAGAAACTAAGGTTGGCAAGCCAACTCCAGGATACCAAGTGAAAACAGCATGTGTGTTGTTAGGCAAGTATTCTGGGCTGCTTGTTGAACTATTTTATGGTTTATGATCAAAATGGTCTTATTTGACAAACCTACGATAAAAGTCATAAACTCAGGAAGGAGGAAGGTTTTTTCTTAATATCCAGTTTTGGATTCAAGAGATTACAAATGTTACTTTCCTCTTCAATCACTGGAAAGAACATTAGCTCAGATCATGATAAAAATCTAACCTTTAAGATATTTTCTGCATTCCAGAAGTGAACTTGCCCACCAAGTTTTCTTTGGGCTCTTTCTGGGTCCCAAATACTCAACAACTTACTGAGTTAAAGAGGCAGAGAGGAGAAGGGGTATGGAGTAAGACATATAAAGCATGCCTCCCTGTGGCAGCATCAATCCCTGGATATTGTGGCAACAGTTAAAATGAATAGAATTTGCCACCCCAGTGACATGACATGCAATTGCTTCCTTCTCAAATTTTCCCTAAGAGAAAAGTTCCATATTCTGCTGGGAAAAAGATTTTTACAGCAACTAATACATAAGTATCCTACATTCACTTAAAGAGGTCAAATGAAGGTGCCTTAACTATTTCACAGGTCCTTCCAATCATCGCAAAACTAAAAACAACGTGACAATTCTATTTTCCTGTCAAATGGATGGAAGCCAGGAGGCAAGGGAAGGGATATATATATTTAGAGTGCTAGAGTATATCCAGTGGAATGCAAAAAGCAGTTGGTACAACACTGAGACCAGTGCCAGGTCATCAATAGCAGGTCTAACTTTTGGTTATTTTACATTTTCATCTGTGAGACTGATCCTTTATGAGATCAGGTTGGGAGATAGGATGGAGTTTCTCAAGTGGTCAATTGAATGCCACTCCAAGGAACAGCCACATCCTTTCTTGAGATGGAACTATGCTGTTGTGAGTCAACGTGCAGGGTTCAGTGAGGGAGACACAGACTTACGGGTGTGAACAGAGGAGAGAGCCAGAGGTACAGCAGTCGCTGTGTTCCTAACGCCTTGCCTACACGCCCACCCTGCTAGAACAGGACTCAGTAGTGCATGGTACATCATTATAAACAAGGTCTAACGAAGCAGCGGCTTCCACATTTTAACGCAGGTTCGTGGTGATACTGTCCTTGGGGATCTGCCCGCCAGTGGAACATTTTAAGGAAGAAGCGGGCCCAAGCTGAGTTCCACATGCTGGGTGAGCCAGATGACTTCTGTGCCTTGGTCAGTTTCTTCGATGGGGCGGATGGGAGTGGCCAGGTTTTTAAAATCATGCTTCATCTTAAAGCACACGGTCACTTCGCCCTCCTCACGTTGTGGGGTCACTTTGATGAAAATACCCACTTTGTTGGCCTTTCTGAAGGCTATAATGCTATGAAAGGAAATAAGCACAGATTAGGCAGGTCACAGGTCAGCCAAGCCAGTTAGACTCACAGTCATTTTATGGCCCACAGGAAATCTCCGACAACAAAATATGACCAGAATCCCGTTTGTCAACAATGAAGAGTTTCTTCAGCAAAATGCCGATCTCCTTATTTTATTACAAAAGTAAAATACAGTCATAAAACTTAAGATATGAAAAAGTGAATCTTTCTTCTTATTTTCTTCTTCAGTACACAGAGAAAAACTGTCAACAGTTTGGCTCTTAACCTACTACGTATTTTTCCACGCACTTACTCTTCTATGCTTTTTTAACCAAGACAAAAGGGACACACTATTCTGTAACAAGTTTTTCCCCCACTGTTTATCACAAACACCTGTCCATATTGGTGCACATTAGATCTCCTCCATTTTACTTAATGGGTGCATAGCAACCATAATTTGTTTACACCGATTTCCTGTTACAAACGTATCTTCACATTAACTTTTACAAACATGTGGTAATATTTCTACAGGATACAGACTAATGCTAACTCAGAGTTTTGAACAATTTCTAGAATATCATAAATCAGTGTGTCTTGTAAATAGCCTCTGTGAATTAGGAATTTTTAGAAGAGAAAAAAATCTCTAGTTCAAGTTTCCACCTCAGTTTTTTGATATGCACTTGAAGTTTGTGTTTAAACAGTTTAGCTTCAAAAGTAAAAAACAATGAAATAAACAGAACTTGATCTACTATCCAAATGATACTCAACTACTCTAAGAAAAGTAACTGAAACTAAACATTTACATATTTACTCAACTACTCTAAGAAAAGTAACTGAAACTAAACATTTACATATTATCCACTATTATGTTACTATTAATTTCCAGACATCTGGAAGTCCTAAAAAGTACAATAATGTGAAATATAATTAAGCATTATACTAGCACAACCATTTTGAACCAACTAAATCTTTTATTTATATTAGATTCATTTAAAAAATTCAATTAAAAATAGTTTAAAAAAATTCTTTCTAGCCTTAATTTCCCAGGCAACCACTGATCAAGTGTAGTATCTGTTCTTATCAGTTTAATATCTGATACATCCTCTGTCCGAGGACAATATATTAAATGGATTTTTGGGATTAGGAGTTGGAATAGGAGCTTGCTCCGTCCACTCCACGCATCGACCTGGTATTGCAGTACTTCCAGGAACGGTGCACCAAAGAAAAAAAAAGAAAAAAAAAAAAAATTCAGATTCTTGGTGCCTACCTAGACCTGCTGAAGAGAAGCTGTGGGGATTGGTACTCTATATGGAATTAAAAAAAAAAAAAAATTTAAACACCCAACCTGGTGCTTTCTGAAGTTAACCCAAGTGTTGCAATCACTGTACTAACCTCATCTTTGCAGTCACTTGGTTTTTCTAAATTGGCCCATGTTGTTATATTTGTTCTCTCCAGTATCTTGGTGAGGAAGCTTTTAATCATTTTGTTAAAAAGCCTTAAATATGCCCTATACTAGTGTACTAAATGCTATTGCTTTTCAGCTCAAAGCACATTCTTTGTTTTCTTATTTTCTTGGCTGCACCACACACCTTGTGGGATCTTAGTTCCCCGAACAGGGATGGAACCTGGGCCCTCTGAAGTGGAGGTATGCAGTCTTAACCACTGGACTGCCAGGGAATTCCCTAAGCCCACTTTCTGTATCTTGCTTTGTGACACAGGATTCTGCTAACCACACTCCTGCTTTTTAGGCTGGCTCCCCGTCAGGCTCCCTTCAGGGGCTCTAACAGAGACCAGTAGCCTGTGGGAAGAAGGGCTGCTCCTCCGGGGGAGCCTCCTATCTCTGTGCAGCTCCAGCGGGCAGCACTCCAGCGATGCATGTTCACTCAGGAAGTGGCATCTCCAGGTGCAGTTTTCCAACTGCATAACCAGCTTCAGCACGCCACTCCTCCTCTGCCAGCCTGCCATGCCAGCACTAGTCAGGCAGTGTCCCCTCCCCCCCCCATTTCCCAGAGGTCTGAGCTGCAGCTCCACGGGACTCCTCCTTCCTTCAAGCTTCTAAATTCTAATCATTTTAACCATTTCTCTTTATCCTCTTAGCCCTAGGGATGGTAAATGCTTCACTGAATTGCCATCTCTGGGATATTTCAGATTTCTTTTTAACTTTTAAAGTTACCCAGTTAAGTCTTCATATTAAATTTTCTCTGTTCAAATAACAGATGTGATTTCTGTTTTTTAGACTGAAAGCTAACCAAAGTATTCCTCATCTGGGAAAGGTTTCGCTTTTACTTCTCAGTTAATAACTGAGAAGTATTAGGTATGAGAGAATAAAATCTATTACTCACTCAGAGGGAAAGGTGGTGGGCAAGTCGACAAATCTAACGATAAATCTCTGGGGACAGAGTACTGTACCCTGTACACAACCATTAAAAAACACACACCTGAAAATTTTTTACCATGGGAAACACAGGTTAAAAAAACTGTGCTTACAGAATGATCCTAATTATGAAAATGTTACTGGTGTTTATCTCTGGTGGTGAGATTTTATTTTCTTCTTCATATATATGATTTAATATATCATATAAAAATGGGCTTCCTCGTGGCTCAGCTGGTAAAGAATCCACCTGCAATGTGGGAGACCTGAGTTCGATCCCTGGGTTGGGAAGATCCCCTGGAGAAGGGAAAGGCTACCGACTCCAGTATTCTGGCCTGGAGAATTCCATGGACTCTATAGTCCATGGGGTCACAAAGGGTTGGACACGACTGAGCAACTTTCACTTTCACTTCACTAATATATCTTCATATATATCAGTTAATAATAATAAATAGGAAGAAAATATTACTTAAATTCAGGTAAGAAAACTGAGATCTATCAGTGGGCCTCCTGTAAACCAGCCAACTGTGGTATGTGGGTGGGTGGGTCGGGGGCGAGTCACAGAAAGATCACTTACTCAGGATCGTCCTGAAAGTCCTGGGGTTCTGCCAACTCGTCATACTCTGCTGCTGCATCCTTGCCGGCTAAAACGAGCTCTTTGGGAGGCACCACCACCTGGAGAGCAGCACAGAGAGGCTGGTCTCAGAAGGGGTCAATGCACTGCACAACATTCATCCAACAGAATACAGCAAAGTACTGCCCTGACCCAGACATACAGAAGGAAGCAGCAAGTTTCAAGAAACATACAACATTACTTCACTTACAAAAAGTTTAAAAACATATTGTTTGGGAATACAGACATTTATGATAAAAGATTAAGAACAAAGAAATTTAAGGGAATGAAAAAGTCAAGAGAGTGCTTAGTTCACTGGGGTTGCCATGGGTAATTCAAGTGGGAGGACACGGGGGCTTCAATTGTGCCTTCACTGTTTCATTTCTTAAGGGGCTGGAGGAACATGGGTGTCTGTATACTGTTCTCTATACTCTGTGGTATACAAAAAGAAAAACAAAAAGGAGAAACACATAAAACATAAAAAGAAGAAACATATAACATAAAACAAAGGAGAAACATAAAACATATAAAGGAGAAAAACACATAAAGGGGAAGCTTAGAACTTCCAACAACGCAAGAGAAGACTCTACACATGGACATCACCAGATGGTCAATACTAACATCAAACTGATTATATTCTTTGCACCCAAAGATGGAGAAGGTCTATACAGTCAGCAAAAACAAGACCGGGAGCTGACTGTGACTCAGATCATGAACTCCTTACTGCAAAATTCAGACGTAAGTTGATGAAAGTAGGGAAAACCACTAGACCATTCAGGTATGACCTAAATCAAATCCTTTTTGATTATACAGTGGAAGTGACAGACTCAAGGAATTAGATCTGATAGACAGAGTGCCTGAAGAACTATGGACGGAGGATCATGACGTTGTACAGGAGGCAGTGATCAAGACAATCCCCAAGAAAAAGAAATGCAAAAAGGCAAAATGGTTGTCTGAGGGTGCCTTACAAATAGCTGAGAAAAGAAGATAAGCTAAAGGAGAGAAAAGGGAAGATACACCCATCTGAATGCAGAGTTCCAAAGAATAGCAAGGAGAGATAAGAAAGCCTTCCTCAGTGATCAATGGAAAGAAATAGAGGAAAAACAATAGAATGGGAAAGACTAGAGATCTCTTCGAGAAAATGAGAGATACCAAGGTAACATTTCATGCAACGATGGGCACAATAAAGGACAGAAATGGTAATGGACCTGACAGAAGCAGAAGAGATTAAGAAGAGGTGGCCAGAATACACAGAAGAACTATACAAAAAAGATCTTAATGACCCAGATAACCACAATGGTGTGATCACTCACCTAGAGGCAGACATCCTGGAATGTGAAGTCAAATGGGCCTTAGGAAGCATCACTACAAAGCTAGTGGAGGTGATGGAATTCCAGCTGAGCTATTTCAAATCCTAAAAGATGATGCTGTTAAAGTGCTGCACTCAATACGCCAAAAATTTGGAAAACTCAGCAGCGGCCACAGGACTGGAAAAGGTCAGTTTTCATTCCAATCCCAAAGAATGTCCAAACTACTGCACAACTGCACTCATCTCACACGCTAGCAAAGTAATGCTCAAAATTCTCTAAGCCAGGCTTCAACAGTACGTGAACTGTGAACTTCCAGATGTTCAAGCTGGATTTAGAAAAGGCAGAGGAACCAGAGATCAAACTGTCAACATCTGTTAGATTATAGAAAAAGCAAGAAAGTTCCAGAAAAACATCTACTTCTGTTTTATTAACTATGCCAAAGCCTTTGACTGTGTGGCTGTTTCCACCACAAACTGTGGAAAATTCTTCAAGAGATGGGAATACCAGACCACCTTACCTGCCTCCTGAGAAATCTGCATGCAGGTCAAGAAGCAACAGTTAGAACCAGACATGGAACAACAGACTGGTTCCAAATTGGGAAAGGAGTTCATCAGTCAAGGCTGTATATTGTCACCCTGCTTATTTAACTTATATGCAGAGTACATCATGTGAAATGCCAGGCTGGATGAAGCACAATCTGGAATCAAGACTGCCAGGAGAAATATCAAAAACCTTAGATACGTAGATGACACCACTTTTATGGTAGAAAGGGAAAAAGAACTAAAGAGCCTCTTGATAAGAATGAAAGAAGATAGTGAAAAAGCTGGCTTAAAACTCAACATATAAAAAACGAAGATCATGGCATCTGGTCCCATCACTTCATGACAAATAGATGGGGAAACGGTGGAAATAGTAACATTTTATTTTGGGGGGCTCTAAAATCACTGCAGATGGTGACTACAGCCATGAAATAAAAAGATGCTAGCTCCTTGGAAGAAAAGCTATGACAAACCTAGACAGCATGTTAAAAATCAGAGACATTACTTTTCTGACAAAGGTCTGTCTAGTCAAAGCTATGGTTTTTCCAGCAGACATGTATGGATATGAGAGTTGGACTATAAAGAAGGCTGAGGGCTGAAGAATTGATGCTTTTGAACTGCAGTGTTGGAGAAGACTCTTAAGAGCCTTGGACTGCAAGGAGATCAAACCAGTACATCCTAAAGGAAATCAGTCCTGAACATTTTATTGATAGGATTGATGTGGAAGCTGAAATTCCAATACTTTGGCCACCTAATGCAAATAACTGACTCCTTGGAAACGACCTGGATGCTGGGAAAGATTGAAGGCGGGAGGAGAAGGGGACAACAGAGGATGAGATGGTTGGATGGCATCACCAACTTACTGGACATGAGTTTGAGCAAGCAAGCCCCGTGAGTTAGTGATGGACTGCCTGGAGTCCTGCAGTCCATGGGGTTGCAAAGAGTCAGACACGACTGAGCGACTAAACTGAAGTGAAAGGAGAAACAGTGGTTCCAACATATTTTTTGAAATGGGAATACTGGCTATGTTTATGGCCATGAAAAACAGTTTTCTTCACACTTAGCCTTTGGTTGTAACTAGGCTTCAACTTTGCTCTGTTAGAGGTTAACAAATAACAATGTTAATAACATTTCTAATTATGGAAATAAATGTGGCTGGGGAGCTGAAAGAGAGAGAAAAGCAGCAAATTCATAAGCTGGGTATATTTATCAGGTACTTATTTCTATCTGGATAGAGACACTGGATAGACAGCTCATTAGTGTTATTTTAAAAAGGAGCAAGGACAGATGAGTGTCATCTCTCTTTGGAAGTGATGCCGGGAAATGATTCCATTAAAAAGCAGAAGGAAAAATAAAGAGATAAATTCTCTACTAATAAGCATAACTCAAATAACTAATTAAAGATATAGGTATCCTTTCTGCTGATTTGTTATGAATACCATGCTGAATTACGAGACAATAAAATGGCCTATTACAGAGAAAAGTTCTTGTTCTAAAATTTCAAGTACTAAATGAATCATGAAATAAAATGTAGAAAGGTCTCAGTTCATTCATTCAAGTAACAGTGAGTCAGAATCGCCTATTTTAATATTTAGTGCCATGTATACTCTCACCGACTCAATGGACCTGAGTTTGAGTGAACTCTGGGAGTTGGTGATGGACAGGGAGGCCTGCTGTGCTGCAGTTCATGGGGTCGCAAAGAGTCAGACACGACTGAGCGACTGAACTGAACTGATACTCTATGTAGGCCTTCCCAGGTGGCGCTAGTGGTAAAGAACGCACCTGCCAATGCTGGAGACATGAGACGCGGGTTCAATCCCTGGGTCGGGAAGATCCCCTGGAGGAGGGCAAGACTACCCACTCCATTACTGTTGCCTGGAGAATCCCATGGACAGAGGAGCCTGGCAGACTATGGTCCACAGGGTTGCAAAGAGTTGGACATGACTGAGGTGACTTAGCATGCACACACACATGCATACTCTATGTAAGCAGAGGGCATCTAGCTGAGGCACATCAGCTTTTAAAAGGAAATGTCATTTCCTTTGCTTCTTGAAGAATGAGTATGCCTCAGGCAGAAAGAGAGGTATGGGCATGTCTGTCAGAAGAGTGGGATGGGAATTAAGAATTCTAGGTAAAATGAGTAGCATATATAATTCTCCAGGAACATTAGAGTTTATGACCCATTGGATCTGCTTGGATATCAACCATTAATGTGCATGATCTAGAGAACGCTAGATTTAGTTGTTCTAGGGAAGATCGTAATGGAAGAAAAGAGATGAGGATATTAAGGAGCTCTTAAGCTTTGCCACAGAGAAGGCGATGGCACCCCACTCCAGTACTCTTGCCTGGAAAATCCCATGGATGGAGGAGCCTGGTAGGCTGCAGTCCATGGGGTCGCTAAGAGTCGGACACAACTGAGCGACTTCACTTTCACTTTTCACTTTCATGCATTGGAGAAGGAAATGGCAACCCACTCCAGTGTTCTTGCCTGGAGAATCCCAGGGACGGCGGGACCCGGTGGGCTGCTGTCTATGGGGTCGCACAGAGTCAGACACGACTGAAGCAACTTAGCAGCAGCAGCAGCAAGCTTTGCCAAGGAATTTAGTTTATTCCAATGTCAGAGAGACACCAAACAAGCAGCCTGCCATGATCAAAGCTAAATCTTAGAAAGATCATCCTAATAGCAAGAGAGAAGATGGGCTGGAGTGGAAGTGGGGGTGAACTAAAAAAGGGAGTTAGAAAGTTACTGTCCTAGTCCATGTGAGAAATGATGAAACCCTCAAAAAGGGCAGTGGCAGTGTGCCTGTGGATGAAGTAGAAAACCCTAGAGGTGAAATCAAGGGAACCTGAAGACTGGATGTGAAAATAATGAGTGTGGAATCCTTTAAAGCAGGTCAAATGAGGCCACTCTAGGGAAGTCAGAGTCACTCAGAATGAAGCAAAACACTCCTACCTTAGCAGTGCTGTTGATATTATCAGGGTCCCCCTCCTCACACTCCAAAAGAGTCACGTGGGTAAGGTTCTCCACTGGATTCGTGAGAGTCAGGAGGACCTGGCTCTCCTGGGGAAAAGGAAAGGTATCTTTCAAACATGCTCCCCTGCTGCCACCTAGGTCCACCTTCTCTCATGATTATACCACAAAATCATCACCCCGTGTGCCCCCGCCTCCCACCATCACTCTTGAGCACCCCACCTGTACCTCTGCATCACTGCATTCTTAAATGCTCATCAACTCCTATATTACTTATACACTAGACTATATACTCTCTAGAGTTGCTATTTCACTGAGGAAATGAATCAGATTCCATAAAAAGGGCCAGTTACTCGATCCAGAAATTCTGAGAAATATACATTATCTAAGTGACTGTTTAAAGTTTGTAACTCTTACCCTACCCAGGATGTCACTAGGACTTAAAAGGAAGCCCTCATAAATAAAATATAGAAGCCACAGGCCAGCCAGATGTATTAATATAGCAAAAAAAAAAAAAAAAAAAGGCTTATCAAGACTATAGAGGACTTTTAAGATTTCTTGAACTTTTTTGGCATGCTCTAGCAAAAAAAAAAAAAATCTTTGAAATGAACAAGGACTATAAAAGTGTCTTTATTGCTGCAGAACATTCTGTAATTTGTTGGGAGGCATGTGTGGGAGTTAAGGACTCAAAGAACAGAGGGGCTGCGGTAACGAAATCTATGACAATACACACACACACACACAGATGGTGGAGAATCACACACACACACACAGATGTTAGAGAATCATACACACACACGGTGTACACACACACACACACAGGAGGAGAGCTGAAGCTGCCTGTGGGGTCTAACATCTTTTTTACCAGCCATGATTCTACCACCATGTAATGTGCACCCTGCTCCTTCTGCATATATTTCAAAGATGCTATAATCAAGAATCCCAGCTTAAGGACACTTAAAATCTCAGTCCCTTTATTATTTCAAACTTTCTTCTTTTCTATCTCTTGCTCATTGAATCCCCTGTCAAATATGCACAGCCACCACATACACTAAGCACACCTCCTCGATCAATTAACTCTTTCTCTTCCCATTAATATACATGGTACTAACCTTCATGTAGCGAAGGTTGGGAATTGACATGATTCTCACTTCTGGGATATAATTGCTGTAAGTGAATAAAAAATGCATTAATGTTCACTGCAGTCTCTTGTAAGAAATGACTACTTCTTGTTAATTAGAACAAGTCAGAGAAAATTTTAAAGATTCTTCCTATCACTACAATAAGAATTTAAGACGTGAAATCAAACCGGTAATGAGTTCTTTCTGAAATCTCACGAGAACCTCTATATATCCACGCATCAAGGTGGATATCTCCCTTATGTATTTATTAGATATGTCTTTTGAGATTTTTATTAATTCATTTCTGTAAATCTATAAGGCAACTGGCGATAAGATCCAACACTGATTTAATAATACATTACAGGGGTACAAAAACAATACCACATACTAACCAAACACTTTTATGTAGCATTTACTATGTGCCAGGCAATATTTGAAGTTTGTTAAAAATATTAACTCATGTAATCCTCATTGCAACTGCATTAAACAGGTATTACTATTATCCCCATTATAAAGATGAAGATGGAGAAGCAGCCTGCTGGAAGCGGCCAGGATTCAAACCTAGGCAGTCTGGCTGCAGGGTCTTGCTCTTAACCGCTCTGTATGCTACCTCTCTGAATAAGACAACAGAGTATTGTACTTATGTGTGCTTGTTCTGGACTCAAAACCATTGGGGTTCAAATTCCAACTTAGTATTTATATACTAAGATATTCCTTTGTAAAGAGCAGGGCAAGATATTTAGCTCTTTGTGTCTTGGTTTCTTCAATCATAAAATGAGAACATCGAAAGTTCCTTTTTATTGTGAAGAATAAACAGTATGTACAAAAAGTACTTGGAACAAAGCACACATAAATGTTATCATGCAAATATTAACTGAAGATAAAATCTTTTGCAGAAACACTTCAAGAGGGTGCGTGTAGGAGGGCATCTTAGCATTACGGTATTTTAACTTCCGACTAGGTATTTTTCATGATGGTCATCACGATTATCTGAGTAACTTGATATAAAATTCAAGGGCCCCCACTATCAAAGATTTGGATTTAGCTGGTCTGATTTGTGGCCAGAACATATGTATTAAGATTCCTTGGTGACTCTGCCATGATGCCAGGAAAGAAAAAAAAAAACACTTTTTTCCCCAAAGAACTCTTAAGAAACTGATGTGAAGCACATCTGGCCATTCGGGATTTCTGCAAGGAGTATAATTCTTAATTAGGAAAGGAGTTCATACCACATGTCACTTCTGTAGTCCTAATCAGTCATGCATTAAATAACAGTAGTGAGGAAAACAGAACATACTGTATGGGGATTTACAGTTACAAAGCATTTGCAAACGTAATAGCTCATTTGATCCTTCTTAACAAACCCAAGTGGAGAAGGAAATGGCAACCCACTCCAGTGTTCTTGCCTGGAGAATCCCAGGGACGGGGGAGCCTGGTGGGCTGCCATCTATGGGGTCGCACAGAGTTGGACACGACTGAAGCGACTTAGAAGCAGTAGCAGCAGCAACAAACATAAGAGGATGGCAGGACTGGTGTTATGCCCGTTCAGAGATGAGGAAAATCAGTTTAGACTAATTCTGTGACAGAACCCATATCTGGCCCTCCTAGTTCCTTCCTCCTAAGTTACCAGACCAGCACTTATCTGCCATTTGACTGCCAATGATTTCTTTTTAATTGTTGTATAATACTCTACATGCATGTATCTCAATTTAATCAACTATTTCTTTGTTAATGGTTAATCAGTTTGACATTAAAACTGTTTCCAGCTTTTTACCATTAAAATGTTACAACACACATCTTTTAAAAATGTATCTTTATATATTACCGGTCTTTATATATTGCTTTTATTTCTATAGAATAGATTCCTGAGATAGTACTACCTGGTTAAAATGTGTATGTCATTTTGTCTTGATATTTCAAGTCACTCTCCAGAAAGACTCTAGCAATTCACTCTACCAACAATATGTACAAGTATGTTTACCCACATTCCCATGAGCACTCCGAACTAATATTTAAAATTTTCCTAAAAAAAATAAAAAATAAAAAATAAAATTTTCCTATCAAGTCCCAGCATCTTTCCATGTATTTACCAGCCATTTGGAATTTCTGTGAGCTACATATTCAAATCCTTTGCTCCACCTCATCTCCCCATCCCACCCATTCCAGGGATATTCAAGTTTTATTTATCATGCAGTAGCAAATATTCTTTCTTACTCGACTGTCTCAGGACTTTGTTGTCAATTTTGTTTTTTATAACTCATATTTTTCTGCTAAGGTCAAAGCTGGCTATCTTCCTTACTAGCTTCTGGGCTTCCTGCCTTATTCAGGAAGGGCTCTCTCACCCTAAAGTCAAGACAATAATTTACTAATTATTCTTTTTGATAAATGATTTTCATACACAAAATTCCCTTCTACTGACAAGTCCCAGTGAGTTAACATCAATTTAATTATTTTCATCCCATGCAACAAAGCACTATCAGAACATAGTTCAATAATAGTGTTATGCGATACTCTTCCATCTGCTATACTTCTATTTTTTTACTTTATTTTTTAAAGAGATCATTCCCAAACTTAGGTACTTTATCATCTGGAATGAATGACTCTCCAACCAACAACATACCACATTGCCAGAGACCATACTACTACATGTCCCTGATATAAACACCTTGGATTCTGTGTCTGTAGACTTGCCTTAAACTTCCTGTTATGTATTTCAAAACCAAAACAAGAACAGAATAGCAAGATTACTCTGATGTAGCTTGTCTCTTCTTTTTTAAGCCAAGAGTAAGCACATTTCATAGTGGGGGAAAAACAAAACAGTAATCTGAAACATCAATCCCAAATACTCACACAGCAACCATCTGGATTTTGAATTTGATAGATGTTGGATTAAATTCTGGCTTGCTCAGATTATGTTCACATTTCTAAAAAGAAAAAAAATACATAATATGTATCAGAGGAAAACAAGAATAAAACCTGCTGATCTACACAGCTGCTAAATTCAAAAGCACAGCATTTAATACAGTTTGATTTTGCTGCAAGATCACATATATTTTAAAACAGTGTATATTAACTGATAACCAAAATATAGGAAAGATGATGTTTTGGACTTTAGGAAATAAGCAACCACACTATCAAATATTATAACCTTTAGTGCTTCAAATTGAAATAAAAACTAACAAATACTTTAAAAAATTTTTTAATTTTTAAATTTATTTTTGGCTATGCTGGGTCTTCACTGCCATGCACAGGCTTTCTCTAGTTGTGGTTAGAGGGCTTCTCATTGTGGTGAGTTCTCTTGCTGCAGAGTACAGGCTCTTGAAGAAGGCAATGGCACCCCACTCCAGTACTCTTGCCTGGAAAATCCCAAGGAAGTAGGCTGCAAGTCCATGGGGTCGTTAAGAGTCGGACACGACTGAGCGACTTCACTTTCACTTTTCACTTTCATGCACTGGAGAAGGAAATGGCAACTCACTCCAGTGTTCTTGCCTGGAGAATCCCAGGGGCAGGGGAGCCTGGTGGGCTGCCGTCTATGGGGTCACACATTGTCGGACACGACTGAAGCGACTTAGCAGCAGCAGCACAGGCTCTAGGTTCGAGGGCCTCAGTAGTTGCAGCTCGAGGGCTTAGTTGTTCCACAGCATGCAGGATCTTCACGGATCAGAGAGCAAACCTGTGTCCCCTCCATTGGCAGGTGGACTCAAAACCACTGAACCACCAGTGAAGTCCCTAACACACACTTCTAATTAAGTGTGAACAATGTGAATTTTGCTGAGTTTTCCTCTTTCCCGTTTTCTTTTCTTTTTGGCTGTGGCTTGCAGTGGCATGTGGGATCTTCCCCAATCAGGGATTGAACCCATTACCCCTGCAGTGAAAGCATGGTGTCCTAACCACCGGACTGTCAGGGAATTCCCTTCTTTGTTTTATGTTATTTTTATTAGTCCTTTTTAATTTCCTCTCTACTAGTCTAAAAGATACCCATTCTTGGTTTAAGTGAACTTAAACACCACACTGACTTGTAGGAGGTAGGTGTAGGTACTGTAAATATTGTCTGTATTTCACAGATGAAAAAAATGGGGAAAGGTAAATAATCTGAGCAAACGTCACAGAGCCAGTAAGACTTGGAGCTGGGATTTAAATCCAAGTGCTGTGATTCCAGATCTCATGCTTTAGAATAAACAATTACTTGCTTACTATCTTGAATTGGCTCCACCTATATCCAGTTAAAATTTTTTTTAACTCTAGAAAAAAACAGAACAGTGTAAAGATACCAGTTACTGATCCTACTGTTCCTCTCCTCAGAGCCAACTAGTTTCTCATGTATAGCTGATGAGCATAAAAAGTATACACATACATCATCTTTCTTTTTCACAGTAACATAAAAGAGAACATTTTATATTCTTCTGCCTTTTCCACCAAATCTATCTCGCAAATTATACACCAACACACACAGAGGTATCTCTGTGTCCTATTTAATAATTCTGTAACTTATTTAACCAGACCCAAATTGATAAATGCTTCCACAATTTTGCTACTACAAATAACACAGCAATGAGTAATCTTGTATGGAAATCACTTCCCACATGCATATATATATCTGTAGGATAATTTCCTAAAAGTGCATTTGTTATTTTGATGGATATTGCCAAATTGCTAACTTCTGCCAATCTGATGATTATGAAATGGTTTCTCATTGCAGTTTTAATATACACTTCCCGATTACTGTACATGTTTGAGTATCTCTCCTCTTTACTGGGAACTGGGATTCCGTCTGCCATAACTGGCACATTAGTATCTACTTGTCAATTTTATAATGGGGTATTATCTTTTCCTTACTGATTTGTTATACTTCTTCATATATTCTGGATACTAATTCTCTGTCAATTACATACTTTACAAATTACTCTTCTCAGTCTGTGATCTCTCTTTTCATTTCTTTATGGGTTTTCCTTGTAATGGGGGTACAAATTTTAATGTGTCAAATATGTAATTTTATCCTTTATGGTTTATCTTACTTATGGACTACTTACTTCCTTAACCAGAAGCCATAAAGCCATATTTCCTTCTAGAAATATTGCTCTTCATATTTACTCTTTAAAGTTTTCAAGGTTCCTAAAATTGACTTCTGTGTATCATGTAAGTTAGAGGCCCCATTTTTTTTTTTTTTCACAGAATCATTTGAGATGGTTTCACAAGCTATGCTTTCCCCAGTGACTTGAAAGGCCATTACTTGGTAAAATCAAGTTTCCTGACATGCATAAGTCTATTTCTGCTTTCTCTATTCTGTTTCAACAGTCTATAAATCTAACATAAACAAATATTTTTTGTATGTGTGTATATATGTATATATTCCCTCTTTTCTTACATAAAAAGTTATGTGCCTGTTATACACCCTGTTTTTTTGCATTTATAAATACATCCCATGTTATGACATTATTTCTTATAGATCTACAGTACTCATTGGGTAGATGTATCCTAATCTCGGTCGGAGAAGGCAACGGCACCCCACTCCAGTACTCTTGCCTGGAAAATCCCATGGGCGGAGGAGCCTGGTAGGCTGCAGTCCATGGGGTCGCTAAGAGTCAGGCACGACTGAGTGACTTCACTTTCATTTTTCACTTTCATGCATTGGAGAAGGAAATGGCAACCCACTCCAGTGATCTTGCCTGGAGAATCCCAGAGACGGGGGAGCCTGGTGGGCTGCCGTCTATGGGGTCGCACAGAGTCGGACACGACTGAAGTGACTTAGCAGCAGTAGCAGCATCCTAATCTCGACATATTTTGGTTTGTATTTGTAGAGGTGTATCTCCAGGGAGGTTGATGGGTCAATACAATATTGATTTTTTGCCTGCTGGATCTGTCCATTTCTGACAGACAGGTGTTGAAGTCTCCAACTATGATGGTGGATTCATCTATTTCTCCTTATAGCTCTATCAGATTTTGCCTCACATGGTTTGACACACGATTGTGGGGCAAATGTACATTAAGAATAGTTATATCTTCTTGGAGAACTGACCTCTTTATCATTATGTAATATCCTTCTTTAGCCCTGGTAACTGTCCTTACTTTGGAGTCTGCTCTGTCTAAAATGAATATGGCTACTCTTGCTTTTGATTAGTATTAGCATGGTATATTTTCTTCTTTCCTCTGATCCCTTCCTTCCTCTATCTCTCCCTTCTTTCTTTCTTTCTATGCTTTGTTTGAATCAGGAATTAAAGTCTATATACTGTATTTGTTTGATTGACAGGCCTGTCTCTTCTAATCTAATGCTGTGTTATTTGATAATAGCAGCTATTAGTCACATGTCATTATTTACATGAATTTCATCTTAGAAAGACTCAGGACCCACAGCTGCACTACCATATTTCAAGTGCTCAGTAGGCTACATACGACTTGTGGCTAACATGCTGGACTGTAGAGATAAGGGACATTTCCATCACTACAAAAAGTTCTGTTGGATGGTATTCATCTAAAATGTTTCCTTTCCCTTTTTTGGGTATTTTTCCTTTTACAGTATTTTTTCTATTAACTGAAGAGACTGATGTTTCATAGATTCCCAGAGCCTAGATTTGCTTATTTTTCTTTCTTGCTTTTCTTTTAAATTGATTTTTAAAAATCAGTCCTTTTTGTTTCCTCCCTACTCTCCTAAAAGCTTTATATTCTTTCAGTATTCTTTTAGGGGTTAGCAGTATGAACTTAACCGTCAGATACCCCAGCTTCCACTTTTGTAAAATAAGGCTAACAACAGTACTTACCTCACTGAGTTAGGGGCTTTAAGCTTATCTTGAAAGCTTTAAAACAGTGCCTGCACACTGGAACATTCTCTATAAACATTTTCTAGTTACTACTTTCCAGAGGTTTTGATACTGACCAGATCCCAAGTGCATTTATTTTTGCTTTTCTCTTACAAAATAACAACTCTACAGAGAGGAATACTTACTCGGCAGCGCAGGGACCGTTTGATCAGAAGATGCTTATGACGAGGATAGAGCTGTGAAGCACAGACTGGCTGGAAGTCAGGCTGTAAGAGGCGCTGCTGAAGGGTGGTCACTAGCATGAAAGGCAGAAACCACGCTTAGTTTAAGTGACTCGCTCAAAATCAGATGTATATGTGATAACTACACAAAATAACACTGCCTTTGTGACTAGCACTCTTCAAAAAAAATATGGAAATTTGACAGACATTTCTTCAAATGATTACCTCTATCTTATTTTTTGCATGATTCATTTTAGTACTAACAACTATACCATTAAAAATCTCAAATCAAAAATAAAAATCACAAGGCATAGAAGTAACAAAAACAGAATTAGATGTAAAATAGAAACCAAGTAGAATCATGTATAAAATTACCCTCTGTTAAATTTACTGGTCTCGTATAATAGTCTTCAGGTAGAGGTTCCACTTCATCTACAGCCTGAGCTGGCTCAATCTTTATCTCCTTTTGGTCCTCTCCTTCTTTAAGGCTAAAAGATAAAAGCAGTCATTTCTCAAGGGTCCACCTAAAAGTCCATGATACCGCTAACTGAAGTACTCCTCTATTGTAGAATATTCTTTCTGGCTAGGTTTTTCCTAAATATGAGCATCTTCTTCCCCACTGGCAACGTTACTTTAAAACCACATTCCTTCAACATTCATTCTGATACTTGCTTTTTCCCTCAAAGCCATTTAATGTCCAAACTTACGAAAGTCCAGCAAGGGTACTGATGGTTGTACCAGCTCGTGGTCGCTGAAGCCTGGTTCCAAGACCGTATTTGTCCTAAACAGAGTTAAGAAATTTCTCTTAGAAATTCTATTTGTATAAACATTATGTATCAAATAAAGAATTTGGGGAGGGACAGCATGAGAAGCTCAGGGAATAAGCAAAAAATAAAAAAAGCTAATTTAATAAATGCTTCTTTTAAAGAGAGTAAGTGTAGCCCCACATCATCTTATTCTTAAAATGACAACAAAAGCACCAAACATGGAGACTGAAACTACATTAATACAGTGAAAATGAGCAAAATGTGATTTTTAATCTAAAAATACCTAACCAATGGCTTAGACCAGAAAACTATGTGAACTATCTAAGACACACGACGAATGTCTTCTTGGAACACCAGTGATCATCTGCTAACTTTAGGGTCAGCAAGAATCATAAAAGAACTTACCACTACATGAATAGTATGTTGCTGTAGGCACCAAAATAGCAGCAGGTTGCAACAGAGACAAAAAAATGCAGGATAAGATACAAGCAAACTCATACAGCAGGCAGGTCATAGGGGAAAGTTGGAAGAGTAACACATTTAATTCCAATTCCTCCCTAAATACACTACTACACATACTGATTATACCACTGGATTGTTCAAAAAAATTCACGGAGATGTCATAAAAATCTCTGGCAAATGTGGATGCTTTGCAAGTTGTAATGTTTTATTAAATTCTAAGACATTTTTATATGACTCTTACCAATTCTTAGGGTTTTAATGGCTTAACTAATTCTCAGGCAGAAGCAGTACAAGAATTTATTTAACCATTACAAGTCTCATTCCCTTCAGTGTAAAATGGGAATATACCACCTACTACACAGGACTGTTGTGAGGATTAAGCACAGTAATATGTATAAAGAACTCAGCACTGAGTTTGATACATCACTGCCATTCAAGAAACATTATTTATTAAATGCCAACCTGCTTGGCTCCAAGCAAACACACAAAAAGTAAATTATTCTGGGAGCAAATAAAACTTGGGGGGACAACGGCAAAAACTTCAAACCCTAATTTCTCATTTCTAATTGGTAGTTTACAAACTAGTAGAGAATAACTTTGATCAGTAATTTCTATCAAAATTACACCTGTATATATTACTACTTATTTAACCATAAAAAAGCTCAGTATAAAAGTCAGTATTTTTCACATTGGAAAAATACTGGAAGGTGCCAAAAAATTATGATAACTGAAGTCCAGAAATCACTACTACCAGGATGCCAGAGGTGGGTGGACTACATGTGTAACATGAGTAAAATCTACCATTTGTTCATATTCTTCTGACTTTCTGTAATATGCAAAAGCTGTAAATGTGGGTGCCTACAAAACTAATAGTAACCTCTTTAGGAAATAAGAAGATATAGAGGGGAGTGATGGAGAAAGAAACACAAATGTACTTAAAACTCAAAGAACTCACAGACCTAATGATATGGCAAAAGCATACCCGTTGGACTTAGACACCTATCACCTAAGGGACCTTTTTTTGCTAGCCATCATTCAGGAATCCAGGGACAATGGCCACTTTCTTAAATGTTCACCACTCTTATGCCATACTGGTCTTGATCAGTGAATTGGAAACTTCTCTTTATACCAAGTTCTCACCGAAAAAGCCAAAGGCATATAGTTTCTACGCCGTGCCAGTTTCTTGCGATCTCGCTCAACCTTCTCCTTCTGAGCAAGCTGCTGGTAATATTCAATCAGTTTGTTCATCTGTAAGAAATCAAAGTATTTGAAACAGCTAACAAGAAGCTTAGGAAATACATCAAGTAAACTGACTAGAGATATAATGAATAGAAAAGACACATTAAAGTGGGCAAGTGTCTCCTCCCAGAAAAGAATCGGTCTTCCTTACATGATCTATTTTCAGAATTGAAATGGAACTTTCAAGTTCAACAACAGAAGAAATGAGCAATGAAAAGGCTTGAAAATTCCATGTTCTCTTTTCACTGCTCTTTTACTTCACTGCTTAATTCCCCTCACAACCAATCCTATTTTCCTGGCATGGCCACGGGACCATCTATTTCCAAGTGTGACATTTCATACTCTATTTTCTCGACTCCAACATATATTTTCATTTCAAAAATATAGTTTAATCATAAAAGACATACAACTGTGAAAAGTTCAAGCAATATAGAAATATAAAGAATAGAAAAGAAAACTTCTCTTTTATGTCTCATGCCCATGTTCATTCTTCTCCTCACCACAGGTATCCACTACTACAGGTTAGAAATCTTTCTTACACACAGGCACAGGTATGATATATTCTGTATACATTAAAAAATGCAGGCATAGACATAGAATTTTTATATGTGCAAAATAAATATAGATCTTTATATTTTTCATATAAGGGGAAAAAAACTTGCTCTTTTAAAACTTTTTTACTTTATGTGTGAATTTTCCACTCAGTACATATATTAATAGATTCACCTCATTCTTTTTAAAGGTTGCATCTTATTAAATGGTACAGGTGTCCTAAAGGTATTTAACCATTTCCTCTGAGAGCACTTAAATGGTCTCCTGATACCCACTCTTGTTCTATCAAGTCAACAGTAATTATCTTTTAGAAA
Source organism: Bos taurus (assembly GCF_002263795.3). NCBI lineage: Eukaryota > Metazoa > Chordata > Mammalia > Artiodactyla > Bovidae > Bos > Bos taurus. The sequence continues at coordinate 62,095,474 of NC_037334.1, forward strand.
CACTTATCTGATCCTGTCAGCTCTTCTGCTTTAAAGGCTTCTCAAATGCCTTAACTTGGTCCACATAGTTCTGCACAGTTTGACTCCAAATCCTTTTCTCTATTCACCTACCGCAACGCTCCACTATGGCACACTTGCCCACTGGTCTACAACTTGCTCCTTCCACTTACAAGCTCTTTGCCTTGGGTGTTCCTCCACCCTAAATTCTTTCCCTTCTCTGCCTGTTGTCCTCAGATCCTAGTGCAATCCTCAGATGTAGACTTATCTAATTCAAATTCCCTACAATAAATGCTCACACGCACAGCTTCTCTCTCCTTCACATTACTTTGAGTTTTTCCTTTACCTGGGGATTAACTGATTTTGTTTTCCCATCAGTCTTAAACTCTGTGAGAGGAAAGGTCATATATTCCTATTGCTCAGCATGGTCCCTGACACACAGAATGGAGCATATGCTTGATAACTGCTTGGTAACTGAATATACATATTTTCGTGCATAAGTACAAGTATTTCTGTATGTCAGAGTCCAGGAAGTAGATACTGCTGAGAGACCAAGAAAACTGTACTAGTTCACACTGACAATAGTATATGAAAAGGTCCAACTGGATACACTCCCATCCAGGATATTTTCAGTATTTCTAATTTTAGCTGAGGTCATAGGTGAATAATTATTAATTATTATTTAATTTCCAGTTTGACTGTACAACTTCATTTCAATCACATTTCACCATCTTTCTAATACTCTGCTTCCGAGGCAACAAAATCAGTCCTAATTTACACGGCAGAGATCAATTCACTGTGAACTATTAAAGGATGTCTACATCATGATTGCTACTGATTTCAAGAGCATCTTCTAAATTAGTGGTGTTTCCAAGACTTAAGATGTTTATATGCTGATATGTTTACATGTTGATGATATGATATTTCTGAGAACAAATGGACCTTTAACTTAGTTCATGGGTATATGGAAAACAGAAACATATTATTTCCTTTTTCCAATTCACAAGCGTACAGAAATAAAATTACTCTTAGGTTTCTCTATTAACTTAAGTCAGGCTGGAAAAAAACTGTCATTATGATTTAGTGTCTTACACGAGAAGCACTTTCTAAGTGTAAAAGACACCAAAACACACACCATGGATTTATAAGCCTAAGCCATATTCACTGATAAAATGGTCTTTTTCCTCATCTTTCCTCATGTCATCCTCTCTCTGATGACCCTTTACTCACCCGTTGCGTGTGAGGATTTTCAGGTTCCTGCCAACCACCACTAGCTGAAAAATAAAGGAATATTAAACAAGGCTTACATAATCTGATTTTATTTTCACAAAAACAGGTCATCTGCAGGCCACAGACTTAAACTTAAAAACATAAAATCACAGAATTTTCAAGAAAGAGTCCTAGAAATTACATAGGCCAGAGTGCTTAGAATTAAATTCTTTCTTTAAATATAATGATGGTGATAATAATAACCACCACTAGGACCACCTCTACAACTAATACATGTATAATTTCTCTGCCAGGTATTTGAAATGTATCAAACTTCATTTTATTCTCATAATAACCCTCTGAGGTAGGGACTTTCATTATTAGTCTCATTTTACAAATGAGGAAATTGAAGCTCAGAGAGTTAAATAACTTGCCCAAAGTCAAGGAGATAGTAAGTAATAAAGCCACAGTTCAAACGCAGGCAGTCTGACTCCAGAGAATTTGCCCTTACCTATAATATTGTGCAATTTCTATGACCTTGGTTTAGAGAAGAGTTTCTTAACATAAGAAACAAAAGCACAAACAAATCATAAAGGAAAAAATTATTCCAGAAAGCTGAAAGTAAAACCGTAACGAATACTTTCAACAAATGGTACTGTAACAATTTACACAAATTTATAAAAAATTAACCTCAACCCTTAACCTCACAACATTTACAAAATTTGCCATGAAATGGTAATAAACTCACACTTAAAAGCTAAAACATAATATTCCTGGAAGAAAACAAAAGTGAAAATCTTAACAACCTTGGGTTAAGCTAAAGTTTCTCCACTAAGACACAAAAGGACAAATTATATATAAAAAAAATTGATAAACTGAACCTCATCAAAATTAAAAATTTGTGTTTTTCAAAAGATGCTGTTGAGAAAATAAAAAGGCAACCCACAGACTGGGAGATAATATCTGTGAAACATATATTCAACAAAGGGCTTGTATCCACAATATAGAACTCTCATAACTCAAAAAAAGATAAAAGCTCAGTTTAAAAACAGGCAAATAGGCAAAAGATTTGTACAAACACTTCACCAAAAAAAATACATAGATGGCAAATAAGCATATTAAGAAAATGCAACTTAAAACCACAATGAAGTATCACTATACTCACTAGAATGGCCAAAATGAAAAAGACCAACAGTACTAATGGTTATTGAGAAAATGGAACTCTCCTCCTTTGCTGGCGAGGACGTGAAACTGTACAGCCTGACTGTACTTAGAGAAACAGTACTCTAACTGTACTTAGAGAAACAGTTTTCAGTCAAGGTAAACAAACACTTAACCCCATGACTCAGCAATTCAATTCCTCGGTAAACACTTGTGAAAAATGAAAATACATATTTACAGTAAAATTTGTAAGCAAATGTTCATAACCAGTTTTATTCATATGAGCCTCAAACTGGAAAAAATTTCAGTGTCTATCCACTCCAGAATGAATAAACAAAATATGGTATACCCATACAATAGAATACAACTCAAAAAAAACCCCAGCAAAAACATGAAAGAATCTCAGAAGCACTATACTAAGAGAAAGAAGCCAGACACAAAAGATTAAAACACTCCAACTATGTAAACTTCTAAAAAAGGCAAAATTACAGTGAAAGAAAGCAAATTAGTTGTAGTCAAGGGCCAGGAGGTGCGGGGAAGGAACTGACTGGGGCATGAGAAAACTTTTTTGGGGTGACAGAAATATTCTATATCACTACTGTGGAGGTGGCTATGTGGCTATACATATTTGTCCAAAATCAAAGCATTCTACACTTAAAATTGCTGAGTTTCATTATATGTAAATTATATCTCAATAAAGCTAAGCCAAAAAAGGGAAAAAAAGTAGGAAGTGCCATTTCACAACCATGAATTTGGAAAAACTTGAAAGAAGTCAACAGTACCAAGAGCTGCCAAGGATGTGGAGCAGTGAATAGTTCACTCATATATTTGTGGGAGCAAAAATTGGTAAACACGTTTTGGAGAGCTAATGATGTACACATCTTACAACCAGCAATTTTACTTTAAGTTATGCAGAGAAATCCTTGCTCCTGTGACAGGAAACACATGTAAGAATGATTCTAACAGCACTGTTGTTAGAGGCAAAAAATTGAAAGCAACCTAAACGTCCATTCGGAAGAGACTAAAGAAGTAAACTGTGGTTAAGCCAGGCATGAATCACTGACCATCACTACCATCACACCACAAACAAACTGGATAGAGAGAAGTTGTAGCAGGATACATAAAACAAGGTTCTGTTTGTTTCAAGTTGAGAAACACACTTGCTAATAGCTACATATGTTATGTGGAGAACTGCAAAAATATGTAAAGAACTGATGAAAACATGAATTCAAGACTGATGACCATCTCTCTCTAGGAAACAGAAGGCAGATGGAATGGGAGGAAGGTTATACTGGGCTGACACTGTTTTAGTTCTGTTTAATTTCTTAAGCTGAGTGGTAAGTTGATGAATGTGTATTATTTTTACAAAAATAATTTTTTTCCCAAATAAAAACGACTCCTGTTGAAGGTGATACTGTAACTCCTTGCAGGAAATGGCAGCAGTACCAACCTTTAGTACAATATTTATATTTTAAAAGCTGTTTTACTTAGGGCAAACATGAAAAATAATTATGTGAAAAAAATGTTTCAGTAATTAGAAAAATCTTAAGTTTTACCTAATTGCATTTTTAGAACTGCTGATTGATTCTAAACACAAATTTGAGAGCCATTATGATCTCATTATAAGTTTTTGCACATTACTGACACAAAGGCTTACTTATAAATAAACAAATAGTTGTAACTAAAGTGGTTTCAGGGCTTCTCAGATACCAATGACATCATGGAAGAAATGAAATTATTTGTACTTCTTAAGAGCTCCGAGTATTCAATTATCACTGTCAAGATACCCTTACAGAAGCTAGATTTCTAGAAATAAGCACAGGCTTTAAATTCTAAAAAATAAATTATCCAATCCTAATGGTTTATAGTTCAAAAAGTATCAAAAAAAGACTTACGGAGTAACAAACTGAGAAATCTATTTGGATTTCTAGGTTTTGTTTAATCTGATAAAAACAAACAAAATACAAACATGGAAAAAATATACTTGAATTCACTGAACTAAGTGCCACTTTGAGGTTGTTTTTTACGTTTAACTTAAATTCATAAACAAATTTAAACAATTTACTTGCTACACTGACATTAAGACACAAATATTTACTGACAATCTAAAAAGATGGTACAGAAACTTTCCAATATAAATATCATATTTCAGGAAATACCTACCCGCCAACAAACACTTTAAGAAACTTGTTTGTTAAATTTTTGTTTTTGAAGAATGTTTTATCAATATAATGTATGAAATTAGGAAAACAACCAAGAGCTCAGGCTTTCTACACCAAAGCGCAAACTCGAGAAAATCAAGAATGAAGTTTTAAGAACAGAGTTGAATCTGAAAGAACTTCACCCATTTTTACTACCAAGTTATATAAGAAACTATAGGAAATTTTTACCTAATGTCCATCTTTATTTGAGTTACATCAAGTAACATAGTAGCTTTTTAATTGGCTTCCTCATGTATTAGTAAGCTGACTATTTTTCAAACTTTAAACATCTTGTATTGGGGTACAGCCGACTAACAGTGCTGTGGCAGTTTCAGGTGAACAGCGAAGTGACTCAGCCATACATACACAGGGACTCATCCTCCTCCAAACCTCCCTCTTATCCAGGCTAGCACGTAACACTGAGTTCCATGTGCTATACAACAGGTCCTTCTTGGTAAGCTGACATTTTTAATGAAAACCTAAAAATGGTAATTTTTAGTAAGTCTAAAAAATTTTTAGAAACTTAATGAAATTTCAGAAAGAAAAAAGACAATGGAGAGTTAGCAGTGCTACTGTTTATATAAAAAACAAATAGCAACTCAAGATTCTGAACTGACTGTAATAAAGAGTGTGTCTCTGTTATTAACCATGGAGTACAGAAAATGAAAAAATAAAGGAAGTTTCCTAGTAAAGATTAAGTGCAACCTCTGCTTTGAAACACAAAAATGATGGAAAGGTAATTAACATTTTAGACTGTCTTTAGGTCCAAACACACATAACTTTTCTGTATCACTTATGATATATATAGATGTCTCTTTAAGCATGTGTTTGAATGTTCCAGGACATGGAATTTTTGGGGAAAAGAATAAAAGCAATTTAAAAGTTTAATAAATGTCAAACTGCTATCTTAGGTGGTAGCAGACAAACGATTTTCCTATATTTCTGTCATACTACCAGATTTTAAAAATTTTGCCAAATTAATGGATTAAGTTTTAATATGCATTTTCCTGATTACTAGTAAAACTGAAACATATCCTTTTGCATATTTATTGACTTAAAAGAAATCATCTCACCAAGTTGTGTGCAAAAAAATAAATTCCAATGATTTCTGCACATTCTGGTTATTGAACATTTTTATTTCCATTTCTGAGGCTGCTGTTCATATTGATAATTTTTTTTTTTCTCTTGGGTAGCTTCCCTATTGATTTATAAGGGTTCCTTATTTTTGGTTATTTATCTGTAGTCTGTTAAATATGATATACGATTGGCCACTTTAATCTTTTAAGTTTGTTCATGGTGTATTTCACCATCAGCAGCAATTATTTTTTATGAAGAACATTAATCTTTTGATTGTAAAAAAACATGTCAGATATATAAATGCTATTTTACCAACCTTAAGAATACCCAGTTTCCAATGAAATATCATGGTCATAAATATGAGAATTTGGGAACATAGAAGATTTAGTGGCAAAATACTCTGAATTTATCACCTACCTCCCAACAAGTAACAGAATTCATGATTTGTGTGCAATTACAACTCTGCTGATTTCACAAAATCTCATGCTGAAGTCCACCTCACTCACCCACAGATTTATCTGCCATGCCCACATCTCTAGATGTCCAGCGACAAAATCCACAGGCCAAATAGTAGGCTTTCTTCATGGTGGTCTTGGCTGGGTCATCTGGAAGCTGTGTAGAGATGCTTGTTGCCCGAGTGGAGAGGGTGTGCATACAGCCAGGACAGTCAAAGCAGTTGGCACATCTAGAATACAACAAACAACCACTGATTCATTCAACAAATATTTACCAAGCATCTACTACGTCAAGACATTGTTCTGTATGTCAGGAATTTAAGAGAGAAATATAAGGGTGGCTCCCAAACAAAAAGAAATCAAAAAGTACTCTGTAGAGACTTTTATAAACTGTTTTAAAATTTCAAAAACATTACATGCTAATTATTTTTTAAAACGTGCCATCATCACCAAAGTTCCTGATAACTACAGCATGACCCAAGCCTATTTCACAGAGGGAATCACTGTTAGCAGTCTGGAGTTAACTTTTAGACTCTTCTTATGCTCGCACAGACCACAAAGATTCTGTGGACAAAGAAACGTCACAGCTTATGACTTTAGACAGGAGAGACCAATTGAACAATGGAAAACTGAGAGCCAACAATTCAATAAGCTGTGAAATTGGGTTTGGAAAATAACTGCTTGTTTGCTGTGCCAGAGAGCTGAAACAGAAACCAAATAATGCTACCAAGGTGAAATGGTTCAGAAGGGTGGCATTTTCAGGGCTTTCTGCTCTCTTCAGGCATTACTTTTCCTAGTGAACCAGTCAACATTCCCCTACAGTGGCCCCCATGCCTTTTTGTTTTTCTAGTAGAAAGTTTTCTACTTTTCTACCATCTGAGATGATCAAGACTGTACCTTCAGTCATAGACTTGCTCTAAAGTTCCATAACTCCAATTTTCTGTGATATTTTGCTACTGGACAATATTCTCAAGTAAGAATAATAATAGTACCTACCTTAAAGGGATACTTTGAGGATTAAATGATAAAACTAAGGTATGGATGGCATACAAAGCTGGTTTATATGGACCTGTTTCTCCAGGACAGGAAGGACAAATAGTGGTTTATACCCATGGAGGTACAAGGTGTGACTGGTTGCAAAGGACTTCCATACCATGCTAAAAACCAAAATGGCACCAGTAACAATGAGCATATCTACTACTCAGATCTTGATTTTTAATACCAATCTCTAGTAAAAGGCACAAGGGCTCCTTGGAGAAATGGCTCTGGGACAGAAAATATAGGTAAGCCTGGGGTAAGTAGGAAATTTCTCAAACAACTGAATAACGCTTCACTCCCCCTCAATGCCATAAAATGATGGGGGTACGCCAAAGGGAGACAGAAGTCTACTAAAAGAGGGTTATAATGGCCAAAGCTGGAACAACCTGAGTTAAAAAAAAACAGTAGTATTGGAGTATAACCTGAAGTATACAAAAATATTCACAAGTCCACACTGCTTTAAGTAAATGATTAAATAAATAAAAAAGAAAAAAGAGAAAAATCTTCCATGTAAAAGAATTCCAAATAATTCATGGAGATAGCTCTTATGGAAGGGAAGCATAGCTCGCTACTAGTTAAATGTGGGCTGTATTAGTACATTTCCTTCCCGAGTATGGTATGGAAAACGAAAAGGGGATTTAAAAAAAGGTAACTTTACATCAGAATAATCTGACAAACAATAGCTCAAGCCAAGTAATCAAGGTTAACATCTACAGTGAAAAGTCATATTGGTGGTATACACCCCTGATATGATGTGGTGAGAGATACACTTTACCTATGTGATCCTCGTCCCCATAACACATTCTCTCAGATGATGACAAAAGCATCAGACAACTTCCAATCAAGGGACATTCTACAAAATATCTTACCAGTACTCCTCAAAACCAAGGAAAGTCTAACAGAACTTCACAGCAAGAGGGGCCTAAAGAGATATGACTATTAAATACAATGTGGGTATCCTGAATAGGATCCTAGAACAAAAAAATGAGATTAGGAGAAAAATTGAGGAAATCTAAATTTAATAATAATGCTACCAATAATATTCATCAATTGAGACAAATAATACCATACTAATATATGACATTTACAACAGGGGAGACACGGTGAGGATTAAAGGGAATTCTCTGTATCATCTTCACAATACTCTTAAGTCCAAAACTGTTATAAAATACAATTTACTTTTTTTTAAATGCAAGAGTCACCTTTGGCAAAAAAAATGATGCTGAAAAAAGAAAAACAGCTAATTTCATGTGTTTTCTTACCAGCTATTAAAACATAGCTGTGGAAAATAGGAAAAATGGATCCCAGTCTTACCTGTTCTTTTTTAGTTTGGCTTCAGCCGATGGCATATTTTCTAAACAACTGGGACAATAATGGGAGTCCACCTAGAATGAAACAAGAAATCAAAAAATCATCTTGGCTTGTGTATATACCTGTAACAAATAGTGAAATTTAAAATAAATTATTCTGCAGCAGCAGGTAGAGACCATCGTTGTGGCAAAGAACTTGGACTGTTTCCAGCATAGGGTTTATTCTTATAAAAATCACCTGTTTTTTTCTTAACCTCTGAATTTCCTGAAATCCTTTTATTTTTCTTTTCTGAATTTTCCTATTCCCTTTCACCAGGGTTTTATGTATTAGACATGTTAAACTATGTTTATGTTAAAGAAGACTCTATGATAATCTAAATAGATTAACACATAATCCAATTTATGAAGCTGTGATCAAATATCCTTTTATCTAATCTAGCTTTATGGGACTGCAATAACTGGACTGCACTTTAATAGTTAAGAGAGATTTTAAAAGTTCTCTAGTTACTGATATATTTATTACATGTTCACTGAAGAAAAGCATAAACTAACAGTTACAAAGTCACCTATAGCCAACCAACTAGAGATTTTTAAATGGCAAATTAAACTACTACGTTAACAAGATAGTCTTATTGTATTTAGCTCGAAAACATAGTATAAAAATTAAATTCACTGATGAAGTTGCTGCTCAAATAGTCACCAGGAACACAAATACAGTACTGTTAACTTATATTTGCACTTACTTATCATAAAAGGCAAAATGTAATTCATTTCTTTTTGTTCCTTTCTGAATTATGCTCCTCCCTTCAAGTGCAGCTCCAATTTTAGGCTCCCCATTAGAACTTTCTGGACTGCTTCAGCCCTCATTGGCATCATCCTTCCCCAAACCCTAATGGCTTCTGTTTCACAGGTGCACACCAGTCCATAAAAGATACAGTCACAGACTGAATGTCCTAGCTGATGGTGTCCTTACAGATTATGAAAACTAGCTCCCTACTGATCACCAAATGAGAATCTAATCAGTAAATTCTGGAGGTGAAGCTGGACAGGGAGGCATCATAGAGACAAAGGACCTGCCAAAGGGATAAGCATACAAAGTGCTAATAGAGAAAAACAAATGCTGTATATAATACAGCATTGATTTTTCTTTTTCCCTTGTGTTATTTAACTGCTTTTTCTGACTATTCTGAATAGTATGAAAAATATTCTCAATAAAATTGTAATTAATAATGTGTAAAATGGCTTATAGTATAGGACATATTCTCATAAGCATTTTTAACAGTCCAGGGATCCTGACTGAAGTCCACTGAATCAGGCTGCTTGGTTTCAAATCCTGGTCCTTCCTTCCTTCCTCAAATTTCTGGCTGTGTGACATAATGCAAACATTATGTGTGTTTCTTTAACTGTGAAGTACAAGAGTCATCAGTCACTTCTGTCCTGTCCGACCCTTTGCGACCCCTGGGCTGTAACCCACCAGGCTCCTCTGTCCATGGGATTCTCCAGGTAAGAATACTTAAGTCGGTTGTCATGCCCTCCGCTAAGAGGATCTTCCCCATCCGGGTATCGAACTAGCGTCTCCTGCACTGCAGGCGGATTCTTTACAGACTGAGCCACCATGAAACCCCTTATAACGGTAAAGTGGTTTTTTAAAAAAGGTATTTATTCTGTTGGTTTGTAGAATGATTAAAGAAGATTACGTAAAGCACATGGCATACAGAAAGTACTGAATAAGCAGAAACTATGTATTATTAATACTAATGAGCTTTTCCTTCAGGAGCCTGCAAGTAACTCAAGAGCAGGATTTATGTCTTAACCCGTCTTTTAATCCCCAAAGCTTACTGAATGAACACGTGCCAAGTGCTGCAGACGTTTTGGGGCTTTGTTATTCGTTGATGATTTTTCCCTCCCCAGGGTGGGGTCTTCTACATTCTGAGCAATCCCACCTCCAAAGCCCACTTGTATCAGTAAAGGACAGGAATGTACCCCCAGGAGGAGCGCCATAAATATAATACTTTGAGCTTCTTAAACAAGAGATCCGATTCTAAACGCTTTTCTCTCAGCTCACTCCATCCCAACCCTCTTCTCTGCAGCAGGCCGTGGGCTGGGCCAGGAAACAGAACAAGGCAGTCAGAAGGCGGGGTTTCTGCCCAAGGAGGGACAGGCAGAACTTCCAGGATAGGAGGCGCTTGGATGAGAACGACCGCAGACTTTCCCACTACCTCAATCAATCCTGGGAAGACCGTATCTCGCCCCTCAAGGGGCCTTAACTAAGCACCCCCACATCTTTCCCCCCCACAACCTGCCCAATTACCAAACCCCCTAGCAGATGGCCAGGGTCCCCAAAGTCTAGTTTGTCCAATCAGAAGACGCGCTGGAACAGAAAGGCCGCTCAGCCCCACCCAAGGCCGCTCCTCCTTTCCAAGTGACAAATTATAAGCAAATTAAATCACAGACAAAACTGAGTGACGGAAGACAAAGCCAATCAGCATGCTACGAAAATGACTACCCACCTCCAACTGCCAGAACTTCCCCGCTAGTCGCGGTGACTAGGGGGAACGCCTCCCCCATCCCCCAACACACACACTCTTCACGGGACGACTGCATTACCTCGTGAGACACACATTCCAGCGACCGCAGATCGCTACAATAGCGGCAGAAGTAAAGCTGCGACAGCGGGGCCCGAACCTTCTTTTCTCCCTGGACTAGATAGAGAACCCGCTCCGATTGCAGCAAGGACGCCATCTTGTGGGGGAGGAGTCAACGACGCTCCCGTCGCATCACGTGACCCGAGGGCCGGCGTTTTCCTAGCTTCCTTCCTTACGTATGTCAACGTAGACTTTGACGTAAGCTTTCCGAGCAAGTGGGGCTTTGCGCAGGACGAAAGTCAAAATGCGCATGCTCAGCTGGGATACCAGCTTTCTCCCCCAGGTTGGGGCCTGTCCTCCCAACTTCGGCTCCCCAAGCTCGTCCCCCTCCGGCATTTTTGTGAGTGTCAACCGCCCGGACGGAGCTCAGACCGTTGTTTTGCTAGATGTGGAATCGCAGATCAAATCCAGACAGACTCAGTACTGTTCTTTCCTTCATTTCTAACAGGAAGGTTGCTCTTTTATTTACAACTCTCCCGCTCTCACTTTCCAAACAAATCTCCAGAAGTTAGATGGAGGGTTTCTGAGACAGAGTTTCTTAGAAACTAGAAACTTAAGAGTGCACACCAGCACTTCCCCTCCGACAATCTTACTATTGACCTATAGGAAACTTTCACAGATACTATCTCTTTTGTAGTTCTTAGCTCAAGCTCTTGCATGCAGAAGCTGTATCTCATTTCCTGGTTTTCCATATTTAGCATTAGAACCAAGTCTATATTGTGGATGTTAATGAAGCAATGAAATCAATGAATAGTGTTGCTAGGTGTCATTTACATTTTTCCAGTGCATGCATTAAGGCTTAGGCATGTAAAATGACCACTTACAGCTAGGCTGGCAGAGACTGGAGCCCATGTTACCTGCTTCAGTTTATGGCTTTTCTCTTTGTACTAGAATTGAAAGTGAAAGTCACTCAGTAGGGTCCAGCTCTTTGCAACCCCATGGACTATACCCATGAAATTCTCCAGGCCAGAATACTGGAATGGGTAGCCTTTTCCTTCTCCAGGGGATCTTCCCAATCCAGGGATTGAACCCAGATCTCCTGCATTGCAGGTGGATTCTTTACCAGCTAAGCCACAAGGGAAGCCCAGTGTATTACTATCTGTCTGATATTAGAGTTGGTGACTGAGAAGAAATAGAACTGAACAGTAATAATAGTTAACGTTTATTGAGCACTTACTGAATGCAGGACACTGTGTCAAAACTACGTAGTCTCATTTAATTTTCACCAGAACTCCAGAAGGCAGGTGCTATCATTATTTTTATCTCACAATGCAGGACAGTGAGATCCCAGTGCTCTTCTCTTCTCCCTGGAAAGCCTGGCCATAACTGGGGCAGACTGAGATTCCTCTGCTCTGTGACTAGTAGTCACCAGTAGCAGAATCCCTAATGCATAGGGTAGTTACCAGCCTGGGCCCTGAGAAGCAGCAAGGCCCAGGCACTGGCATGGGAGGCAGGCACTGGGAACAGAAGGGGAAAGTGAGTCACAGGAGGATACCCGGCTTGATTTCTGAGGCTCACAGGGCCAGCCTGCGTCAGTGGTGCTGGCAGGTTTTTACCAAAACAGACAACAGCCACAGGTTGGAGTTTGCTGATGCGTGCTATTGCTTCCTGGTGTAGTAGACCGGGTAACTGACAATTATCATATACTAGAAAGATCCTAGTTCAATCCTTGTAACTTTCAAATAGAGAAAATGAAGTCCTGAGAGTCAAAGGAACATGCCCCAGGGTTTCTCACTCCTGGTAAAGTAGTATTCTGTGTTCTGATTCCACAAATGCAGTTCCTTGCACACTATGTCAGTTCATTCATATTTACAGTTGAGTAGGAAACCAGTTGCTGTCCTAAAAAGAGAAGAAAGAGAAAAAAGTGGAACATTAATGAATAGCCTACTCATTTTTGCCCTGGAAGTTTGCTGGGATTGCATCATTCCCATTTGGGACACATGAGTTTCACATCTCTAGAATGCTCTCTGCTTGGCTTCAACAGGAATTTCCCAAGCATACCTCAAGCCTAACCAAGGCTTGTCCCCTTCCCCCCACTTCCTCTGCTTGGTGGACTAACCATTTCAGTTCAGTTCAGTCACTCAGTCACGCCTGACTCTTTGTGACCCCATGGACTGCAGCATTCCAGGCTTCCCTGTCCATCACCAACTCCCAGATCTTGCTCTAACTCATGTCCATTGAGTTGGTGATGCCATCCTACCTTCTCATCCTCTGTCATCCCTTTCCCCTCCTGCCTTCAGTCTGTCCCAGCATCAGGGTCGTTTCCAAGGAGTCAGTTCTTTGCATCAGGTGGCCAAAGTATTGGAGTTTCAGTTTCAGCATCAGTCCTTCCAGTGAATATTCAGGACTGATTTCCTTTAGGATTGACTGGTTTGATCTCTTTGCAGTCCAAGGGACTCTCAAGAGTCGTCTCCAGCACCACACAAAAGCATCAATTCTTCAGCGCTAAGCTTTCTTTATAGTCCAACTCTCACAGCCATACGTGACTGCTGGGAAAACCATAACTTTGACTATTTGGACCTTTATCAGTAAAGTAATCTTCCTGCTTTTTAATATGATGTCTAGGTTTGTCATAGCTTTTCTTCCAAGGAGCCGGTGTCTTTTAATTCCGTGGCTGCAGTCACCATCTGCAGTGATTTTGGAGCCCAAGAAAATAAAGTCTGTCACTATTTCCATTGTTTCCCCATCTATTTACCATGAAGTGATGGAACCAGATGCCATGATCTTAGTTTTTTGAATGCTGAGTTTTAAGCCAGCTTTTTCACTCTCCTCTTTCACACTCATTAAGAGGCTTTTTAGGTCCTCTTCACTTTCTGCCATAAGGGTGGTATCATCTGCATATCTGAGGCTATTGATATTTCTCCCTGCAATCTCGATTCCAGCTTGTGCTTCATCCAGCCCAGCATTTCGCATGATGTACTCTGCATAGAAGTTAAATAAGCAGGGTGACAATATACAGCCTTAATGTACCTCTTTCCCCATTTGGAACCAGTCCATTGTTCTATGTCTGGTTCTAACTGTTGCTTCTTGACCTGCATACAGATTTCTCAGGAGGCAGGTAAGGTGGTCTGGTATTCCTGTCTCTCAGAAGTAGGTGTTTTTCTGGAATTCTCTCACTTTTTCTTTGATCCAACGGATGTTGGCAATTTGATCTCTGGTTCTTCTGCCTTTTCTAAATCTAGCTTGAACATCTGGAATTTCTCAGTTCACATACTGTTGAAGCCTAGCTTACAGAATGTTGAGCATTACTTTGCTAGTGTGTGAGATGAGTGCAATTGTGCAGTAGTTTGAACATTCTTTGGCATTGCCTCTCTTTGGGATTGGTATGAAAATCCACCTTTTCCAGTCCTGCAGCCACTGCTGAGTTTTCCAAATTTCCGAATGCTACTCTGTGGCAGCAGGGAACACTTCCTCTGTGCTCTGGTGAGGATACAGGGAGCTGAGATGGCATCCTCTTTTGGCTAAAGTTTGCAGAGGTGACTTCAGGTTAAACACTGCAGCCATTGCCCAGTTGCTGCTGGTGCTGAAGGCAGACTGCAGGCCCCTCAGGTGCTGGCTCATAAGAGATACTTCATGGCCATGCACTCTCTGTGCCACTGATCCCTTACTCCCGCTTGTTTGTCCACTCACCCCTGAGAACTCGAAACTGACACAAGAAGTTCATAGCTCTCAGTGAGAGTGAGATAAGGGCACAGTCATGGAACTACAGAGCCAAAAGTGACCTTCCGTTCAGTTCAGTTCAGTTCAGTTGCTCAGTTATGTCCGACTCTTTGCAACCCCGTGAGTTGCAGCATGCCAGGCCTCCCTGTCCATCACCAACTCCTAGAGTTCACTCAAACTCACGTCCATCGAGTCAGTGATGCCATCCAGCCATCTCATCCTCTGTCATCCCCTTCTCCTCCTGCCCCCAATCCCTCCCAGCATCAGAGTCTTTTCTAATGAATCAGCTCTTCACATGAGGTGACCAAAGTACTGGAGTTTCAGCTTTAGCATCATTCCTTCCAAAGAACACCCAGGACTGATCTCCTTTAGAATGGACTGGTTGGATCTCCTTGCAGTCCAAGGGACTCTCAAGAGTCTTCTCCAACACCACAGTTCAAAAGCATCAATTCTTCGGCGCTCAGCTTTCTTCACAGTCCAACTCTCACATCCATACATGACTACTGGAAAAACCATAGCCTTGACTAGACGGACCTTTGTTGGCAAAGTAACGTCTCTGCTTTTGAATATGCTATCTAGGTTGGTCATAACTTTTCTTCCAAGGAGTAAGCGTCTTTTAATTTCATGGCTGCAATCACCATCTGCCTTGATTTTGGAGCCCCAAAAAATAAAGTCTGACACTATTTCCACTGTTTCCCCATCTATTTCCCATGAATTGATGGGACCAGATGCTGTGACCTTAGTTTTCTGAACGTGGTCCACTGGAGAAGGGAATGGCAAACCACTTCAGTATTCTTGCCTTGAGAACCCCATGAACAGTATGAAAAGGCAAAATGATAGGATACTGAAAGAGGAACTGCCCAGGTCAGTAGGTGCCCAATATGCTACTGGAGATCAGTGGAGAAATAACTCCAGAAAGAATAAAGGGATGGAGCCAAAGCAAAAACAATACCCAGTTTTGGATGTGACTGGTGATAGAAGCAAGATCTGATGCTGTAAAGAGCAATATTGCATAGGAACCTGGAATGTTAGGTCCATGAATCAAGGCAAATTGGAAGTCGTCAAACAGGAGATGGCAAGAGTGAACGTCGACATTCTAGGAATCAGCGAACTAAAACGGACTGGAATGGTCCATTATAGTTCCATTATATCTACTACTGTGGGCAGGAATGACCATTATATCTACTACTGTGGGCAGGAATCTCTTAGAAGAAATGGAGTAGCCGTCATGGTCAACAAAAGTGTCCGAAATGCAGTACTTGGACACAATCTCAAAAACGACAGAATGATCTGTTTGTTTCCAAGGCAAACCATTCACTATCTCAGTAATCCAAGTCTATGCCCCAACCAGTAATGCTGAAGAAGCTGAAGTTGAATGATTCTATGAAGACCTTCAAGACCTTTTGGAACTAACACCCAAAAAAGATGTCCTTTTCATTATAGGGGACTGGAATGCAAAAGTAGGAAGTCAAGAAACACCTGGAGTAACAGGCAATTTGGCCTTGGAATATGGAATGAAGCAGGGCAAAGGCTAATAGAATTTTGCCAAGAGAACGCACTGGTCATAGCAAACACCGTCTTCCAACAACACAAGAGAAAACTCTACACATGACATCACCAGATGGTCAACACCAAAATCAGATTGATTATATTCTTTGGAGCCAAAGATGGAGAAGCTCTATACAGTCAGCAAAAACAAGACCAGGAGCTGACTGTGGCTCAGATCATGAACTCCTTATTGCCAAATTCAGACTTAAAATTGAAGAAAGTAGGGGAAACCACTAGACCATTCAGGTATGACCGAAATCAAATCCCTTATGATTTTACAGTGGAAGTGAGAAATAGATTTAAGGGACTAGATCTGATAGAGTGCCTGATGAACTATGGACAGAGCTTTGTGACATTGTACAGGAGACAGGGATCAAGACCATCCCCATGGAAAAGAAATGCAAAAAAGCAAAATGGCTGTCTAGGGAAGCCTTACAAATAGCTGTGAAAAGAAGTGAAGTGAAAAGCAAAGGAGAAAAGGAAAGTGACCTTAGAGATTAATTAATCCTCTCCCCCTATTTTCAAGATGGAGAGCTGAAGCCCAGAGAAGGGAAGAGATCCACCCCAGATTCCCAAAGGACGTTAGAGGTGAAGCTAGGGCTCAAATGCAGATCCCTGTTTCAACTTTATACCCTTTCCACATTTAGCTGGACTTCCATCTCTCTACAGTTCACCTTCCAACCCTAAAGCTTGCTTCTAGGAGACTGCCAGTGTATTGCTTGAATTGAATAAAAGAGAATTGAAAATTAGATTCCAGCCTAAATCAGTAATACAATCTTCAACTATCTGAAACCCCTAAATTAAAAAAAAAAAATTTTTTTTTTTTTTTTTGGTCTTTAAGTAACTTCTTTAAGAAGGTAAAGGAAGAAAGAGGAGAAGGAGGCTGGTCACAATTTTAAATAGGGTGGTCAGGGTTGGGCTCGTGAGAAGGTAAGATGGGAGCGAAGATTTGAAGGAGGTGGGGAGTGGACCAGGTGGCCATCTGGGGAAAGAGGTTTCCAAGCAGTCTGAGCAAAGTTTCTAAGGCCTAATTGAGGAACAGCAGGGAGGCAGCGGGGCTGAGAAGGAGTGAGCAAGGGGGAGAGGTATAGGGGTGCAGCTCACGTAGGACCTTGAAGGCATTTTAATGACGTTGGATTTTGCTTTGAAAGATGTAGGGGGCCAGTACAGAATTTCAAACAGAGCAGTGATATGATCTAAAGTACATTTAACAAGTGTCACTCTGGATGCTGTTTTGGGAATGGACTTCAGAGGAACAAGGATAGAAGCGGGGGTTCAGTCTGGAGATTACTGCAGTGACCCAAGCAACAGGCAACAGTGTTATGGACCAGGGATTCTGACTATATTTTGAAGTAGAGCTCACAGGATTTCCTGATGCCAAACTCTGGAAAGACGTGTATAGAGAATGGCATATGAAGGGTAGTTT
Source organism: Bos taurus (assembly GCF_002263795.3). Taxonomy (NCBI): domain Eukaryota; kingdom Metazoa; phylum Chordata; class Mammalia; order Artiodactyla; family Bovidae; genus Bos; species Bos taurus. The sequence goes on from NC_037334.1 coordinate 62,113,201, forward strand.
GGAGTCTCATCAGAGATGTCCTTGTTGGGCTGGGGGAAAATCCATTTCATGGTTTGGCCAAACTCAGCTGCTGGGAGATTATTTCCTCAGAAATTATCAAGACTCTCTGTTTCTTGTGCCAGAGATCAAAACAAAAAAGCATCACGGAAAGGATTAGACAGTTTTATGTTTAAAGGAAGCGGATGAAGCTAGTTTGTTTGGTCTCTAGTTAACTGTGTTCCAAGTCACAAAATACGATGATTGCCACACAGGAAAGCATATTTCACAAGAGGCCCAGAGAAGGAGCCAGCCCATTACCAAACTCATGAATCAGATCTTTAGAGCTGCAGCTCAGGCTGAGAATGGGAAGCTGGTGTGGGAGCACCCAACCCATTAGCAATGGTGCCAAGAGCTCTTCCAAACAAGTTTTGCCCTTCATCGTGCAAGTAAAGTGTGTTGAAAGTTAAAGCGACATGACAGAACATGATAAATTGCTACCTAAGCATTTGTTCTGAGGCCACAGGGTTTAGCCCAGTCTCTTCATTTACAAGTGAGAAAATAGTTCCAGAGGGAGGAAGAGTTTGTCTGAAGTTACACGCATCTCCGGCTTACTCAGTGAACACTGAGCTGCTTTCCTTTATTATGTTTGGATGATTGGGATCTCCAGGCTTTCCCACCCTCTCTCTCATCTGTGCCTCTTGAGTGCCTCTTACAGCTCATTTCTGGGAAGCTCTTTTAGACTTTTGAGCTGTTGCTTTGCATCAGAGACTCTTTCTGCCCTCCCAGGGAAGCTCAATGGGATATTCTGTTACTTTTGACTACCTGTAGAAGCCAGCCTGCAGCTTGTCCTTCAGTGGTATTATACCCTTGTATATCCCCTTCCTCCCTGTACCAGGTTTGGTCTGTGCGACCAACAGCATACAACAAAACTGGCGGTCACACTTGTGAGATTACATTATGAAATTTCTATGCCGGTGCCCTCTTGCTGGGTACAGTGCTCTCTTATCTCTTGTTTGGGATAAGCAAGCTGCTGTTTTGTGAGCAGCCCTATGAAGAGGCTTGTGTGGTAAGGAACTGAAGCCTCTGCCAAGAGCCAGTGAGGAGCAAGGCCTGCCAACAACTAGTGTGTGAGCTTGGAAGTGGATTCTCCTGTTCTAGTCAAGTATTGAGATGACTACAAACCCAGCCGATAGCCTGACTGCAGTCTCCTGAGAGACCCTGAGTTAGAACGGCCTATCTAAGCAGCTCCTGGACTTCTGACACTCAAAACTGTGAGATAATAAATGGTTGTTTTAAGCTGCTAATTTTTTTTTTTTGAGATGGGGTTCACTATCAATTTTATTTTGACTCTTTCATTTTTGAAAAATGTAAATGTTAAGTTTTGTTCACATGAATAGGTAGGAAAAAATGAAGTTTTTCTCACAGCACTGTCACACAATTCTTTATGTACCAAAAATTGCTTTCCTCTGAGTTGTGTACCAAAAATTCCATCATGATCCTCAGAAATTAATTTTCATGATTCATTAACTGACAATTCCATTAGTCACTTAAGCAATTTTGTTGAAAGCAAAGAATTAGCAACCACTTGTGTTGCAAAAGTTCCTGTAAGGCAGAGATTGGAGTCATTCATTTTTCTGTATCAACACCCTTGTTTTGGCTGGCCCAGTTTTTTAGTGCTCAGAGGTTTCTGCCCCCTGGGGCAATGCACCAAGTTCAGCCACATTGGGGGTAAAGGGGAAAGAGGATTGTGTTTCTTCTATAAAATGAGAGAAGGGCTGTTGAGAAAGAGGAGATGGGGAAGGAGAACCTACCTGTCAGAAACTCAGGTACGTCATTTAAAGAAGTCAGTTCAGTTCGATTCAGTCATTCAGTCATGTCTGACTCTGCGACCCCGTGGACTGCAGCACACCAGGCTTCCCTATCCATCACCAACTCCCAGAGCTTGCTCTAACTCATATCCATTGAGTCAGTGATGCCATTCAACCATCTCGTCCTCTGTCATCCCCTTCTCCTCCTGCCTTCAATCTTTCCTAGCATCGGGGTCTTTTCCAATGAGTCAGTTCTTTGCATCAGGTGGCCAAAGTATTGGAGCTTCAGCTTCAGCATCAGTCTTTCCAATGAATATTCATGACTGATTTCCTTTAGGATTGACTGGTTTGATCTCCTTGCTGTCCAAGGGACTCTCAAGAGTCTTCTTCAACACCACAGTTCAAAAGCATCAATTCTTTGGTAGTCAGCTTTCCTTATGGTCCAACGCTCACATCCATACATGACTAATGGAAAAACCATAGCTTTGATTATTTGGACCTTTGTTGGTAAAGTAATGTTTCTGCTTTTTAATATGCTGTCTAGGGTAGGAATTCAAGAGTCTAGAAATTGTTTTCTTTACAACTGAATGTGCCAAAGGACTCGTGACAACTCTTCATGTTGCCATGAAGAACATACATACATATCTATCACAATTTTCTCATCCTTTCCTTCATGGCTGGATACTTGTTTTGGCTACTGTAAATAATGCTGTAATGAACACAGGGGTGCAGATCTCTTTTCAAGTTAGTGCCTTCTTTTTCTTCTGATAAGCTGCTACATTTACAGATACTTTGTCACACAGGAATAGATAACATAACCAGCTTCCTTTCCCACTACAACAGTTAGTCTTTTTTGCACTGCGACTTGTTCCATCTCTGTCCTGTCCACCATCCTTGTCTCATCACCTTGTGCCTTCACATGTATCCTCATCACAAACACTCCTGAGGTCAAACTCAGACCTCATCAAACCTGCTAGACTACACGTGGTACCAGTTGGAGCAGATTGTGGACTTAACTTGAAATTTGAGAAAAGCTGAATAAAGCAACTACTTGCAAAAGTGTGAGTAGGGCAGAAGGTAAGGAATATTGTAGTACCCCAGGGCTAGTAGAGGTAGGCAGCTGTTTACAGCCTGATGCCTGATGAAATAAGGTGAGGGAGCACTAGTTGGCACCTCGAGACAGAGAGAACTCTGTGAAGAAGGCCCCCTGACAGGAGTTGGACCTGTCGGTCCAGGACCCAGCCAGGCATTGACATGCCAGCTGGGAGGGTAGAATGCAAAACACCTCAGTTCCTGCTGGTGCTTCTCTCTCAGCTAAATCCAGCAGGAAGACATCAGGGAAACCTATGTTAGTTTGGCTTCCCTTAGAAAACTATGCAATAAAGGCATAAGTAAAAGTCATTCATTTGAGAGGTTCAGGGAAAACTAGTAGAGAAGGGAGGAAGTGACGCAGGGAAGAGAAAGTAGCCAGGAAGTCTGTGTTATACTAAACCAACTATCAGAGTGGGTGCCTGGAGCTGAGTCCCACAGAGCAACTCAGGGAAACAACATAAATGCATGCCTCATAAGGGTCTCATCATTTCTGCTGTTACAGAACTTCACCAAAGGGTGAGGGAGTGGGGGTGTTTATACCTCTAAAGTCTTTGGTTGAGAGCTGTTCCTGGGGATGACTATTAATTCCTGGGTATGTATAGAATGCCAGGCCAGCAGATTGGCCTTGTGTGGTTCTGGGAAAAGCCCTCAGACACAAAGATGCAGATACAGTAGCAGTTGGAAGTCTGCAGAGAACGGAAGAGGGTGAAGTCTGAAGGTTTTGGGCAGGGCATCAACAGGGTCTGCCACAGGGCCCAGTGATGTGGGCTGGATGCAGTAGAGACGCCCCTCCGCATATACAACACAGAGTGGAGAAGTGTGTGAAGGGTGAGTCTGGAGGGACAAATAAAACTTACATGCATATCTAAAGTAACTAGGTAATCACTTTGCTGACAAAGATCCATGTAGTCAAAACTATGGTCTTTCCAGTAGTCATGTACAGATGTGAGAGCCAGACTGTAAAAAAGACTTGAGCACTGAAGAATTGCCGCTTTCGAACTGTGGTGTTGGAGAAGACTCTTGAGAGTCCCTTGGACAGCAAGGAGATCAAACCAGTCAATCCTAAAGGAAATCAACCCTGCACAGTCACTGGAAGGACTAATGCTGAAGCTGAAGCTCCAATACTTTGGCCACCTGATGCAAAGAACTGACTCATTGGAAAAGACCCTGTTGCTGGGAAAGATTGAAGGCAGGAGGAGAAGGGGATGACAGGGGGTGAGATGGTTGGATGGCATCACCGATTCAATGGACATGAGTTAGAGCAAACTCTGGGAGATGGTGAAGGATAGGGAAGCCTGGCATGCTGCAGTCCATGGGTCTCAAAGAGTCAGACACGACTGAGTGATTGACCAACAACAGTATTTACCAATACTCTGTAAAATTTAGTAGCACTGTTTGCTTTCAAAACTGCTTTTTCTTTTGAGTCTCACAATTACTTCCTCTATCACTGCACTTCCTCTATCTTGCATCTAGTGCTCTGATTGTGCATTAACCATGGCAGGAATTACTCCAGTACATGCAGCAGAAAACAGAGGCACAGAGAGGACTTAACTCAGTAAAAGTCAGCTTGGTGCAGGGCATTTAGAATCAGTTCTGCCACTTAGTGGCTGGGTTATCTTAGATAAGTGAACTTATCCTCTTTGGGAGGTTAAGTTAATAACATTGAGGGTACTGACATTTTCACAACAGAATTGTTGCAAGGAATAAGTGGTATAATGCATGTAGAATCCTAGCTACATGGTATGTGCTCTTAAAGGAATGTTTTTTAAGTAAGTAATCTTTTTTGAAGAAAAAAAAAAAGGCAAAGGCTTTTATTACATATATTTTTCTTGAGCTCATAGTTTACTTCAAAAATTAGTTCAACTGGACTGAGATATTTTCCAGTAATAGGCATTCTCTTCTCTCTCAGCTACATGACTGTGTGATAATTGAACATCCTGGAATTAAGCCATGAGAATTGATTCAAATAATAACCACATTAATGAGACCACATGACCGCCACTCCACTTGAAAGCTATAAAACAGAAACTTTCATTTCCTTTTCTTTATTCCTGTACTCTCAGAAGCCTGTTTTATCTCAAATTCCACATATTTGGAGAGAGTTATTTCATTTTACCTTCTTGCCTAATCATTAGTTCAGAAAGTTCTTTCAGCTGCAGTTAAAAAAAAAAAAAGTTGTCAATTAAAAAATGCCTGTATCTAGTTTTCAGACTAAAAGCATATTTCTTTTCAGAATTAGCAAGCAAGTGGGGCTTCCCCAGAGTAAGAAGGCATTTTGCCCAAGGGTCTGTAGAGCACAAAGACCTTGAGAATTTTTCCAGGGGAAAGGGAAGCAGAGGAGCACAGTGATCAGAGGAATCCTTGTGCCCACAGCCTGAACTCTCTGGAAAGAATTGAGCTGTCTGGGGGCCTGTAAAGAGGGAGTTTATGTCTGAGCCAGGCCACAACCATACCTGGAATGAGATGAATCACCCCGCATGCATATGCTTTTAACTCAAAACTGTGGTCATCTTATGATCCGTGAGTCTTAGCTTTAAAGGGATTTTGGAATAAGTGTCTTAAAAGAATACCTAATTTATCTCCCCCCCCCACTTTTGGGGTCAAAAGACCCGGAGAGGGGTAGGGACTCACTGAAGATCACTTTGTAAGCTAGTTAGAGCCAGCAGAAGAAGCCAGAATACAGTATGATTTAGTGGCAGTTTTATGCCCATTACTTTGTGTCCATGGGGCACTCACTTCCCTCCAACTCCCCAACTTTCCACCATTCCAACGGAATCCTCTATTTGTGTACCTCCAATGTAGGGAGCTCATGACACCCCAAGAAAGCTCATTCTGTTCCATTTTCAGACAGCTCGAAAAGAATTCTTCTTTAGAGTGAACTAAGAACTGCTTCTCCTTGGCTGACATTCTGGGTCTAGGCTGGCCCTCAAGGTGGTTCTCTCTGTCCCAGTGTACCTTAGAGCTTTGCTCAGAGTCCACATGGCCTCCAAGAACCCCCCATCTCTGCATCCTGGTTTCTTATAATCCTGTATTTTTTGGACTGCTTTAGAAGCTGAGAGGAATTTTATATTCTCAGTTCAGTTCAGTCACTCAGTCATGTCCAACTCTTTGCAACCCCACAGACTGGAGCACACCAGGCTTCCCTGTTCATCACCAACTCTCGGAGTTTACTCAAACTCCTATCCGTCGTGTCAGTGATGTCATCCAACCATCTCATCCTGTGTCGTCTCCTTCTCCTCCTGCCTCCAGTCTTTCCCAGCATCAGTTTCTCATTTCCAATGAGTCAGTTCTTCACATCAGGTGGCCACAGTATTGGAGTTTCAGCTTCAGCATCAGTCCTTCCAATGAGTATTCAGGACTGATTTCCTTTAGGATTGACAGGTTGGATCTCCTTGCAGTCCAAGGGACTCTCCAGAGTCTTCTCCAACACCACAGTTCAAAAGCATCAATTCTTCAGCACTCAGCTTTCTTTATAGTCCAACTGTCACATCCATATATGACTACTGGAAAAACCATAGCTTTGACTAGACAGACCTTTGTTGGTAAAGTACATACAGAATTACCTAGTTAAGGTTTCCTTGAGACTGGACGGCTAGAAGTAAACACAAATGTGATGGCTAATTTTCTGCATCAGCTGGGCAATAGTACCTAGATACTTGGGCAAACACTTCTTGGTGTTGCTATGAAGGTATTTTTTTAGATGAGATTGCTAATTTAATAAGTAGACTTTAGTAAAGCAGATTATCATCCATAATGTGAGTGGGCCTCCTGCAATCAGTTGAAGGCCTTAAGAAAAAGACTGTCCACCTCTGAAGAAGTGGAAATTCTGCCAACCACACTTCCTCTGGGCCTCCAGCCTGCTATTCTACCCTAAAGATTTTGAAGTTTTCAGCCTCCACAATCATATGAGCCAATTCCTTAAAATAAATCAACCTGTTTCCCCCCATCTATCTTTATCACACACACACAATTGGTTCTGTTTCTTTGGATAACCCTGACTAACATATGTTTTCAAGTGTAGGACTTTGCCTTTAGGCAGAACTTCAGACCTCTCAGCATCCTTCAGTCATTCATTCAACAGAGAGAACATTATTCTGAACCAAGTGCTGGTGATAGAAAGGAAAATATTGCAAAGACAGTTCTGAACTTAGGGCCTTGATAAACTCATGGCTCAGAACGTAAAGCATCTGGCTGCAATGTGGGAGACCCAGGTTTGATCCCTGGGTTGGTGAGATCCCCTGGAGAGGGAAATGGCAATCTACTCCAGTACTCTTGCCTGGAAAATCCCATGGATGGAGGAGCCTGGTAGGCTACAGTCCATGGGGTTGCAAAGAGTCGGACACGACTAAGCGACTTCACTTACCTTACCTTAAACTTATACTCTGACCAAAATCATAGTGCAGAGTGTCAGAATGATACAATGCAATCAGGATAGTCCTGAGTTCCTGTCCAGCTTTGACAATTGCCAGCTGGTGTCCTTGGGGAGTCACTCACCCTCCCTGAGCTTCAGTTTAGTTTCCTCATCTGTAACAGGAGGGAATTGGATTAGATGATTGTTAATTTTCCCTTTGATTTTATATATTCAGTGTCCCAGTTTATTGAAAATTCAGGAAAGGAAGAACTGTAAATAGTATCAGGCAACCAATGGGATGACAAAGAATGCTGAAATAAGACTGATAAAACTAGATGCAAAATTGGTTAGTGTTCTAAAGGGCAATAAAAACATCTACTTTAGGGCTCAGGGAAAAACCTATAGATGAATATATAATTTATATTCACTATGTATACATAGTGAAAGGAGTGTGACAAAGCTGTATATTGTCACCCTGTTTATTTTAACTATATGCAGAGTACATCATGCAAAATGCTGAACTGGATGAATCACAACTGGAATCAAGACTGCTGACAGAAATATCAATAACCTCAGATATGAAAATGATACCACTCTAAAAGCAAAGAAAGTGAAGAGGAACTAAAGAGCTTATTGATGACGGTCAAAGAGGGGAGTGAAAAAGCTGGCTTAAAACTCAAAAAAACTAAGATCATGGCATCCAATCCCATCACTTCATGGAAAAGAGAAAGAGAAAAAGTGAAAGCAGAGACAGATTTTATTTTCTTGGGTTCCAAAATCATTGCAGACAGTGACTGCAGCCATGAACTTAAAAGACACTTGCTCCTTAGAAGGAAAGCTATGACAAACCTAGATAGCATATTAAAAAGCAAAGACATCACTTGGCTGATGACAAAGGTCCAAATAGTCTAAGCTATGGTTTTTCTAGTAGTTATGTACAGATGTGAGAGTTGGACCATAAGGAAGGCTGAGCGCCAAAGAACTGATGCTTTCTAACCGGTGCTGGAGAAGACTCTTGAGAATCCCTTGGGCTGCAAGGAGATCAAACCAGTCAATCCTAAAGGCAATCAACCCTGAATATTCATTGGAAAGACTGATGCTGAAGCTTAAACACCAATACTTTGGCCACCTGATGTGAAAAGCCAACTCATTGGAAAAGACCCTGATGCTGGAAAGGATTGAAGGCAAAAGGAAATGAGGGCAGCAGGATGAGAGCACGGAGTTAGTGTGAGAGTTAGTATCTCACACTAACTCTGTGAGATAGTGAAGGACAGGCAAGCCTGATGTTCCGCAGTCCAGGGGTTTGCAACAAGTTGGACACGACTGAACAACAGATGTATACCAATAAGCAGTGTTACCAGTCATAAGAAGAGAAAATTGAGACTCATAGACAGTAAATGCTTTGTCCAAGTCACATAGTTAGTAAGTACCAGAACTAGGATCTATTCCTAGTGCTGTATCCTCTCCGAATAGTTTGTCCAGGTATAATTTTGAAAATGCTAAAAGTATTCATATATATTGTAAGCATGTATCAAAGTTTGATTTAGATGTTTAAACAAAGGAAATATAAGATGACAAAGAATGCTGACAAAATATTGCTGTTAGATGCAAAATTGGTTAATGCCCCATAGGCCAGTAAAAACACAACTTTGGGGGTTATCTTTTCTATCAGACAGGAGTAATTTGCATCTCTACTGGACAAACCAACCAACCAACTAACCAAACAAACAAACTATACCTTATCAAACATTCTACAAGTTAGCATCTAACTTTGTACAATTATAAAATCTCTGGACCCTAATTAACAGTAAATAGTAAATCAAACAAACATATGTATTTCTAGAGAATCAGATGAACTTTAGGCAACTTGTTAGGCCATGCTCTTGAATGATGTTGACAAGACATCTGGTCATCCTTTTGATTTATTCCTGAGTTCTGGGTAACTTCATCAGTTCACCTCTATGACTAAAAACTTTAAAAATTGTTTATGATCACAAAAATGGCTGGTTTCATTATACATTGGGGATATTTGACCTGACTCATTTACATAGAAGACTCCTTGTTATATGGTGGTCAGCAAATCTAGAACTCGTGGTGCTGAACAACTACCACAGCTGGAGGACCGATTTCTGCTTGAGATTTCACAAGAAGCTAGGATTGAATGTTCATTACCCACTATCATTCCGAACATATTTTTAACTTGACTGAGATATAATTCACATATCACACACTTCATTCACTTAAAGTGTGCAGTTCGTTGGCTTTTAATATGTTCACAAAGTTGTGCAACTATCATAACAATCCATTCTAGAAGATTTTCATTATTCCAGAAAGAAATCTCACCTTCTTTAGATGTTGCTCTTCAACCCCCTAACTACTCTGACCCCTGCTGCTGCTAAGTCGCTTCAGTCGTGTCTGACTCTGTGCGACCCCACAGACAGTCTCCCACCAGGATCCTCTGTCCCTGGGATTCTCCAGGCAAGAACACTGGAGTGGGTTGCCATTTCCTTCTCCAATGCATGAAACTGAAAAGTGAAAGTGAAGTCGCTCAGTCGTGTCTGACTCTTAGAGACCTCATGGACTGCAGCCCACCAGGCTCGTCTGTCCATGGGATTTTCCAGGCAAAAGTACTGGAGTGGGGTGCCACTGCCTTCTCCGACTCTGAGCCCTAGGAAACCATTAATGTTTCCACCTCTATTGATTCACTTGTTTTTGATGTTTTATGTGAATGGAATCACATAATATGTGGTCCCTTGTGACTGGCATCTTCCATTTAGCATGATATTTTCAAGGTTCATCTTGAAGTCTGCACCAGTACTTCATTTTTTTTTTAATTGCTGAGTAATATTCCATTGTAAGGTCATGAAGAATTACTCTGTTTTCCTTTCAGAATTTCACAGTTTTAACTCTTTCATTTATGCCTTTGATCCATTTTGAGTTAATTTTTGTATGTGGTATGAGGTGGGAATCCAGTTTTACTCTTTGGCACGAGGATATCCTGTTGTCTCAGCACTTTTGTTGAAGAGACTGTTCTTTCCCCCACTTAATTGTTTTGGCACCCTTATAATCACTTGACTGTAAATGTGAAGGTTTATTTCTGACTCTTCACTTTTATTTCATTGATCTATATATCTATCATTATTCTAATACTGCACTGTTTTGATTACTGTAGCCTTGTAAGTTTTGAAATTGAAAACTGGGAATACTCCAACTTAGTTCTTATTTTTAGATTGTTTTGGGTACTTAAGGTCCCTTGCATTTTCATATGAATTTAATTTACAAGCTTGTCCATTTCTGTGAAAAATACACTTGGGCTTTTGATAGAAATTGAATCAATGTGTATTTACTGAGATGATCATGTTATTTTTGTCCTTGACTCTCTTGATGTGGCATAGTACATTGATTTTTGGATGTTAAACAACCTTGTATTTCTGGGATAAGTCCCACTTGGTCATGTTTTTATGTATCTGTGGTCTTGTTGCTAGGTGCATATATGTTTATAATTTCCTGATGGATTGACCCATTATAAAAGTGGCTCTTTTTGTATAGTTGGATGTACACCTGCCATTTCATTTTTTAAATATCTCATATGCATTTTTGTTCTTTCATTCCGCCTTTACTGTTTTCTTTTGTATCAAGTAGTATTTTCTATAATTTAATGATATTTTAAAATTGCTCTTCTTTGCTCATCTATTCCAGCCTGAGAAACCCAAAGCTAAGAAATTAACCTCTATCAGATTTTACTTGCAGTCCCTAAAAGTAAGTGACTTCATCTTTTCTCAAGGCCCCCAACATTTGCTAAGCTTCCTGACCTGCCAGCAAGTGAACTTCTTCCTATCTTACTAGCATAATGCTGGGCTCTGTAAGCCATAAAATAGGTTTATCAGACCAGTCTCCTGGGAGGATTCATGGTCTAGCTTCCACAAGGAAGTACAACTCCTGGACCTTAATGGTTACATGATCATATTTTCTCAAAAGTAAAACTATTTGAATGGCTTTGTTTGTGCAATAGATTTGTTCAGTTACATCCTGATAGAGATTAAGGGCAGATTCTTTGATTCGTGGCCATTATTCTTTGCAAATAATTACTAGGGGCTCACTAAAAGTCTTCACTTTTGAATTCCAAGGGGTCAGTGAGAATGAAGTATCATTTTTAAATATTTCCTTTTAGTTTGTATAAGCATAGCTTGCCATATTGGGGGTTAGAGAGATCAGGAAGAAAGCAAAAAAGCAAAAGAGAAAAAAGGCTATTCTCACAGGCACAACAAATATAAAACATTAAAAATAGTCCAACGACAATATTCTACAACAAATGACCACAGTCCACAATTATGCTCCCCTCATCAACATTAGGCTTATATGATTTATTCTTGACTCACAAATCTTGGACCAGAAGCGTACTTCCATAAAGCTTTCACTTGTGGACTAGCAAGAGTCCTAGCTATCCTGCCTCAGTGCTGTAGTTCAGTCTATGGGTATCTACTTGTGGCTGCAACGCCAGCTAGTATGGAGAAGTGGTGCCTGGTGCAGTCTTTCCCACCGAGACATTGGGACTGTCCTTGGCTGAAGACTTAAGCGTGCAGTAGAAGACTTGAGGCAAGCATGCAAGGAAAGCCAAAACCTCTTGATCTTGATCAGACCGATGGCTCTGTTAATTTATTTGAGAAAACAACTAATACTGATTTTATTCTAAAATCCTACTGATTGCAGACTTTGTCAGGGTTTCCTCAAAGGTAAGAATATACTGTGGACATGGGGATACTGATAAATCTACTTCAAAAAATGGACATAGGGAAGACAGAACTTCCTTTTTTGATGGAACAGCTTGTCCCATTTTGTGGGCTTAATATATAATGTGTATCCTACAACAGTATTAAGCCAATTAAGAAAACAGAGCATATCAAACACACCTAAGTAACGTTCTTATCCTTCCTGACTGTGAATGACAAACCATGGATTGTAAGGTAAGAGGCCAAGCCTTTGGTATTTTAGTCATCTAAAATAGAAAACAACAAATATGGTTTGACATGTAAAAACACATTAATACTTACATTTTTATAAGCGACAAAACAGATCTTGGGAAGGTAATATTGAAAAGAATTTTCAAAGAACCATCAATAGCTTAAAACAGAAGCACAGATACCTGGGGACAATGAATGATTGTAGCTTGGCTACTTATTAACCAGAGTGACAATGCTTGCTTGCTTAGTCATGACTGAGCATGTCTGACTCCATAGACTATAGCTTGCCAAGCTCCTCTGTCCATGGGATTCTCCAGGCAAGAATACTGGAGTGGATTGCTATGCTGTCCTCCAGGATATCTTCCTGATCTAGGGATCAAACCCGGGTCTCCTGCATTGCAGGTGGATTCTTTATCACCTGAGCTACCAGGGAACACTGGTACTAAATAAACATAACTGTAGGTATAATTATAAGGAACTTCAACTGTTTAAAAATGAGGAACTTCTGCTATTGTTTCGTTTTGAAATAATAAAGGGCACGACAAAGTCAGCAGAAAGTACAGACAGTTTCTTCTGGTTAGATATATAATATTTGATATCTGGGCAGATTACACCGAAATTAAAATTAATTTTTACTATCTCTTGCTGAGAACAAACTAAATTGTGGTGGTGGTGGTTCAGTCGCTCAGTCGTGTCCAACTCTTGCGACCCTGTGGACTGTAGCTCACCAGGCTCCTCTGTCCACGGGGATTCTCCAGGCAAGAATACTGGAGTGGGCTGCCATTTCCTTCTCCAGGGAATCTTCCAACCCAAGGATCTAACCCAGGTCTCCCACATTGCAGGTGGGTTCTTTACCAGCTGAGCCAGAAGAGAAGCCCACAAACTGAATAGTCCAAGACAAGTTTGTCATTTTAACATAGAGAAAAAAAATCAAATTCTACTCTTGTATTAATATAACAGTTGGCATCAAAGAGCTTTTTAACAAGTTTTATGATTAACAAGCCCATTAAAGCAGAACCAATTTTGCCAAAATTTTAATGTATTTCATTGCTTCTTTTGAGACTTATTATTTGTAGGTATTATAAACCATAGAAAACAAAGTTTTCTTTCCTTTGAACTTCTACAGTGTACTCATTCAAATTTTGTCTCTTACTAATCTTTCACATTCTGACACAGTCATTTATTTTACCTCAAGACAAATTGCTCTTTTATGTTGATAAAACCAAGCTCATAATCTTACATACACATTCATATTTCTTTGCTACTTCAATTCTTAATATAGTCTCAATGGCCCATATAAATTAAAACTTTTTAAAATTTATACATTTATTTGAAGAGAACTGACATTATCACAACTAGATTCTTTTCTTCTAGAAAAGTGATACGTTCATATGTTTGCTTGCATCTTATTTTGTGTATCTCAAAAAGATTTTTCTTGTTTTCATCATATTGAATAAAATGGGATCCTAATAGAATAGATAGCCCAGAAATAAACCCACAATGCCTATGGTCAATTAATCTTCAACAAAAGAGGCATCAGTATACAATGGAGAAAAGATACTCTCTTCAGCAAGTGGTGTTAGAAAAGCTGGACAGCGCGTGTAAAGCAATAAAGTTAGAGCATTCTCTCACATTATACACAAAAATAAACTCAAAATGGCTTAACGACTTAAATATAAGACATGATACCATAAAACTCCTAGAAGAAAATAAAGACAAAATACTCTCTGACATAAACTGTACCGATGTTTTCTTAGGTCAGTCTCCCGAGACAAAAGAAATAAAAGCAAAAATAAGCAGATGAGACCCAATCCAACTTAAAGGCTTTTGTACAGCAAAGAAAACTGTAAACAAAATGAAAAGACAACTTACAGAATGGGAGAAGATATTTGCAAATGATGTGACTGAGAAAGGCTTAATTTCCAAAATATACAAATAGCTCATACAACTCAGTATCAAAAAAACAAACAACCCAATAAAAAATTGCAGACCTAAATAAACATTTCTCCAAAGAAGACACATAGATGGCCAAAAGGCACATGAAAAGATGCTCAACATTGCTAATTATTAGGGAAATACAAATCAAAATTACCACAAGGTATCACCTCTCATTGGTCAGAATGGCCATCATCAGAATGTCTGTAAGTAATAAATGCTGGAGAAGGTATGGAGAAAAGGGAACCTTCCTATACTGTTGGAGGGCATATAAATTGGTGAAGTCACTACATAGGTTCCTTTAAAAACTAAAAGTAGAGCTAACATTTGATCCAGCAACCTCACTGCTAGGTGTGTGTCCAGAAAAGATGAAAACTCTATTTGAAAACATACATGTATCCCAATGTTCATAGCCACAGCATTTACAATAGCAAAGACATGGAAGCAGCCTAAATGGCCATTGTCAAATGAATGGAGAAAAAAAGAGGTGCCCCCTATAACGGAATATTATTCAGTCATGAAAAAGAACAAAAAAATTCCATTTGAAGCAACATGGATGGACTTAGAGATTATCACACTAAGTGAAATAAGTCAGATAGAGAAAGACAAATGTCAAATGATAGCACTTATATGTGAAATCTAAAGAAATGATACAAACAAACTTAATTACAAAACAGAAATAAACTCACAGACACAGAAAACAAACTTATAGTTACCAAAGGGGAATGGGTAGAAGGGATAAACTAGGAGTTTGGGAGAAGGCAATGGCAACCCACTCCAGTACTCTTGCCTGGAAAATCCCATGGACAGACGAGCCTGGTGGGCTGCAGTCCATGGGGTCACTAAGAGTTGGACATGACTGAGCGACTTCACTTTCACTTTTCACTTGCCTGCATTGGAGAAGGAAATGGCAACCCACTCCAGTGTTCTTGCCTGGAGAATCCCAGGGACGGGGGAGCCTGGTGGGCTGCCGTCTATGGGGTCGCATAGGGTCGGACACGACTGAAGCGACTTAGCAGCAGCAGCAAATACAAAACAAGCGAACATCAAGGTCCTGTTGCATAGCACAGGGAATTTATATTCAGTATCTTGTAATAACCTATAATGGAAAAGAATCTGAAAAAGATTATATATTTATATATAATATATAACTCATTGTGCTGTATACCTGAAATTAACACATTGTAAATCAACTATGCTGTAATTTTTTTTAAAAAAAGATCATACCCATTTCTCTTTTTTTTCCAGCACTACTGAGATATAATTGGCACTTAACACTGTATAAGTTTAAGATGTATAACATGTTGATTTGATACATTTACAAACTGTAAAATTATTAGCACCATAATATTAGCTACCACCTCCATCCCATCACATAGTTACCATTCCCTTAGTGTGCTGAGAACATTAGGTTCTACTCTCTTAGCATATAAATTACAACATTTAACCAATGTAACTGCCTTCTATTTCCTCATGGAGATAACTGTAAGCAAGTAACTGAATACACTTTGAAATACACAAACATTTAGCTACTAGCAAAACAAACATTACAAAACCTCCTCTGGCTACACGCATAACTTTTACATTTCTTAAGGTGGCAAACTAAAGATATATACTTGCTGCTGTTCATTCATTCATGTCCAGCTCTTTGTGATCCCATGTACTGCAGCACGCCAGGCTTCCCTGTCCATCACCAACTCCTGGAGCTTACTCAAACTCATGTCCATTGAGTTGGTGATGCCATCCAACCATCTCGTCCTCTGTCATCCCCTTCCCCTCCTACCTTCAGTCTTTCCCAGCATCAGGGTCTTTTCCAATGAGTCAGTTATTTGCATCAGATGGCCAAAATATTGGAGTTTCAGTTTCAGCATCAGTCCTTCCAATGAATATTCAGGACTGATTTCCTTTAGGATTGACTAGTTTGATCTCCTTGCTGTCCAAGGGACTCTCAAGTCTTCTCCAACACCACTCAAAAGCACCAATTCTTCAGCACTCAGCTTTCTTTATAGTTCAACTCTCACATCCATACATGACTACTGGAAAAACCATAGCTTTGACTATTTGGACCCTTGTCAGTAAAGTAATGTCCCTGATTTTTAATATGCTGTCTAGGTTTGTCATAGCTTTTCTTCCAAGAAGCCAGTGTCTTTTAATTTTACGGCTTCAGTCACCATCTGCAGTGATTTTGGAGCCCAAGAAAATAAAGTCTGACACTGTTTCCATTGTTTACCCATCTATTTGCCATGAAGTGATGGAACCAGATGCCATGATCTTAGTTTTCTGAACGCTGAGTTTTAAGCCAGCTTTTTCACTCTCCTCTTTTACTTTCATCAAGAGGCTCTTTAGTTCCTCTTCACTTTCTGCCATAAGGGTGGTGTCATCTGCATATCTGAGATTATTGATATTTCTCCCTGCAATCTTGATTCCAGCTTGTGCTTCATCCAGCCCAGCATTTTGTATGATGTACTCTGCATGGAAGTAAATAAGCAGGTTAACAATATACAGCCTTGATGTACCCCTTTCCTCATTTGGAACCAGTCGGTTGTTCCATGTCTGGTTCTAACTGTTGCTTCTTGACCTGCATACAGATTTCTCAGGAGGCAGGTAAGGTGGTCTGATATTCCCATCTCTTGAAGAATTTCCCACAGTTTGTTGTGATCCACACAGTCAAAGGCTTTAGTGTAGGCAATGAAACAGAAGTAGGTGTTTTTCTGGAATTTTTTTGCTTTTTCTATGATCCAATGGATGTTGGCAATTTGATCTCTGGCAAAGGTTTGATCTCTATGTAAAGGCAAAGGTTCCTTTGCCTTTTCTAAATCCGTTTTTTGGGATTGGAATGAAAACTGACCTTTTCCAGTCCTATGGCCGCTGCTGAATTTTCCAAATTTGCTGGCATATTGAGTGCAGTACTTTCAAAGCATCATCTTTTAGGATTTGAAATAGCTCCA
The DNA here is from genome assembly GCF_002263795.3 of Bos taurus. Taxonomy (NCBI): domain Eukaryota; kingdom Metazoa; phylum Chordata; class Mammalia; order Artiodactyla; family Bovidae; genus Bos; species Bos taurus. The sequence goes on from NC_037334.1 coordinate 62,130,275, forward strand.
TCACCTCCACAAGCTTTGTTCATAGCAATACTTCCTAAGGCCCACTTTACTCAATAATTGTATTAGACCAGAGGAATATGTCTTATTTTACTATTTTACAAGCGAGGCAACGGAGCCAATAATGGTTATTTAGCTACTGACAACTTAGAATTTTGCTTTCCTGATTTCTAATCCAATATACCACATTATTTCTCAAAACTTGTACATGGGCAAGTGACAAATATACCAAAGAAAATATATTGAAGAAGAAAATTCTTGCACAGATGTGATTAACAGAGAAGGTATCTGAAATGGTTTGCATCCTAGTGGAGGAGCCTTTAGACAGTGTTGTGATAGAAGCTAATGATATTAGACTACAGTTTCTTTTATTCAAATTCCCTCTACTAGGGGGGAGGGGAAGATCTCCCAATAAGTTGAGCTCCTGATGGTTTTCCCTTTGGAGTACTTGTAATGGAGGATCAAGAAAGTGAAATGTGAGTGGTTTCCTGATTTTTGTTGTAACAAAAGCTTGTTGCTGAAATTAGCTCTTCTCCCCCTCCTACTACCCAAACACAGCATCCATTATTCTTCCCTTCCAAAGCCATCTCAGCAAAATCAGCCCAGCTGAGACACCAGACCTAATGTAGGACATCTCACATAGGATACTCAAGCCTCCTCTCTGGCTTGCTTTTTGGGCAAATTGTGACTAAAGAGAGACTGCTGCTGCTGCTAAACCGCTTCAGTCGTGTCTGACTCTCTGCGACCCCATAGACGGCAGCCCCCCAGGCTCCTCTGTCCACAGGATTCTCCAGGCAAGAATACTGCAGTGGGTTGCCATTTCCTTCTCCAAGGCATTTATGCATGCTAAGTTGCTTCAGTCATGTCTAACTCTGTGTAACCCTATGGACAGCAGCCCACCAGTCTCCTCTGTCCACAGGATTCTCTAGGGAAGAATACTGGAGTGGGCTGCCATTTCCTTTTCCAAAAGAGAGACCGAGACACCGCCAAATGTGAAGGCAGACTAAGCCTGGCTGTAACTAGCTGTCTGGGGCCTCTGCAGTCCCTAAGAAGGAAGCCAGTGTTCACATAGGGCACTTGGAGTTACCAGCGGTCCACCCAAAGGAACCCCCTCTCTGTCTCTGATAGCCAAAGAACATTTTGTGTTGAGATTGTCCTCCCTTAACTTTTTAATTTTTCCCCGTCACCAGTTTTGTATTCAACCATTCAGAATTCTCTGGGTACTTTAGGATCCCGTTTCATTAAAACATGCTGTTGGGTAACAATTGCTAGAATTTTCTTCAAGTCATTTTTCATGTCAGTCCCCTTCATCCTCATTGTTCTCCCTCTAAAAAACTGGCATCTGGTAGGGATGCTTTAAAGGTCATTTCTGCTGACCCTATCACTGACTCAGAGAAAAGAGTAGGGGTTAAGTCCGGTGCCTACACCACACAAAATTTAGTCCTGGGCAAGTATAATTCCTACTGTACATATCTATTGGCCAAAGGAAGAAACTGAAACACATCTGGTCTCTAAGACTCCTCAAGGTTGCACTGATGGTCAAGATCTGAGCTCTATTTTTTAGAATAGTAAGACTGAATAACGCTGTGTGCTGTGGGTGTGCGTGCTAAGTCACTTCAGCTGTGTTCTGCTCTTTGCGACCCTATGGACTGTGCCTGCCAGGCTCCTCTGTCCGTGGGATCCTCCAGGCAAGAATACTGGAGTGGGTTGCCACGCTCTTCTCCAAGGGACCTTCCCGACCCAGGGCTGGAACTCGCATCTCTTATGTCTCCTGCGTTGGCAGGTGGGTTCTTCACCCCTAGTACCACCAGGGAAGCCAAGAACGCTGGGCTACTGAATATAAATATTGTAGGTGCCAAGATGGGACTGGGAGTCTCCCTCACTGGGTGGATCACAGAGGCGTGCAGGAGATTGCAGAGTTGGCACTGTCCTGTGGAAGCTGGGGTGGAGAACTAGTAGGGCCTGGGAGGCCTCTCAGACACTGGGGTCTAATGGGCCTTAGACTGGGTCCTTTCACTGTTAGCACAAAATAAACAGGAGATGCAGAGGCATGTTACAGCAGACAACCAACCGACTTCATTCTGGCCCTCCAACTCTGTCCCTACAACAGGACTGGGAGGCAGGTGTTGCTGCCCCCATTTTACAGAGAAAGCATCGGTCAGGAAGATGAAGCCTCTTGTTAAGGATCCTATGCTCAGTACATTGCAAAGGAAGAGCTTTGAGTTCTGCTCCTTGATTCAAACCTCCTCCCAAACCAAACTCCACCTTTCCCACGTACAAGACTACAGCTGAAAAGGATCACTGAGGACACATTTTAGGTCAACTCTCTCTTGGTTTACAATACAAGGGAATGGAGATCCTCGACAGAAGTGATTGCTAAGGTCACAAGGCGTGCGCGTGACAAGCTGCACTCTCGGGAACCAAGACTCACTTTCTTCTTTCCTGTGCAGCCTCCTGGGGAGGTGGGGGAGGGGCTGCAGCTGCCGGGGCCCTGGCGTTCCGGGGCGGTCCCTGGCGGCCGTGCATTCCACAACCACCCGAGCACAGCGAGCCGGGTGCCGAGCTGCGCGTGCCGGCCACTCCTGCGCGCTCCCGCCTGCCCGCGGCTCCGAGCTACCCGGCACGTTGACGGCCGAGGTCCGAGGGTCAGGGGTCGCATCTCTCTGCTGTGGAGCCCGCCGTCCCCAGGACATCTAGAGAAGCGTTCCAGCTGCCTCTGCCCCAGGAACTTTTCGCAGACCTGGCACGATCCAGCAGCGGCGGTGGCCGCGGGTTTTCAAAGCAGCTGCGCGGATCTCGGGTGAGTGGGGTCATCGGGTGCCCTTCGTGGGCTCCGGCTCTCGTGCTGCCTCTACCCAAGTGCCCTCCCAACTGCCCTCTTTTTATCTCCTTTCCCCTCCTCATTTCTCCCTCTTCACTACTTCTGCTTTTTCTTATCTCCTTCTGTCCGCCCTTAAGTTCCAGCGACCTTCGGCGCTCGATCTTGAGCCTCCCGGGAGGCCGGAGCTCGTATGGGTGGGCTCCAGCCCTCCGGGAGGCAAGTGTGTTCCGCGTTTCCCTGCCCCTGCCTGTGGTCGCGGGAGGAAAGGGGGAAGCGCGCCCCGTCCTTGAGCAGGTTCTGCTCTCTCTTTGCTCTCCAGGCGCGGCGGCGGAGCTCGGCTCCCGGCCTTAGCGCACCCGCTGTGGGCGCTGCGCTGGCAGTTTGGGTCTTTGCACCCTCCAGAGCAGCAGGCTTTCTATCTTACTTTTCTCAGAGCCCTGCGTGGAAGGCGCCGGAGTTGGAAGTCAGGGGTGGTGGGTTCCAGCCGTGGTTTGTTACCAGCAGTTCTCTGCCTGTGAAATGGGAAAAATACCCTTTGCATTCCGATCAAATGAGAAAGGGAAAGTTCCAAGTATCTTGGAGACAAAGAAGCCTTCCTCCCAAGCTCCTCCTGCCTCTTTATTTAGGGTTGTTCCGACTGCCAGTTCTCCCGCACCGCTCACCCGCCTCCACAAATTCCTTGAGGGTAGGCTCTGTCTCTCATCCTCAGCACCTGGCACAGGACGCCCAATACTGCCTACTGAATGAAAGAGAGATATAAATCTTAAATACCTCGTACAACTGTTAAGGTTGCTTTTTGAATTGAGTGGCCAGTCTGGGCTCTTATTCATGCAGCTCCTGACTCACTTGTTCTAGTCTTGTAGGCACCTGGGGGCTCCTGTGTGACCCATTTATCTACAGATTCCCTCGAAGCTCTAGGCTGCAGAGGTGAGAGCCCCTCAGTTATTCGATCATGGAAGATTCCCTCATCATCTGCTAGGATCTGTGATCCCACTGTTGGGGGTAAATAGTCCATAATCCCGCAGGACTGTGAAGGCCTGAGTAGGCGTGGGGGTAAGGGGTTGGGGTGGGAAGAACTGTTTCCCTGGGAGTCAGGAAACACTCTGAGTACCTTGAGGGGTATCCATATCTGGACCTTGCCTTTGCCATCCCCGTAAAATAAAGAAGTGGAGGTGGAAAAGTTGGGTGTCTGTGGTTAAATGGGATGTGCTTTGGGGTTATTCAGGCCACTCAGCAATCCTCTGAGCACATCCAAAACAGCCCAGCTGGGCGTCAGGACATCAGGTACTTCTGTAGTAAAACCCAAGAAAAGCCAAGGAGAAATGCTTCTCTGCTCTAGCGGAGACCTCGAGTTTCCAGCGGTCTCGGGGTTATGAATCATGCCACGGGGGTTATAAGTCATGCCCCATCAAATCTTCCCAACACTTGACCACTCAGCGCGTCAGCACTGTGGGCTCCGCAGCACACAAAAAGGTCTGGGGATTTCCCATTTCTGGCCCAGCCTGAGAATCCCTGGGCTGTGGTGAGGTGTTTGAGACAGAAAACCAATCAGATGCTCTACTTTGGGAGCTGAGTACGGCTGGGTCACATACTGGGCTCTGAGGTGTCAGACTAAGGGGACAATAAGAGGTAGGTACAACCTTAGATACTTTCCCAGCCATATTCTGACCCTTCTTTTAAGAAGAGTGCTTCTGCTTCTTCTCCATGAAAGCACTTCTTCTGTTTCTTCTTCTATGTTTTAATAGAAACCCAGAAAATATTTCCGGGGACAGAGGATCTTTATCTTGACTGTCTTACACTGTTGCTATTGGCAGTGGTATCAAAGACAGGCACGTGTCCTCCCACTCACAGTTTGTAAGAGTAAACACTAGTATTACCACACCCTGCTGACCGCTGCCTGGTTGGCCAGGTAAGCTGAATAATGTAACAATAATCATATTTGTTATTGTTTAGTTGCTAAGTTGTGTCCGACTCTTTTGTGACCCCATGGACTGTAGCCCGCCAGGCTCCTCTGTCCATGGGATTTCCCAGGCAAGAATACTGGAGTGGGTTACCATTTCCTTCTCAGAGGATCTTCCTGACCCAGGGATCAAACATGCATCTCCTGCATTGGCAGCAGATTCTTTACCACTGAGCCACCTGACATTTACTGAGCACTTGCTATTAGCCAGGTATTATTCTAAGCATTTTATATGTATTAACTCATTTAGTCTTTACCAGAATCCTATGAGGTAGGGATCATCATTGCCTCCATTTTATAGATGAGGAAACTGGGGTCCAGAGAGAGTAGCTTACATATATCACACAGGAAGTAAGTGGCAGAGCTGCAGTTTGAACCCAGGCAGTTTGGCTTTGGGGCCTATACTCCGAACCTCATTGTAATTGAGGGGATCTAGGTTCAGATCTTGCCTCTGTCAATTACTTACAGGGTGACCTGGGGGAGTTAATTGAGAATTTGGCAGCCTCTTGACCAGTGAATCACTAGGCCCCCTAGTATCAGTTCATCTCACTCATAGACAGTGAACCTCAACAGAGAGTGATGTACATCTGGTGTAAAGATTAAGAGTTAGGGAACCAGGAAGGGTAACAGGTCAGAATTATGACTTCTTGGCATATCAGAAAGCAACAAAACAGATCCAGTGACTAAACTGTGTACTTCAAACTGCTTAGTTGTGTACACATACAGCTTCGTTATTTTGGTGATTTGGATCCTGGTGGGCTAATTGGGCATGTGAATTGCTGATGACCCACTGCATAGGATAGGATAGGGGGAAAAGACATGGAGGAAGGAGACAAAAAGACAGAGAAGACAACTGGGCTCCCCAGATCAGTTACGATCAAGATGACACATCTGGCACACACATCTCGCCTCCTAACTTCCTGCCTCAGGCTGACACTGACATTCAGCACTTTTCAACAAACCTCTATAGGGAGGGAAGATCCTTCTTAACTTGATGCTCTGGCCTCTACTGAGGGACTGTGAAGCATCTGTCTAGCCCTCCCAGACTTCCCGCTTCCTTCTTCTTGGTCAGAGAAGTAACAAGGGGGCCAAAACAGGAGACTTTTCTCTTTGAGTGCCCTGGTGGCATCTTAGGGAACATCTTGGGGCTGTTTAAAGATTCATCTTTTTCCCTCACTCTTTTCTAGATTTTCTTGATTGGTTTTCAACCCAACGCCATCCTGACTGGGGCAGGGATCTAGGGGCAGCAGAGTCAGTCTTTGAGAGCTGGCCCTTAAGAGGTCACCTTGTCCATCCTCTCCTATTGACCTACAGGAAACTGAAGCTCAGTTTGAAAGAGGAAAATACTCAAGATCGCACCCTGCATTCATTTTCTAATGCTGTAACAAATCACCACAAATTTAATGGCTTCAAATATATTGTGATACAGTTCTAGCAATCATAGGTCTAGTATGGGTCTCCTTAGAGTAAATCAAGGCATCATCAGCTTGTGTTTCTCTCTGGAGCTTTGAGGGGACTTGGTCCCCTGCGTATTTGAGTTGTTGGTAGAATTCAGTTCTGTGGTTGTAAGACCAAGGTCACTGTTTTCTTGCTGGCTGCAAGCTGAGAGGCATTCCCTCTTCTCAGGCCACTGCATTCCTTGGCTCATAGCCCCCTTTCTCCATCTTCAAAATAAGCAACAGTGAGTCAGATCCTTTTCCTATCATATTTCTCCCACTCTTCTGCCTTCCTTTTCACTTTCAAGGATGCATGTGAGTAGATTGGGTTCACCTAGGTAATCAGGCTAATCTCCCCATCTCAAAGTCCTTAACTTTAATCACATCTGTAAAGTCCCTTTGCCTTGGCTCCTCCCTCTGAGTCATGCTTCCTTGTTCATATTCAAAGTTTTGAGGACCAGGACATGCAGATCTCTGTGGAGTCGTCTTTCTGCCTACCACATACAGTGAGGCCCACTTTAGGAGAATGGCTTGTTCTGGATCACACATCTTGGCAGGAGATTTCCACCACTGTGGTGCACTTGCAGCTCTATCAGTGACACCCCTCTTCCCCCCAGTTCCCCAACAGTCCACCTCATGGAGAGTGTCATTTGTCAGCCCAGCAGCAGCAGGCACTTAGTCAGTGGCAAATAGCAATGGTGGACGGTGGAGGCTTAAACAGGATACTGTGGATTTGGGCCTGGGTTTCTCCTCTGCTGGCTCCCTGCTGATTTCTAAGACTCTGTGATTGGCTGGGTCAGATGGTACGTGCAGTCGTGAATAGCTCTGGCTTGATTTCTAAAGTCTTTGAAATATCTTGGTGTTTTTCCATTTTTCCAGCCACAGAAGAGCAGATAGAAACTCAGGCAGGGAATAAGTCTTTGTACTGTTAAGAATTTTGAAGGCGATAGAAGCCAACTGGGGTAAAATGAGAACAGAGTTCTCCCCAGAGACCTGGGGTCATTGGAGAAAGTCCTCTGGTTTGATTTGTTTCACATTTTGATACTTGTGTGTCCTGCCCATTCCTTCCTCTGGCCCCTTTCTTTAGAACAAAGCTCCCTGGTGAAATGGACTCCTTGCTGAGTTGGTAAATGCTTGAGGCTAACTATAACACTGTTTCCAAGAGTAAATATGAGGCTGGGATGGCCATTTCACACTGGACTTGGCATGAGGAATCCCCTCCCCTTTTATCAGCCTCCCTGTCCTCTTTAGAGAACAGTGAGAGAAAACTCCATATTCTGGGCAGCAAGTCCCCAGCCCCTACACCTACATCAATGCCCAGCCCCTGAGCACAAGGAATTGAAACTTGAATTTGAACCACCAGCCCAAGCAAGTCGGGAAGAGGGAAGTCTAGAGGATGTTATTCAGAAAGGCCAGTGCTTGTTTGTCTAGTACATATAGGATGAACTGGGAAAGAAAGCGGCCCCATAATCCTTTGGGAACGTACAGAGATCGAATCAGAGGGTGTCATTTTATTTAAAAGATAATGTTTTGACTTTAAGGTCATTGAACAGGGGTAAGCATCCTTTCTGGACCTCCCCCACTAAGTTCCAGGAGTTAAGTCAAATCTAATGTTCCCCAGTCCATATTCATTTCTTTGTCAGTCTTATATTCATCGGACACTTACTGTGTGCTAGGGCCTGTGATGGGTGCTGAGGGAACAGTAGTGAACAAGAGACTTCTCTCTTCTTTGTATTTGCTTCTTCTCTCTTTGTATTTGCATTTGAGTCAGCAAAGATGGCCAATAAAAACAAACAAGCAAAGAGGCCAATCTGAGGCTGTGAAAAGTGTGTGCAGAAAATAAAACAAGGTATGAGACAGAGAATGGCTAGTGGATGAAGGTGGTAATTTAATAGAGAGGGTCTGGAAAGGCTTTTTCAAAGACGTATCGTTTAAAAGTTGAGGTCGTGGTCATTGAGACACTGCATGTTGAAGGGAAGATTTAAGATGATCTAAGTGCATTCTAGGAAGAGCGAACAGCAAACAAAAAGGTCTTGAAATGGGACCAGCCCTTGGGATATAAGTCACTAAGTAGCCCAGCTACTGGGTGGCCAGTGGGATCCCTTCTGTCTGGCCTAAGTGCTTCATTCTTTTCTGACGATCCCAGCAGCTCTTTCTGAGGGTGGAGCCTCAGGAAGAGGTGCTGTAAACCAGGCCATGTGGGTAAACCCCCTGGTCCACTGTCCTGTGAGCCATTACCTTGTTGCTGACATTCTGCAAGATGCTTCAAGAGACTCCTCCAGCTTCAGCGACTCAGAGCTGGTTCTAGCGGCCTCCTCTGTGGCCTCCGTGTCTAGCGGAAAGAAAACAGCAGCACTTGGTGCTCAGTCAGAGCTATGGACTAAGTCCACACCTTCAGGAAGTCACCTGCCTCTATCTGCCTTTTCTCCCACTGTGGCATAATCAAGCTTGAAGCAGCAGGAAGTCACTTCTTTTATTGTGTTCTTCCTTGGAAAACTCCTTGGTGGTAAAACCGGTTGGATAGCCGTTGGCAGTCTCTCAAAAGTTAACTGTTAGCTGCGGTTCAGATGTGGAGAGTGTGCATTTCCGGTGGAAGGTTAAAGATGGGAAGACATCAAAGGTTGTTTGTTTCTGAAACTATCACTGCAGTTTCTTGATCAGACACAGAGCAGTCATGGTGCCTAAACTCAGTGGTAGGGGCCACTGAACTTTGTGTGACTTTAGGAGCTGTGGTCGCTAGCTCAGTTTAACATTTATGAAGCCCTTACTGGTGCCTCAGACAGTAAAGAATCTGCCTGCAATGCCGGAGACCTGGGTTTGATCCCTGGGTTGGGAAGATCCCCTGGAGGAGGACATGGCAACCCACTCCAGTATTCTTGCCTGGAGAATCCCCATGGACAGAGGAGCCTGGCGGGCTACAGTCCATGGGATCGCAAAAGTCAGACACGACTGAGCAACTAAGCACACACACTACTGTGTACCAGGCAGTGTCCAAGTAAGTACTTTGTATGTGTTAGCTCATTCAACTTCAGGGCATCCCCGTGAAGAAGTTACTATTATTAGTTAATATTATTCCCATTTTTACAAATGAGACTGGAGCTTTTAAAGGTTAGATTTCCTGCCAAAGCCACTAGCACTACATATGCTCCCAATATACCAAGTAACTCGTCAGCTCTGGGCTTTGTTGATGATGGTTTTCTACTAATCCTGCCCTTCTCCTTGTTTGTTTCTTTTGAACTCCTACATATCTTCAAAGTCCATATCAAAACCCCCCTTTTGGGTGAAGTCTTCTATCTTACCTAGACAAAAACAAAGGCATGAGAATTAATATTTTTTTGAGCATCTATAATTCTCTAGGACTCCATACATATTATCTCCTATTATCCTCACAATAGGATGTTGCAGTGCAATGCTTCTAATGTCCTTATTTGGAAGATGAGAAGACCAAGGTTTAGAAATTTTAAATAACTAGCCCAAAGTCACACTTCTATGGGTAAAAAACAGAATTCAAATCAAATACTCTTTCTGCTTTTTTTTCCTGCTTGGAGATGGCATATGGTTTGTACCTTCAGTCTACTTCTCTGCCTTTTATTGCAATTTGTGACTGTAATTAATGTCTTTTCCTCCAGAAGAGTGTGAGCTTCTTAAGGAAGAGCACCATATTTATCTCCACACCCACTCCCCAGTGTTAATCACAGTGCCATGAATGTTTATTGAATTAGACTGAATTGCTACTTTACTAGTTTCATACTTGGACTGGAAAAATAGGTCAGACTAACCAATGCTGCTGCTGGTTGATTAAAAAAACATCATTAATATGGATTAAGCATCTATCAGCTTCTGTAACGTCTCAGATGGTATTCGGGTTTGATTCCTGGGTCGGGAAGATCCCCTGGAGAAGGAAATGGCAACCCACTCCAGTATTCTTGCCTGGAAAATTCCATGGACAGAGGAACCTGGCAGGCTACAGTCCATGGGACTGCAAAGAGTCAGACATGACTGAACAACTAACACTTTTACTTTTAAGGATCTATCATCTTTGTTGATAAAGTGAAGTACAGTCCAAGTTGGGATGTTACCAAACTCTAGCCAAAGCGGGTGAATATTTGCTTAGGCCAGAGAGTCCCTGTGGTCAGGGATTGTTAATCAAAGGATGAACATTTGTAGAGTGCTTACTGTTTGTCAGAACACTACTAAGTACTATATGCAATTATCTCATGGAATTCTCCTTAACCCTATAAGGCAGACTATTATTTTCCCATTTTTGTTTTCAGCTGAGTAAATGGAATCATTAGGAAGGTTAAGTAACTTATTCAAGGCAGGTCAGCTAGAAAGTGGTAAATCTCTTGGATTTAAAACAGCCACATTTAAATCCAAGCCAACTGGCCTCCTAGTCTGGCCTTTAACACTACTGTGTAGTCTGAGTGTTTCAGAAATATTTCCTTGTTGTTTCCAAGTATTCTTTATACTTCTATGAACTTCCATCACCTTACCAGATTACAGTAGTTTGAGAATTTGTTGATTTAAGAAATGTTTATTCAGTACCTATACCACTGAGTAGAGAGGGAAGGCAGTCTGTGAGGACAACTGTGCTGGGTACAATCAGTGCTGGGGAAGAACTGTAATCCAGGCAAAGTCCATTCCGCTCCCAGTTTTCAACTTCTATGCATGTTGGCTTTCCCCTCCAGTTTGGTGAAATCTCTCATTACAAGTAGGATTCTGGTGTCTCCCTCTCTTCTCTGATGTTCTTCCCCATGGTGAGGAGTAAATAAGTTACAAGGTTTACCCTTCCCTTCTTCCCTGGGTTGATTTGCATTTGGACCTTAAGTCAAAGAGATGAAACACAAAGGGTGGAATTCTATCCATGACTGATTCTGACAGGACCCTGCTTTGCTTTTTAGCGGTGTGTCTGTGTGTTCCTGGAAAACCATCTCACTGCCTCACCTTTGAGGAAGTTGCTTAGGACTCTGAGCCCAAAGTTCTCCCTAGGTGTTTACAGTAAAAAGGTATAGTCAAGAAGCCTGTGGAAAACAGTATGGAGGTTTCTCAGAAAAGTGAAAATAGAATTACTATATGTTTAGCAGTCCCACTCCTGGGCATATATCTGGACAAAACTTTAATCCAAAATGATACATGCACCCCTATGTTCATAGCAGGACTATTCACAATAGCTAAGACGTGGAAACAACCTCAATGTCCATTGACAGATGAGTGGAGAAAGATGTGGTGAGTGAAGTGTGAAAGTTGCTCAGTCATGTCTGACTCTTTGTGACCCCATGGACTATATAGTCCATGGAATTCTCCAGGCCAGAATACTGGAGTGGGTAGCCTTTCCCTTTTCCAGGGGATCTTGCCAACCCAGGGATTGAACCCAGGTCTCCCTCATTGCAGGCAGATTCTTTACCAGCTGAGCCACAAGGGAAGCCCAAAGACATAGTACATATATACAATGGAATACTAGTCAGCCATAAAAAAGAATGAAATAATGCCATTTGCAGCAACATAGATACAACTAGAGATTATCATACTAAGTGAAGTAATTCAGAAAGAGAAAGACAAATACCATATGATATCACTTATATGTGGAATCTAAAATATGACGCAAATGAACCTACCTGTGAAATACAAACAGACCACAAACATAGAGATCAGACTTGTGGTTGCCAATGGGGAGGAAGTTGGGGGAGGGATGGAGTGGGAGGTTGGGGTTAGCAGATGTAAGCTATTGTGCATAGAATGGAGAAACACCAAGGTCCTACTGTATAGCACAGAGAACTATATTCACTATCCTATGATAAAACATAATGGGAAAGAATATGAGAAAGAGTATATATGTATAACTTGAATCACTTTGCTATACAGCAGGAATTAACACAACATTGTAAATCAACTATACTTTGATAAAAAACAAGGAAGCCTGGCTGGCTCTCATTCTTTATATTAGTTCATTCTCTATCACTGCTTACTCCAACCTGCTGCCCCACTGCCTTCTCCTGACTCCCATCTGAAATGGGATAGTGATGGAGTTGAAAGAGACTGCTGCAAATCTGGAGACCTGAGTTGTCCCCTGAGTCCTGCCATTTTGGGTAAGCCATGTCCTTCATCTGTAAAATGGAAGGTAGACTAAAGTAGATAGTGTCTAAATCCTGTGTAGATTTCTAGAATATCATTGGTTTGAAGAAGTTTCATCTCCGCAGAACACTCAGTAGGATGTAATATTGCTGTATTAGTTTTCTATTGCTGCTATAACAAATTACCACACTTTAGTGGCTTAAAACATACATATATAATCTTAGTTTCCCTGAGTCAGGAGTCCAAATACAGTTTAGCTGGGTCCTTACAGAGATGCAGTCAAGATGTCAGCCAGGCTGCCCTGTCATCTGGGGGACCCAATAGGGAAGAATCTGCCCACAGCTCTTTCGGGTTGTTGGTAGATTTGTTTCTTGCACCTCAAGGCCAGCAGAAAAGTATCGTTGACCTAGGGAAGGTTTCAGCTTTCTTTCAGCCTTCCACCTTATTAAGTCAGACCCACCCAAGGTAATCTTTCTGATTATAAAGCCAGCAATTCTGGGGCCTTAATTACATCTGCAAAATCCCTCACCCTTGTCATGTGACCTAACCTAATCACAGGGTAACTCCAGGGAACAGATTGTGGGAGCCATCTTAGAATTCTGCTTCCTGTCATTGTTTTACAGAAATAGCCTGTTTGCAGTTATAACTGGAGCATATTCTTTCCTGAGTCAGGTCAAATGACTTAGCATATGAAATCAGTTCTAAACTTACTTGTTCCTACACTAAAACTACCCTGCTTTGAACTTGCTTTTGGAACACAATATATTATGCTTCCCTTTATTCTTATATAATTATCCTCCAAGTTATTTTCTTCCAATACTGTTCATGAATATATAGTTATGCATTGTTGTTGTGTCAGTCGCTCAGTCATGTCCAACTCTTTGCAAACCCATGGGCTGTAGCCTGCCAGGCTCCTCTGTCTGTGGGATTCTGCAGGCAAGAATATTGGAGTTGGTTGCCATTCCTTTCTCCATGGGGTCTTCCTGACCCAGGATTCAAACCCAGGTCTCCTGCATTGTAGACAGATTCTTTATCATTTGAGCTATTGAGGAAATAATTTAAATTTAACTTATTTTAAGTTAGTTTTTCTATTTGAAATCATATATTGTAAAAAAATACTAAAGAGTCATCTTTGTCCTTAGGTGATTCTTAAAAGTATTTTGTTCCATCAATATTTGAGAGAGATGTATTGAACTCCCCCACCATAATTGTAAATTTGTCTATTTCTTATAATTCTGAGATTAAGTATATAAAAATTAAAAATCATTGGATCTTTTGTTATCTCTAGTTATACTTTTTACTTAAATGTCTACTTTGTTCAATGGTAAAACAGCTCTACTAGCTTACAGAATTCATGATGGATGGTATTTCTTTTGTTTCCAATTACTTTCAATATTTCTGAACCCCCATGTGTCTCTTGTAAAAGGTATTTATATTTTTATATACTCTGATAGTTTTTGTTAGTTTTGGTTTAAATCTACTATTCTTTATGTGCTTTCTATTTGTGTCACACGTTCTATTCCCCTCCCCTTCCCTTGTTTTCTCTGGAAATTATGTATCCATTTACTACTGTTAAATGGCTACCCTAGAGATTACAATATACATCCTTAATTTCACAAAGTTCAGTGTTACTAGTTATTTTGCCCTTTCCCAGAAAATAAGAACACTTTGATTCTGTTTCTTCTCCTTATTATTATTGAATATTTAAATTTTCTATTTTATCTAAAATTTTATTTCATCTTAATTCTCAGTTATTTTTGTTCACTTTAAAGAAATCATTGTTTTCTAGATTGCATTGTTTCTGATGAGATGTTAGCTATCAGTCTAATTGGTTTTCACTTGAATATAATCTTTTTTTCTCTTTGTCTTTGATTTTCAGCAGATTTACTATGATGCACCTAACTATGGATTTTACTTGCTCTAACTAGAACTTTATAGGGCTTCTTGAGTTTGTGAATTCATATATTTAATCAGCTTTGAAAAATTCTGCTATTTCTTACTGTAATGTTTTTTCTTCCCCATTCTGTCTTCTTTCTAGGACTCCAATTACATGGATGTTGTATTGTGTCACTGCTTCCTCTATACCCCTCACCCAGTTTATTTTCCATCCTTTTATTTCCCTGCATCATTATATTTTTTTCCCTCTGATCCTCCAGTTCACTAATTCTTTTTTTCGGCTATGTTTCATCTGCTGTTAAGCCTATTCACTGAATTTTTATTTTCAATTATTGTATTCTTCAGTTCTAGAATTTCTATTTGGCTCTTTTAAAAAATCTGTTGTGTTCTTTCTTATAGTGTTCAGTTCTCTGTCAAAATTCTCAATCTTGTTTTATTTTCTCCTCAAACATATTAATCAAAGTTACTTAAAATGTGTGTGTCTGACAACTGCAATATCTGGAGCCCCTGTAAGTCTTTTTCTATTGTCTTTTGTTTCTGATGTTTCCATTCTAGTCGTTTTGTCTTTTTTCCCTGCTGCTTATTTTTAGTTATGATTGGACATTATATTTGAATAAGAAATTTGAATAAAAGTTTGAATTGTGCTGTTATCTCCTCTACAGTGGATGTAAGTTTGCTTCTGCCAGACACCTGGAGGTGCTAGCAATCTAGAACAAGCTTAATTCAATTTCAAGGACTGTGATGATTCAAAGCTGGGTTGCAGTCTTGCGGTTTAGTATACTTCTTGTTCACTCCTGGCACTAAGAGTGCTCTTTGAAGTCCAAACCCAAAATGCAAGGGCTTTATTCTCTCTGTCTTGGCAATCTTATACTCCTGAGTCTGTCAGAAACACTGTTAGTCTCCATCCTTCATTAAGGGAGATGCTGCTTTAAATACCAGGCTTACCTCCCTGGATTTGTCTTCCCCCAGATCTTAGCCTGGTAATTCTTCATTATTTTGCTATTTCTTAGTGCCTTTGAGCAGTTTTTTTTTGGGGGGGGGGTCTAATTTTTCTAGTTGTCCTCAGTAAGAAAACAGGTCAAAATTATCTAGCTTGACATTACCAGAAGTGAAAATCCTAATCTTTACAGATTCTCTTTTTCTTTTTTTTAATTGAGGTACAGTTGGCATATAACAATATATCAATTTCAGGTGTACAACATAAATGATTCACAATATGTATATGCCATAAAATAATCACCACAATAACTCTAGTTACCATCTGTAACCATACAAAGTTACAAAATATTTTTTATGATGAGAACTTTTAAGATTTACTCTCATCACTTTTCAAATATGCAATACAATGTTCTTGACTATGGTTACCATGCTGCCTATTTGTTAATCAATTTTTTTTGTTGAGTTGTATGAGTTCTTTATATATTTTGATTATTGACCCCTTGTCAGATATATGCTTTGCAAATATCTTCTCCCATTTAATAGGGTTGCCTTTTTATTTTGCCGATGGTGTCCTTTGCTGTGCAGAAGCTTTTTAGTTTAATGTAGTCCCACTAATTTAATTTTACTTTTGTTGCTCTTGCCTTGGAGTCAGATCCAAAGAATCTTTGCCAAGAGCAGTGTCAAGGAGTTTACTGTCTATGCTTTCTTCTAGTTTTATGGTTTCAGGTCTTTAATCTACTTTGAACTAATTTTTATATATGGTGTAAGATACTAGTCTTGATTATTTTGCATGTGGCTGTCTAATTTTCCCAATGCCATTTGTAAAAGAGACTATCCTTTCCTTATTGTATATTCTTGCCCCCTTTGTAGTAAGTTAATTGACTATATGTGTGGGATTACTTCTGGGCTCTCCATTCTGTTCCAGTGATCTGTGTGTTCATTTTTATGCCACTGCTATTTTTGTGTGTTATTACTATGATTTTGGGGCTTCCCTGGTGTCTCAGACAGTAAAGAATCTGCCTGCAATGCAGGAGACCCGTGTTCAACCCCTGAGAAGATCCCCTGGAGAAGGAAATGGCACCCTACTCCAGTATTCTTGCCTGGAGAATCGCATGGACAGAGGAGCCTAGTGGGCCCCATGGGCCCTAGATAGAGTTACTAGTCCTGATAGTGCTCAACCAAAAACCACATTGGTCTATCAGAGAGGTGAAAGTTACTTGTGGGGGAAGGGAGTCTCACAGTTGAAAGGTAGATAGCACAGATGAGACACTTTGAATTCAGTTATTCTAATACTTCTGACTTGTAGAAATTTTTAATTTATGAAATTTATACATATATATTTATAAATATATATATATAGTTGGCACTAGAAGATTTGCCAGATTATAGAATTGACTGGAAGGATTATTATCTTGTAAACAAACTTTCAGTTGCTTAAGAAAAACAGTCCCAGAAGTAAAACTTGATGTTTCAGAATCAGGCAGCAGGGAACCTGCACTTTCCTTCCTGCTGCTGCTGCTGCTGCTGCTGCTGTCACTTCAGTCGTGTCCGACTCTGTGTGACCCCATAGACATCAGCCCACCAGGCTACCCCGTCCCTGGGATTCTCAGGCAAGAACACTGGAGTGGGTTGCCATTTCCTCCTCCAATGCATAAAAGTGAAAAGTGAAAGTGAAGTTGCTCAGTCGTGTCCAACTCTTAGTGATCCCATGGACTGCAGCCCACCAGGCTCCTCCGTCCATGGGATTTTCCAGGCAAGAGAAGTAGAGTGGGCTGCCATTGCTTTCCTTCCTAGTTTGGACCAAATAGACTACTTGATGGATGGGATGAATATTCTACCTTTGGAGAAGGTACAATGTTTTCCTCCTTTGAAGGAACTACAATTTTTTACTCTTTCACTTAGTCTTATTAGTAGATATAAAATAGTCCTTTTGGGTTTCTTAACTTTTCCACTGAATTGTCTAAACCGTTTAAGTTTGTGGTCTAAAGTGGAGCCAGGGTGTCTCCAGGTCACAGGGCAGGTGGTGTAGGGCCTGGAAGGCACCTGTGATTGTTTCAATGCAGTAGCTTCTTTGTCCGTTCAGGGTGACTTTAACATAGTCTTTTAGATAAACATTGAATATATGTTAAAGTTCATCTTTCATTAATGAGGTAAATAGCAAATAAAGTATGCCAGTTTGAGTTAACAAGAATTTAGGCCTGACTGCTGTTTTGCCTCCCATGGTCATAAAAACATTGTATTTTTAATCAACGATAAGGTTAAATTTATGACATGGTTTGTGCCATATCCTCTGACATGACCTATTAATCAGAAATCACAAGTGATATATCTGCATAGCAAACAATGAGCTTGTTGATCTATAGTTACTCATTAGATGTATCAAGAAACAGTTTTACATCCTCACAAGGCGCCAATCACCCAGATGCCAGAGGTCAAACAGAAGTCAGCTAGCAGCAGCTTAGCTGAGTCCTGCTTTTTCTCAAGTAAAATTTTCTAGCATGCCATTAATAGTGCTGAACATATGGTTTGTGTAGTTCCTCTTTTGGGGAAAAATTTTTTTTCTTTCACAGTGGGGAGAGGTGGAAGTGACCGGAATCTCTGTTACGTGGGAGGGAACAGGTCATCAGAGAGCACGTGGGAGCACTCAGAGGATTGAAACAGGGAGATGGAGCCCCCGGTGCCCTCTATGACACGTGGCTGTGTGTATGTCCAGCCTTAGAGCCCCGGAACAGGGGCTCTAGAAGGGTCCTCAGAGAACATTACGGCCGGTGGCTTTCAGTCTGTGTTTTGAGAAGCCCAAGGGGTCAAGGAGCAGCTAAACAGTTCTGCTGTACCAAGTGAGCAGGCTAGCTGGGAAAAATTATGTTCACAGATTTTTTCAGTTACAAGAAAAAAATGACTTCAATTTCATCATAAAATGTACATTTTGGTGTTACGGTTTAGTATTGCTTTTAGTTTGAATTGTTTATATGAAGGGGGTGGGCACCCTAGTGTCTAGTGTTTAATGCCTGCTCTAAGGATGTTTATACAGCTCTGCTGATGAGATAGGACCCCCAACCCACTCTCTCTGGGCCCTCCCCAGCAATCTGGAGCAGCTCCAATTTTATCTGTTTTTGTGATTGGGTTTTAAACAATTTCATGTGTGAGAAAATAATAGTGATATAGTCTAGAATACAGATTAGAGACAGAGTTTCTTTTATTCATCTATTTGTTCGATTTGTTTCAGTTAGGGTCAGTGATCTGATCAGATTTAGGTCTTTGAGTGATTATTCTGGAAGGGGGTGGGCTTGAAGTTGAGGGAAAACCTCAGGACCTCAGTTTTGCCACTTAGGAAACAAGGCTGATGTTAGCTTCAGTGGGTTTTGGTTGTGGATCAGCCCTGGAGCTCAAGTTCCTGTAAATAACAGGTTTTCCTTATGAAAATCAGCCAGGGAGATTATGTGTTCCTGGCATTTGGAGTTCCAGAGACTGTTTGATGTTAATGGGTTTACCAGAAAGGGCTTTTGTGGGGTTCTTTTGGCCCAAGGCAAGCTAGCTATTGATGTAATCAGGAGACCACAACGGATGATTTCCCCCACCCCGTCTCTCTTCAACAGTGTGCTTCTCCTGTGACTCACGCTTCAGTACCTTAGACCTTGGAGAAAGTGACCTTGTTTCTGAGGCTGAGGCAGGGCTGGCCTGTGCCTCTTCCTCCAAGGCCTGATAATCCCCCTGACTGATAATCTGGTGGCCTGGAGAGCCTTGCCAGAGGCCTCTCCTCCATCCTAGAACTTGCCCACATCTATCCAGACCGACTACAGAGTACAGAGGAATCAGTTCCCACAACATGGAGCCAGGAAGAGTTGTAGAAGCCATAGAGATCATCTCGTCCAGGGGTTCCCAAACCCAGCTGCACATTCAAATCACCTGGAAAACATGGGGAACAAGGTCCCTCTGGCGTCTAATTCTCTGTAATGGGACTCTGAATCGACATTTTTTAAACTGTCCTAAGGTGGTTTTCACTTAGCATGGTTTATGGCATTTAGTGACTTGGAACAATGCATGGTGTATAGCAAGCACTATATATTTGTTAAATCAATGAACGGAAATTGTTGCACAGTAGTCCATTATATGGATATACTCTACTATATATGGCTACTTCTGTTGTGTTGGTTTCTATAGCAAATGGTGCAGAAACGAACTTCCTGGTATGCACGTCTTGGAGGCTGTACCTCGGGTATGGTAATCAGTAAACTTACTTAACGCAACCACAGTAGGCACAGAGCCAAAAGCCATGAAAAAGGAAAGGTTACTGATGCAAGGAGAAGCAGGAAATAGGACTGAAATTGGGAATTTTGCCCAGGACCTTGAATCACAGAATTATAGATCTTTTAGATCTAGAAGGAACCATAGGAGATTGTTCTAGCCTGTGACTTCTGGGCAGAGAATGTATCACACCTGTGGCTTTCGGGTTGCATACTTACCTGGGGAGCCAAAGAGAACTCACTGGAAAAGTGTGTGTCTGGGGGCTGCGGGATCTTTAAAATTTTTGACAGGAACATTGACATGTGACACCTCTCAGACACTGTGACAACTACTAGCTCAAGACAGTTTACAGTCTGACATTAATCATACTGCATTCCTTTTGGTGGTGCTACATTTTGTGATGCTGAGTCTTTGGCGGTTGCTGTGATAGGGCAAGCACTGCGCACAAATGAACGTGGAAGAGGAAGCGAGCACGGCCCCGTCCCATCTGACTCCACAGCTCAAGAAGGTGTGCAGTGCCTCACAGTTGCACACGTGTTGTTAGGAAGTAACTGGCTCAGAATGAAATACAGACTTTTTTCTTTCAATTTGTGTGTATTATTTTTTGCAAACAGCCATGCCTTTGTTAGGACATAAATGCTTAGTAAATTGAACCTAACTACATGACAAATGGAACCGCAAGGTATTTCTTTTGTCCTGGAGTGCTGTGAGAAAATTACTGACACAAAGGATGCTGTGAATCAAAAAGTTTGGGGACAACTGATTTACGTCTTTTAGCTGCAAGTGAGAGAAACTATACGGACACTGGCTTCAGCAAAACCAGAGTATTATTCGCATATATACCTGGGATGTCCAGGGTTGCAGATAGTGTCAGATTGGCTGGGTTGGGGTGCTCACCTGAGGTTGTCAAGACTCCACTTCTCTTTCCATGTCTAGGACATGCTCTCACATGTGGGTGAGATAGCCCCATGCCCATCCTTTCCAGACTCACATCCTTTCATTTTAGCAATCCCAACAGAAAGCATCATCTTTCTCAATAGTTTGCGCACAAAAGTTCCGGGAGGACTTTGGTTGACCTAGCCCGAGTTATTTGCCTATCCCTGAGTAGAGGCTTTGGAGATCTGTAACGGCCAGGCTTAGGGCACAGTCTTTCCCTGTGCTCAGGTGCGTGCCTTAACTAAACCACACAGAAAAGGTAGGTTCTCCAGGAAAAAGGAGGTTCTGTTACCAGAAGAGGAGAAGGGGTGCAGGACCAAAACCAATGAATTTTCCACCTTACAGATGAGGGAACAGTCTGGGGGTATAATTTTCCACCTTACAGATGAGGGAGCAGTCTGGTGGTATGATAGTTTAATAGTTCAACATGGAGGCTCTGGAGTCCTAGCCATCTGGCTTTGTTTCCTTGGGCAAATTAACTACATCTACACCTTTTAAGGCTTTAGTGTCTTCATCTCTAAAGTGGAAATAACTGAAGATAAAGGCCAAGAAATAAAAAAGCACGATGGTAATAGTCCCTACCTCAGAGGGTTGGTGGTTGAAGTAAGGACTGAGTGCGTTAATACACATAAAGTGCTTAGCCTAGGGCCTGGCATATAGGAAGCCCACAGTAAATGAGGCTTTTATTATTATTAATCAGGCAACATCAATAAGTACACAGCAGCTGGTAGGTGACCTACCTTCTGAATCCTAGAGCAGGTTTCCATCCAACTAGGAAGGCAGGGAGAAGGCACAGAACGGTGATCTGCTCTTTCCTGTTTGTTGCAGAGTGGAGCAGCATGGAAGCCACCAGCCAGATCCCCATGGAAGTTGTGCTCCCCAAGCACATCCTGGACATCTGGGTCATTGTCCTCATCATCCTGGCCACCATTGTCATCATGACCTCCTTGTTGCTGTGCCCGGCCACCGCAGTCATCATCTATCGCATGCGATCCCATCCCATCTTGAATGGGGCCGTCTGAGAACCTCCCGGGAGGGGCAGGTGAGGGATGAGGACAGCGTCCTGACCCCCAGCATCTTCCCCTTTCCTAGAAAAGCAGCAGGGGGAACTTTGCAGCGTGGACTTTGGAGCTCGACATGTGAGGAGACCTGAGTTCTGGCTTTGATTCTGCCACTGGCCAGCGGTGTGAGTTCGGTCCAGGGACCTAATTCCATGAGTTCCAGGTTCCTTATCTTCCAAACGGGGATCATGCTCCCTGCCGTCCTACCTCATGGGGTTGTGAGAACACATGACCTGGTGGAGGTTAAAGCTTGTTAGTGAGCAGATTCACAGGTGTTAACTGTTGGCTGTTGATCAGCTTTGAAGAACCATAGGCCCTTATTACTGATGAGAGCCTTCAAGGTGGTGAGGGAGACCCTGGGGCAGAGCAGCCTTGCCAGTGACCCTCAGGTGAAATGAAGCAAAAACTTCATTCCAAGGGACCTCGTTCCAAGGGACCAACAGCATGTGGCTCAATGTTGTTTTCTTTGAGGTGCCACTCCCTCGAGTTTTCTAATTTGGGAGGGAATTAAGTGTGGCAGGGGGAGGGAGATGGGTGGATCTTCCCAGGACACCAGAAGCTCTGCCCCCATGCAATCTGGAGGGGGCTCCACCATTTTTTGGCAATGACAAGGGATCTGAGGTGATGGACTTCATTTTGCATTAGATTTGCAAAGCTCTGACACTCAAGCAGTGTTGGCAAATGCAGAATGGCTGAGTTCCCTGGCCAGCTTTCAGGATCTCAGCCCCCATCCCCTGTGAGCTCCTCTGCCCCAGCTCCTGCATAACACATACTCCCTTCATTCCCTCCCGCCAACACTACAACCATTCCAAGGCATAGGCTTATATTTTAAGAGATGTTCCCAGGAATTTGAAACTAACTCAAACAACAATGTTTATTTTTAATGCTATGACTTATATTTATATGTATAGAGAGATTTCTGGACTACTCGAGCTTTTTGGTCAAAACCAGGAGCATCTGGAGATTGGTTAAATTATGTAAGAAGATAGCACAGGTTATCAGGATATTATTGTGTGAAAATTATATACTTTTACTTTGATCTGATTTCATTGATGTACACAATTAATTTCCAATAAAGTGCTAGAATGTAGAGTGAACATGTCTGAAGTCTTTCTTTTTAAACAGCACCTGATAAACTCAATAAGAGGATTCCACAGAATTTATGGCCTTAGGGGCAGGTTGAATGTTGGAACAGAAAGGGAAAGAGGACAATCAAATTGACTTCCAGGGGTCTAGCTCGTGGGTGAGTAGTTGTGCGGTTTACACAAAGAATGCAGGGAGAGGAACAGATTTTGAAAGTGAGATGATGAGTTTAGTATTGGGTTGAGTATGCTGAGTTTCAGGTGCTTGTGATATGCAGGTGGACCCTTTCAGGATGCTACTGGAAACCTGGGAAAACTTTTATGGCTGGGATTATGTTTGGGGGGGATTATCTGTGTATGGTAGATATGCTACACAGGGGGACAGGAACACCCAGGCAGAGTACAGACCGGGAGGAGTTAGGCCCTCATGCAGTACTGGGAGGATGGCTAAGAGGAGTGGAAGGGGAAGGGGAAGGGGGAGGCAAAGCAAGGAGACTGAAAGGCCATGTGATATCAACCGACTATGAGAAGGATGCAACTGTACTTTGTAAGTGAAGGAAGGATGGGAGGTTAGGAAGGGGAGACAGTGGGAACAGACAATTCTTTCCAGGAATAGAATGTAGTATAGAAGTAACAGAGGAAGGTTTAGGAGAAAATGGTCAAGGAGGGATAGACATATAAGATTCTGATTGGTTTGCTCAGTACCTATATTCCAAAATGCCTTCCTGGGTGGCAGAGGCTGGAAAGTAAAAACTATACTGAATGTGGAAAACTCCCATTTTCCTAACTAAACTTTACCCAGAGATTCATACATGATTTGGTGATGGTGGTTTAGTTGCTAAGTTGTGTCCGACTTTTTGTGGTCCCATGGACTGTAGCCCGCCAGGCTCCTCTGTGAGATTTTCTAGGCAAGAATACCAAGGTTGCCATTTCCTTCTCCAGGGGGTCTTCCTGACCCAGGATTGAACCTGTGTCTCCTGCATTGCAGGCAGAGTCTTTACCTGCTGAGCCATTGGGGAACTAAATAAGGGAGGGAGGGAGGTTGGCTATCAGGCTGTGTTCACCCATCTGAGGATGGCACTGTGTAGCCTCAGCTACAAAGGCGGCCAATGGGTGTGCGTCCCCCACGCCATGTGGTGTGTTCAGTCATTCAGGCATATCCAACTCTTTGTGACACCATGGACTGTAGCCTACCAGGCTCCACTGTCCATGGGATTTCCCAGGCAAGGACACTGGAGTGGGTTGCCATTTCCACATGCCCACGTGTGCTCTTTTTTTTTATGGATTTTTTTTTTTTTGACCGTGCAGCATGAGGTTCTTAGTTCCCCAACCAGGGATAGAAACTGTGCAGAGTCTTAACCACTGGAGGCATTGGCGGTGCTGATGTGAATCCAATAAGAAGCAGTGGACTGGGAAACTTCTGGGTATGGGCCCGAAGCTGTGTGTGCTGCCCAGCCTTCCTGAGTCATATTCCTGGTCTGTATACTGGAGGGTATCTGAGTGAAGTAATTCAGAAAGAGAAAAATAAATATTATCTATATGCATATATGTGGAATCTAGAAAAATGTTATAGATGATCTTATTTGCAAAGGAGAAATAGAGACACAGATGTAGAGATCAAATATATGGATACCAGGGGGAAAGAAAGGGTAGGATGAATTGGGAGATTGGATTGACATATATACACTACTGATACCACATACAAAATAGATAACTAGTGAGAACCTACTGCATCGCACAGGGAGCTCTACTCAGTGCTCGCTGGTGACCTAAATGGAAAGGACGTCTGAAAAAGCAGGGGCATATATATACATATATTTGATCCATTTTGCTGTTCAGTAGAAACTAACACATTGTAAAGGAACTATACTCTAATAAAACTTAATTGAAACAAACAAACAAAAAGTGGATGGTATCAGAATTAAATGAGAAAACCCTCCAACAGTTTTAGGTTTTCTGAACATGAAGACTTTTAGGCAGTCCACCAGATGGCAATAGAGCTCTTTTTTCCATGTGGAGCAGTCAGCTCACAGAAATTTCCAGGCAATCCTATCATGTTTCTGGCAGCTCAAGAGTTTATTTTACATTTCTGCCTTCAGAGACTCCGGATGTAAGTAACACAGGGACCACCCAACCCAGCCTCCCCTGAAATGAAGGAACCCCCTTATTAACCATACAGTTGCCAGCTGCTGCCTATTTGGTGTTTCTCTGTGTGGCCCTGGGCTTCCCTGGTGACTCAAGATGGTAAAGAATCCACCTGCATTGTAGGAGACCTGGGTTCAAACCCCAGATTGGGAAGATCCCTGGGAAGAGGACGTGGAGACCCTCTTCATAATTGTTGCCTGGAGAATCCCCATGGAAAGAGGAGCCTGGAGGGCTACAGTCCATGGGGTCGCAAAGAGTCGGATGTGACTGAGCAACTAACCACACACACACATGTGTGGCCCTAGGCCACCTGCATCAGGGTCACCCAGGAGCATTTGCTAACACACGCAGCCCTCAGGACCCTGTTTCACACTCACTGAGAATCCCTGGCAGAGGGTCTTGAGTGTCTGCTTTGTAAAAACAACCTCCCTGGGTGATCAGAAAGCAGGTTAAAATCGGAGAACCGTGTTTCAGGGAAAAGGAATCATTTTCTTGCTGAAACTACTGTCAGAATTCTTCCTTTCAGTGAGAGAGGAGGAGACCCAGGGGCAGCAGCTTGACCCTCTTGGGGCCACCCTGAAGAGATCAAATTCGTTTTCCTTGTGACAGTGCCTGAACATTTTGAAGATAGCTCTCATGACTTATCTCATCCCATCATCTCTGAGTGGAAGATTCACATTTTGCATTAGGTGTTGGCTGTCTTCCTCCTTCTCCTCCTTCCCTCCCTTTCTGGGAGTCAGTATAGCAGGAGATTAAGAGCAAGGGCCTGAAGAATATGGGCTTCGTGATTCACTAGCTTTGTGGTCGTGGGCGAGTAACATAAATTCTTTGACCCTCAATTTCCTCATCTTGTAAGATAGATGTAAAATTACACTTACATCACAGAATTGTTATGAGTATTAAGTGAGGTCACAGGTGCAAGGTGGAAAGATAAAACACACCAAATACTCAATAAATGTGATCTGTATGACAAATCTCAGTTTCTCCACCTGTCTGATGGTCATGACAGCTTCTTCTGATCCTTAATGGGAAGGATTAAATGAGATAATGTAAGTAGAGGATTTGGCCAGCGTCTGACTCATAGGAGTCTTTCAATAATGGTAACTGTCAGGTAGCCCATAATGTAAAAACGCCAAAGTAAAACACCAAATGTAAAAACACCTGTGATCCTAATGGGTGGGATTTTAAAAATCACTAGTTAAAACCATGAGAAATTTCCCTACTGACCCCCTGAGGATTGGCACTAAATACACCAATGGCCCTAGAACTAGTATAAAAATTATACCTCTCCTCCTTTCAGAAATGATTTCATAACCAATTCACAATTAGTAAAACACCAAGTTTTCAATTTCTAAGTTTTAATTCTCCACAGAAATGGCCTTCTAAACTTTTAAGAGCACAATCTTCAAAATCTTAAGAAAGATTAAACTTTAATCAGGTCTTTACATGACTCTTGCTAAAGAGAGAGAATGGAAAAAGGATTGTGAGATGATGATGGTAATAATAAATTTTCCTTTGAAACCCTTAATCCCCAAAGTTGAAGAAGCAACTTTTACATTGTCTAAATCACACAAATAATTTAATTCAGGTATATGAAAGACTCTTCAATTTCCATAAAGATTTACATGCTAGAAAAAAAGTTTCTGTGTTAACAGGTCTCTAACAATATTTATCAAAATCATAGAAATGATTGTATGTGTTTACATTTGGACAGATACCGTTATAGAGTGAATTGTTTACATGCAAAATCTTCTAAGTCAAGCAGACTGAATTCCTCTCTGGCTCCACCAGTGTGTTTCTTGAAAATAGCTGTCTTGGAACTTCGCTGCCCTTATAAGTAAAAGGAGATCATGTTTATCTCTACAGGGCCCCTGGAAGGATCATGACATGCTCTGGACTTAAAATATTTATAGAGAGCCGGGCCTGTGTAAATACTCAATGCTTATGTTATCTAAAAACAAAGAGGGATTTCCTTGGTGGTCCAGTGGTTAAGAATCTGCCTTGCAATGCAGGGGACATGGGTTCAATCCCTGGTTATGGAACTAAGATCCCATATGCCATGGAGCAACTAAGCTTCTGTACCAAAACCAATCCAAAAGTGTGTGTGTGTGTGTGTGTGTGTGCATACGTGCACATGTGTGTGCACATGCGGGAGGTGGGGGGCAGGGGAGGGAGGGGTTTCCTTGCACCAATAAGCAATTCTCAGATACCTAGGTGTTCAATAATTCAACTCAATTCTGGCACTATCTACCTGGGAATAGCATTAGATTCTACAGGGAAAGAACTCAGTCCCATAACACCACCCTCTACTTCAGATGCCAACTGCAAGCCCAGGTTGTTACCTGTCCTTCTGACTGGCTATAAATCAGAGGTTTCCCTGACCTCCTTGTGTTTGATTAATTTTCTAGAACAGCTCACAGACCTCAGGAAATTTACTCCCTACATTACTCACTTATTAAGAAGGATATTAAAGGACTTCAATCAACAACCAGATGAGGAGACGTATAGGGCAAGTTTCCAAACAAAAGGGTTTCTGTCCTCACGGAGTCTGGGGCTAGGTATGCAGGAACATAAAAAAATTCTGGCTTTCCTAACCAGGAAGCTCTCCAAATCCCCTCCATTTGGGTTTTCATGGAGGCTTCATTATTAGGTGTGATCAATTAACTCATTGACCATTGGTGAGTGATTCAACCTCTAGCCTCTCTCCTATACCCAGAAACGGAGATGTGATTGAAAGTTCCACCCCTCTATTCCTGGGTTTGGTTTCCCTGGCACCCAGCCCCCATCCTTAGCTGCTTTCCAAAAATCACCTCATGAACATAACCCAGATGTGGTGAAAAGGGGCTCATTATGAATAACAAGACACCTATTTCACCTTTATAGCTCTGAAGGGTTTTCGGGAACTGAGAACAAGAGATCAAATATAACAAATGAGTATTGCTCTTACTGCTCAGGAAATTCGAAGGGCTTGGGGAGTTGAGAGTCAGAACTGTGGATGAAGACCAAAAATATATGAGAAATATACTTCAGTCATCTGAATGACCAAATATATGTATTTCTTATAAATTATAATATCACAGCAGCTAAACAATCTGAGAAATTAGGGTAAGGTAAGCTAGCTAAAGCTGAGTTGGAGGGTTGTGGTTGGTGAATGTCGGGATTCCTTGTATTTCCAGTAAGTGACTGAGTTTTCAATAGGTGATGTAGGCTGGACCATGGGGTCGCCCTCCATTTTCTGGGTCCCAATATATGAATTAAGTTTATCACACCAAATGTGCATATGTGCTCAGTCATGTCACAACAATATAAGGAATATATTTTAAGAAATTTTAAATTGTTATTAGTGGCTTTAGAATTTCCACTACTGGAGTCTTTTTTTATACTTATACTTTTAATTAAGATTTATACCTCAGAAAACACACTTAGAATTGTGTTAGGAAAAAATCCAATATGAAAGTTGTTGTGTTGTTGAACACGATTACTTGGGTCATGTACAACAAAGAGTGGATATCTACTCTAAAAATGACGATATTTTGTGATCTAGAAGTTGAACAGCAAATGGCCAAAGAATAATTTATGGAATCTCTGAACATCAGGGCAGTAGATTGCTCTTAATTATTTTTCCTATTTTCATACTTAGTACTGAATTATTTTGGAATTTTGGGAAGTCAAGCTAAATAAAGTACAACTTTCCATTTTGTTGCAAGAAGACTGATGCTTTCAGAAGGGACTAATACTCTTTCTTAGTGTAATGGATTAAATGGTGTCCACTC
The DNA here is from genome assembly GCF_002263795.3 of Bos taurus. NCBI lineage: Eukaryota > Metazoa > Chordata > Mammalia > Artiodactyla > Bovidae > Bos > Bos taurus. Next base: position 62,158,638 of record NC_037334.1, read on the forward strand.
CCTCCCACCCCAAATAGGATGTCCACTACCTAATTCTTTGAACCCATGAATGTGAACTTATTTGATGAAAAGTTCTTTGATGATGTCATTAAGGATTTTGAGATAAAAGAGATCATCCTGGATTATTTGAGTGGGCTCTAAATCCAATGACAAGCATCCTTATGAAAGTCACTTAGAGGAGAGACAAACAGAAAGAGGAAGAAGTAATGTGACCACAGAGGCAGAGACTGGGAAGATGTGGCTATAAGACAAGGGATGCTCAGAGCCACCAAAGGATAGAAGAGCCAGGCAATGCATTGTCCCCCAGAGCCTTTGGAGGGAGTGTGTCTCTGCTGACACCTCAACTTCAGACCTCCGGCACCCTACACTGTAAGAGAATAATTTTCCCTTGTTTTAAGCCGCTAAATTTGTGGAAATTTGTTAAGGCAGCCCTAGAAAACTAATACACTTGGTAAACTGATGTGGGATGATAAAGTTTTTCAACAATTCCATGAATGGACTAAAAATGCTAAAGAGTAAACATTATTGGATAAGGAGGTATAACATGATACAAACTGAAAAGGGAAAGGAGGAGGAAAGGGGAGAAATAGAGAGAAAGAAGGGTGGTAATCAATGTGAATGAAGCTTTGCCAGCTTTCCAGGGATAGTACAAACTGCTGGGGCCCAGGGCAGGCTGCCCCCAGATATGCCACAATGGCATATTACTTTGAATTACAGTTATTTAAGAAGCAACCAACACAAAAGGGACACTTTGACCCTCTTCTCTGTCTCCCTGAAAGCAGGAAATAAACCTCCCATGTGAAAGGTGCTCTCCCTGTTTCTGGAGGCAGAAGGACACCCTTTTCACCAGAGATGAGGAATTCAGGCCAAGAAGTCCGTGTGAACAAACGCTTTTACCTCTTTAATTCACTAAGCCAAGCCAATATAATTCTTTATATTATCAGAATGTTTTAACATGAAGCACATCTTTAGGCATAGGGGAGCAAATACATAGTAAAAAAAACTAATTCTTTTAGAAGATACATCACCTACAAACATACATGTACCTAATAAAATAGCTTTAAAGTTGATAACACACAAAATAATAGAATCAGAGCGAAAGTAAGATACTCACAGTAAGAATAGGCTAAACATATCTTTCAATTATCGACAACTCAAGAGGAATAAAACCACACAAGTAATCTTATCTTGATAAATATAGATATATAGACATCTGCAGTGAGCAATTAAAGAACACACATTCTCACCAAAACTATAAAACACATTTATAAAAATTGATTCTGTAGTAACTAGGTCATAAGCTATTGAGAAATACCAATAACCTCAGATGTGCAGATGATACCACCCTAATGGCAGAAAGCAAAGAGGAACTAGAGAGCCTCTTGATGAAAATCAAAGAGAGTGAAAAAACTGGCTTAAAACTTAGCATTCAAAAAACTAAGACCATGGCACCTGGTTCCATCACTTCATGGCAAATAGATGGGGAAACAATGGAAATAGTAACAGACTTTATTTTCTTGGGCTCCAAAATCATTGCAGATGGTGACTTCAGCCATGAAATTTAAAGATGCTTGCTCCTTGGAAGGAAAGCTATGACAAACCTAGACAATGTATTAGAAAGCAGAGACATCACTTTGCTGACAAAGGTTCATATAGCCAATACTAAGTTTTTTCCAGTAGTCATGTGTGGATGTGAGAGTTGGACCATAAAAAAGGCTGAGCACCAAAGAATTGACGCTTTTGAACTGCGGTGCTGGAGATGACTCTTGTGAGTTCTTGGACAGCAAGGAGATCAAACCAATCAATCCTAAAGGAAGTCAATCCATAATATTCATTGGAAGGACTGATGCTGAAGCTGAAGCTCCAATACTTTGGCCACCTCGTACAAAGAGGTGACTCACTGGAAAAGACCCTGATGCTGGCAAAGATTGAGGGCAGGAGGAGAAGCGGGTGACAAGAGGGTGAGACGGTTGGATGGCATCACTGACTCAATGGACATGAGTTTGAGCAAACTCCGGGAGATGGTGAAGGACAGCAAAGTCTGGTGTGCTGCATTCCGTGGGGTTGCAAAGAGTTGGACATGACTGAGTGAACAACAAGAAACTCATCTTCACAAATTTCAAAGAATAGGCATGTTTATTGACCACAACACAATTGGAAGTTAGTACAAAAAAGGTGAGTTCAATGCCTAATATATTTGAAAATTAAAGGCGCATGTATAAATAACCCAGAGTTCAAAGAAGAAACCATGTAAATTAAAATATCAATAAATTAATGATTATGAAATCACGTATCAAAATCTTTTTGGTTTTGTAAAAAAAAAGCTTTTTGGTTTTGCATATTTTATTGTATACTCATGGGTTATTATCTTAGAAATGGAGACTGCAGAATAAAAGTGAGTCCAAATAAAGAAGGTAAGAAATGTACAATAAAGTCATTCCTGATAAAGATATGTGAAGATGCTAAGAGGAGATTTAGTAAGAAAACAAAGGAAACCAATAAAAATGATTGATTAGAAAACAAAAGTAAAATGGAGAGAATCAAGAAAATCAAAAGATCATCCTTGGACAAGAGAATTTAAAAAGACACATAACTATCAATTCAGTCTAGATTAAAATATGGTAAGAGAATACCAGAAAGTAATTTGTATTGATAATTTCATGACTATTTCTGAGAAAATAAAACTTACTATATATCAAGAATAAAAAACCTGTAGTCCCTATAACAATGAATAAAATTACCAAAAAAGTTATTATCTTCTCCTATACAAAACACATGTACAGCAAGTTATATAGGCAATTCTCCAACAATTTCAAAAAGAGTTAATTCTAATCCCTTACAAAATCCCCAAATGTGAGAAAAAGAGAACCACATCCCAAGTTTATGCAGTGAAGCTAGTTTTACTTGATAACATAGTCGTATGAAGACAGGATAAGAAAGGCACACTAGAGTGCCTTTTCACACATGAATGTATATATAACAATTAAATTATTGGCACAATAAATCCAACAGTCACTAGATGATTTTTCATTATGACAAACAAAAGTAAACATAACTGGAGTCCCACAAGAAGAAGAAAGTAGAGAACAAGGCAGAAGAAATATTTGAAGACATAATGACTAAGAATTTTTCAAAAACAATGAAAGACATCAAACCAAAGTTTCATGTTTGAAAAACCTCAGATAGAATAAATGTATTCTATATTTATTTAGATTTTCTATTTAGATATTTATATTTAGATACTCTATTTAATATTTAGATATTCTATCTAAATAAATGTAAACAGCAACTCCCCCAAATAACCAACCAAATATCTCCACCCTTAAATCTAAACTCATTATTTTTGAACTTCTGACCATCAATGATGAAAGAAAATTTTTAAGACATCAAGAAGATGAAGACATTAAATCAGAGGAATAAGGATAAGAAATACATGTCCTAGCAGGGAGTCAATGGTATGACATCTTTAAAGTTCTGAATCTCAAAACTGTCTATCCAGAATTCCAGTCATAATAAAAATACCTTTCAAAGTCAAGGTGTCAGGAGCCCGGTTATTGGAGCAGCCAATGACAACAAGGCAAAATAAAAATAACAGACAAGTTTTTAACTACTTACTGTCATAGTACAAGCAAGAGGCTAAACAGGAGAAAGCATTGACTCCTCCATTCCATTTTCCCTCATGGAATGGTAACTCCTATTAAGGGTTAAGTGGATTAGCAAAGATGTGGGGCTTGTCTCACTGCTGAGGGAGCCCCTGATCTGAAAGCTCCTGCAATTTTATGAACCTGGAGGCTAGGGGCAGGGAGAGCAGGGAAGACTAGACTGGAAAGGTATTGGGTACTGAGTCAGTGTGGAGAACATGGGTTCCCTCCTCTGTTCCCAGCAAAGGGGTTTCAGCAGAAGTGTCTGAGGAAGGCTTCTGCCAAGAGACCGCCAGATCTCCAGAGACACTTGAACCAGGAACACTGATATACAAAAGAGCACGTGTGGCTGGGTGGACTGTGTCATTGACTGCAATTCCTTTCAGAGACTGCAATGCACAAGCTGTGTGCCAAGTCTAGGCTGGTGTGAGGAGGGCAGCCGGATAAAGTTATAAAAAATTAATAAACAGAAACCTCAATTAAATAGAGTTGGGAGACCAGAAAGGGGAGCTCTCACACTCAGCACCACTGCAGAGCCCAATAGGAAGAAGATTCATCTTCTTTCCTGGCAAGAACTCAGACAGTGAAAAGCCGTGAATTCTTTATTAACTACAGCCCCCTCCCCTAATTTCCTCTCGTCCTCTATAAACGTTCTGTGTGGGGACTTGCATGTGGCTCCCCATTGTTGCAGATCCCGAGTTGCAATTCTCTGCTGATGCTGAATAAACCCACATTTGCTGGAGAAATATTTGTCAGTCTATTTGTTTTAGGTCAAGAAAGACTTTGTAATTGCCTATGGCCAGACCTGGAAAAAAATCACACATAGGTTTTTAATCAGAAACAGGACTACTTGCAAGGTAAATTAAAGACTCTATGAGACAAACAAAAGTTAAGAGAATTGATTACCAGCAGAATATGCTACAAAAATGTTAGTAGACACTCTTTAGGGAGAAGGAACATTATAGTAGACAGAAACTACAACACCAAGAGTGAACCATAATATAAACTATGGAGGTGGGGTGATTACGATGTTCAATGTCACTTCCTCAATTGCAACAAATGTGCCCCTCTGATGGGAAATGTTAATAATAGAAGAGGCTGTGCATGTAGAGGGGTAGGGGAGTCTATGAGAAATTTCTCTACATTCCTCTTTATTTTGCTTTAAACATAAAACTATCTTAAAACAAAACAAAACAAAACCAAAAACCAACAAGGTCTCATAAAACAGAGAAACAAAACACCAAGCCATCACTCTTGCCATCATTTATGTTTTCATTAGTCATGAGTCACAGAGCCCTTAGGTGTCCCTTACATGCTGGCTCTCCTGTGTCGTGCTTTTTTTTATTTTTTGTTTTGCCAAGTTGCTTCAGTCGTGTCTGACTCTTTGCAACCCTATGGACTGTAGCCCACCAAGCTCCTCTGTCCATGGGATTCTTCAGAAAAGAATACTGGAGTGGGTTGCCACGCCCTTCTCCAGGGAGTCTTCCCCACTCAGGAATCAAACCCGAGTCTCTTACATCTCCTAATGGGTTCTTTACCACTAGCGCCATCTGGGAAGCCCTTGAGCACCATATGCTATGCTAGGCAGTTTACTGACATTCTCATTAGATTTCCATGAGTATTATTTTTAGAAAACAGAAGTTCAGTTCGAGCTAACACAAATTGAGCATTTCATGTGTGCCACACCTTGTGCTATCTACTTTTCACAATTGTCCTATTTAATCCTCACCACTAACCTTTGAGGTCATAGGTTCTATTATTTTCCTAACTCATGGTTGAAAAATCCGAAAGACAGAGTGCTTAAGTAATTTGCCCAAGCACATACTAGTAGGAAGCATTGGTGTCGGGATTCCAAAGACACATACGCAAAGCACTAGCTAGCTACATGATTGACTGGAAAAAGTGGAAACGACAGCAGAATGAATACGGCAAGAAAACTAAAGCATTATAAAGAGCAAAGCAGAAAACTGGAGACTTTTCCACCTGGAAAAGATAAGATTAAATGTTGGAAAACAGTGCTAGCTATCTTTAAATGTTTCCAAATTCTGGAGGGGAGAGCAGTCATGCTCTATGTGGTTAGAGCTGACTTGGATCACTGGGGGTATATTCTCATTTAAAGAAGAACTTTAAAAGTATGGAGTTCCCTAACATCTCAGTGGGGAGCTTCAGTAGGTGTTCTAATGTGCTGGAGTTTACCATAGTGCATGACGCTAAAAAGGGAATTTCTGTAAGTCAGACATGGATCTTGGTTGACTAAGAAAGCTGGAACTTCTGGAGGGACAACCTGGAACCAATGGCAAAATGCTCCATTTTTAAAAAAGAGCCATGCTGCCACCTGGTGATCATAACAATTATTATTTTTTTATTATTTTGTTTCTGAGTCATTGGAAGAAAATCCATTAATATCCATCAATAATTAAGATATAAAAATTTCCTTAACTTGTTGACCTTTTTCCTTCAGTGCATTGTCTCTGTAACATTCCCTCCTGAAAAAGGCCTGTTTTGTTTTTACATTTTATTTCTGTAAGTAATAAATTTTTGCATCTATATTCTTATCCAGTTATCTGATAATTTCTCTGCAACAATTTTCTTAGAAAGGAAATGCTGCATCAAAGGGTATTGTTTAATTTTTAAACTTTTTTTAAATTATTTTTTTTTTATTGAAGGATAATTGCTTTACAGAATTTTGTTTTCTGTCAAACCTCAACATGAATCAGCCATAGGTATACATATATCCCCTCCCTTTTGAAACTCCCTTCCATCTCCCGTCCCATCCCACTCTTCTAGGTTGATACAGAGCCCCTGTTTGAGTTTCATGAGCCATACAGCAAATTCCCGTTGGCTGTTCATTTTACATGTGGTAATGAGTGTTTCCGTGTTACTCTTTCCATGCATCTCACCCTCCCCGCCCCCACCCCCCGCCGTGTCCATAAGTCTATTCTCTGTCTCTATTGTTGCCCTGTAAATAAATTCTTCAGCACCATTTTTCTAGATTCTGTATGTATGCGTTAGAATACAGTATTTTTCTTTCTCTTTCTGATTCATTTCACTTTTGATATGCATTTTCCTATCGTTCCTCTCAGAAATATTGTGCCAACATGCCATCATTTTTAAGGGAATCTTCTTCCCTGCACCCAGATCTACATAAAATCTTCAAGCTGTTTCTTTGCCTATTCGAGTTTATTCAATTGTATATGAGTAGAACATCCTCTTCTGTAGTTTGTAGTTTCTAAATACTACTTACGTTGAATATTCAGATACACACTTTGTAAATATTTTTGGTTTTATTTTCTGCTGTTTTTTTTTTAGCCTGTTCACCTTTACTTATTGATTTGAAAGGTTCTTTATAAAATAAAGTAATACTTTATTATAAAATATTGAACATCTTTATAAGCCAGGCACAGGGCTGGCAAAACACATGTTTGAAAATAGCTCAAATTCTGTGGGAGTTTTTTTCTTTTCTACCCCATCAACATGTAATCGGTTTTTTAAAAATTAACTATCAAATATGCACTAGGCATATCACAGTGCTGGTGATACATTCATGCATTTCTGCCCTGTTGCTGTTTAGTTGCTAAGTCATGTCTTTAAAGAACAATATTGCATAGGAACTTGGAATGCTGTTGTGCTGTGCTCAGTCATGTCTGACTCTTTGCAACCCCGTGGACTGTAGCCCACCTGGCTCCTCTGTCCATGGGATTTTCCAGGCAAGAATACTGGAGTAGGTTGCCATTTCCTCCTCCAGGGGATATTCCCCACCCAAGGATAAAACCCGCATCTCCTGCATTGGCAGGCAGTTCTTTAGCCACCAGGGAAGCCCTTTGTCCTGACTCAGAAGTAAACGAGTCATTAAAAAATAATTGCATTTATGGTTAAATAGGGAACAATGCAATGGCACCCCACTCCAGTTCTCTTGCCTGGAAAATCCATGGACAGAGGAGCCTGGTAGGCTGCAGTCCATGCGGTTGCTAAGAGTCAGACACGACAGAGCGACTTCACTTTCACTTTTCTCTTTCATGCGTTGGAGAAGGAAATGGCAACCCAGTCCAGTATTTTTGCCTGGAGAATCCCAGGGACAGGGGAGCCTGGTGGGCTGCCATCTGTTGGGTAGCACAGAGTCGGACACGACTGAAGCGACTTAGCAGCAGGAGCAGGGAACAATAGCTAAGTTTGCCTCCTCTCATGTGCAGAATACCACTGCTATGACACAAAATTTTTTTTAAATTAATGAATCCTTATAAGGGCCAAAAAAAGAGAAAAATATTCTATAGGGATTACAAAATTTATATGAAGATACTGTGAATCAACTTGACAATAAATTTGACAACTTAGATGAAATGTATTAATTCCTAGAAAACATGACTTGCTAAAACCAATTCATGAAAAAATAGAAAATCTGAACAGGTCTATCTATTAAAACAACTGAATAAAACATTAAAAATCATCCCATGAAGAAATCTGTAAGTTCAGATGATTTTCAAGAGAAATTCTTCTAAACATTTATAATGGAAGAAAGCAAAAATCTACCACAAACTTTTCTAGAGAATAGAAAAACATGGCTACTCTTTACCACATTTTGTAAAGGCAATGTAACTTTGATGCCCAACTTGATAAAACATTATAGGAAATGAAAATTATAGGATACCAGGGCTTCCCTGGTAGGTCAGCTGGTGAAGAATCCACCTGCAATGCAGGAGACCCTGGTTTGCTTCCTGGGTCGGGAAGATCCACTGGAGAAGAGATAGGCTACCCACTCCAGTAATCTTGGGCTTCCCTGGTGGCTCAGCTGGTAAAGAATCTGTGTGCAATGTGGGAGACATGGGTTCGATCCCTGGGTTGGGAAGTTCCCTTGGAGAAGGAAATGACAACCCACTGCAGTATTCTGGCCTGGACAATTCCATGGACTGTACGGCCCATGGGATCACAAAGAGTTGGACATGACTGAGCGAAACAGTCTGCTGCTGCTGCTGCTGCTAAGTCGCTTCAGTCCTGTTGAACTCTGTGCGACCCCATGGACTGTAGCCTGCCAGGCTCCTCTGTCCATGGGATTCTCCAGGCAAGAATACTGGAGTGGGTTGCTATGTCCTCCTCCAATGCTGTATTATGGCTTTATGCTAAAAAATTAAGTGCAATTACATAATAGGTAAGTGAAATAGGAAACAAATACTGAAATGATGGAACTAAATCAAAATAAACATTAATTCCACTGAGTGTAAATGAACTATACTAATTAGAAGTAAAGACTATTAGACTAAATGGAATACTGAACCACATGTTCCTCATGTGAGATGTAACATAAATATGCACTTTATCACACAGTCATGTCTGACTCTTTGCAACCCCATGGACTATAGCCCACCAGCACCTCTGTCCATGGGGATTCTCCAGGTAAGAATACTGGAATAGGTTGCCATGCCCTTCTCAGGGGATCTTCCCAACCCAGGGATCAAACCCAGGTCTCCTGCATTGCAAGCAGGGCCACCAGGGAAGTAACATAAATACAAAGCAAACTAAAAAGTTATTTCAGTTACAGGAAGAAAGCCCCATATAAAGTCTGACAAAAGGAAAACTTGGGTACTGTGCTAAAATTAGTCAGAGTAGGCTTTATAGAATAAATAACTAGACTTATGAGAAGACACTTTAGAATTGTCTAAAATTCTAAAGTGTCTAAAAAGTTCAGTTCACTAGGAATATATAATAATTGTTTCAGCTTAAATAGCAGCAGCCATTGAATAATGGCATATTTTTGTGTTGTGTGACAATACACTCATTTTCACTAAATCAGTATTATAAAGGAGATAAAATACACCCTTGATCAGGAAAAGATGTCCTTATGTCCTGAAGCAAAAGCAAGGCATTCTATCAGGTGAACTCTGTTGCCTAGCTTAAGTTTGGTGGTTCTGTGACTCTGAGTTTCCATGGTGTTTGAGTCCCTGCTTCTAACCCCAACCAAGTCAGTTGTTGAGGCAGCTAATGCCATTCTCTCTGTCCTGTCTGGAAATTCCTGTAGTGGGAATAGACTCATCTTGGCCCCAGTGTGGGAGAATTCATAACGTTAACAGCTGGAATCCACGCTCCTGCAAGGGGCCAGGATGACCAACTTGGGACAAGAAGAGGACTTAGCAGTTTATGTGTTTTCTCTAGAGCACTGGCTTATCCTGATTTAACACAAAATTAGGCTTTTTATAGCTTAGATTAGAATGCGTCCTTACGGCTTGACTTGGGTAACCTCACTGTGAAGGCTGTAGGTATGGATGAGTTGGATGATATTAAACGTTGAAGACAGGGCACAATGACTGTCATGTGTAAAACAAATGTGAATTAAAAAAAAAAAAGAAGCTTGACAAAGATACTGCTGATAAACTGACGGAAACTTTACCCACCTGGCTGGACAGATTGAAGTTAGGGTTGCTCAGACTAAAGTCAGCTTTAAGATGGCAGGTTCCACTGGATGTCACGTATAGGGCTTTGAGCAATGCTGTTCAGACCTGAGATACGGTTTCTTGCACTGCCCCCTACCCTCCCAATTCACCCTGTTGGGTCTCCTCTGTTTTCCCATCTGCTCCATTTTTTCTCCACGCACCACTCTTGCATCTCTGTCCCTTCTTCACTCATGTATTTCCCCTGCCCCTCTCTCTGCTGCTAAGTTTCAGACAACTTTTAAGGAGATCCCCAGGGAGGTCTGGGGAATGAGGGCACAGCAAGGAGTTCAGGTCTTATTTCACACAGTCTGCCCGGCTTCTGCCAGAGCCCTGAATGGAAGGCCAGAGCTTTGCACCAGGGTGACAGGTTCCAGATCTGGCTCTCCTGTTAACTGACCACCTGCCTCACCAAGGAGCCTCAATTCCCCATGTATGGAACCATGAAAGACCCAGAATAGCCAAATCAATCTTGAGAAGGAACAATAAAGCTGGTGGCATCATGATCCCTATATTACAAGGCTACAATAATCAGAGTAGTACAGTACTGGCATAAAAACAGACACAGATCAATGGAGCAGAAAAGAGAGCCTAGAAAATAAACCACATGTGTAAGGTGAATTAATTTACGTCAAGAGAGGCAAGAATACACAGTGGGCAAGAATACACAGTGGGGAAAGGACGTGCGTGTGTGCTAAGTTGCTTCAGTCATGTCTGACTCTTTGCGGCTCCATGGACTGTAGCCCACCAGGCTCCTCTGTCCATGGGATTCTCCAGGCAAGAATATTGTAGTGGGTTGCCATACCCTTCTCCAGGGGATCTTCCCGACCCAGGGATCGAACCCACGTCTCATACATCTCCTGCATTGGCAGGCAGGTTCTTTACCACTAGCGCCACCTGGGAAGCCCTAGTGGTAAAGAAAGGGAAAGGACAGTCTCTTCAGTAAATACTGTTGGCAGAACTGGACAGCCACACACAAAAAGAGTGAAGCTGGACCACTGTCTTACACCATGCACAAAAATTAACTCCAAATGGATGAAAGATTTCAATGTAAAACCTGAAACCATAAAACTCTTAGGAGAGAACATAGGAAGCTCCTTGACACTGGTCTTGGCCATGATTTTTTGGATTTGACAGCCAAAGCAAAAGCAAGAAAAGCAAAAATAAACAAGTGGCGCTACATCAAACTAAAAAGCTTCTACACAGAAAAGGAAACCATCAGCAAAATGAAAAGGCAACCGGTGACTAGGAGGAAATAGTTGCAGATTACATACCTGATAGAGTTAATATCCTATCCACTCTCTCCTTCTCTCAGGAAACATTTATCCACAATTTCTAGTGTGACCTCACAGAAAATTCAACACATACACTGGTACATCCAATTTACACCATAAGAAGAAGCGCCGTTCAGTGGGAACACAGACTCTAGAGTTGCCTTGTTCAGTTTGGAATCCTGGCTGCCCCTTACCTGTGTAGTCTTGGGTAAGTTAACGGTTCCCTCTGGGCCTTGTTCCTGCAGGAGATAGGTTCTAAAGCGGCCCCCAGTGATCGCTGCCTCTTTCTAGTCACAGTCTTACATAATCTCATCCTTTTGAGTAACTTGTGTCTAACCAACAGAAGCAATGATGAGGAGATCATACTTCCACTAGGTTCCAGAATTGTATGGCTTTTATATTGCTGGCAAACTTGCTGTTTTTCTGAGTTTGATGGAGCAAGCTGACATGCTGAAGAGGCCCACAAATAAATGAGAGTGGCAACCAGCCAATAGCCAGCAAGGAACAGAGGCCCACAACACAACAGCCCTTGAGGGACTGGATTCAGCAACAACTTACGTGAGCTTGGCAGCAGATCCCTTCTCAATCAAGTCTTCAGACGAATCCTTGGAACTGGCTAACACCTTGACTGCAGCCATGTGAGAGGCTGAGGGCATGCCCAAATTCCTGAGCCCTAAAACTGTGAGATGATAAATATGTGTTGTCCAAAGTCGACATGTTTTTGAATAATTTGCTACATAGCAATAGATGAATAACACGTTTCCCTCTAATGTAAAAAAGAGACAGCAGCACTTACTAACATATTTGTTATGAAGATTAAAGAATGTGTTCAAGGATACAGAACAGTAACTAGAATATACTAAGCATTATGTAAGTGCTTTTTAAAATAAATAATTTACATTTACACCAAAAAGAGAAGATAAAAATGTAAATGTTCCCCACCAACTTTATGGACTCCTTGAATTCCATTCATAGACTGCCAAGGGCCTTATGGACCTCAGGTTAAGAATTCTTGGGTCTAACATGTACCCTCCCCCAGTGTTCACTGCAGCAATATTTACAATAGCTAGCACATGGAAGCAATGCAGATGTCCATCAACAGATGAATGGATAAAGAAGTTGTGGTACATATATACAACGGAATATTTTACAGCCATAAGAGAAATGCATTTGGGTCAATTCTAGTGAGGTGGACGAACCTAATGCCTATTATACAGGGTGGAGTGAGTCAGAAGAGAAAAACAACTGTCATATATTAATGCTTATATTTGGAATCTAGGAAAAAGGTACTGATGAACCCATCTGCAGGGCAGGAACAGAGATGCAACCACAGAGAACAGACTTTGGACACAGTGAAGGAAGGAGAGGGTGGCAGAAATTGAGAGAGTCGCACTGAAACATATACGTCACCATATGTAAAAGAGATAGCTAGTAGGAAGTTGTTATATAACACAGAGTTCAACTCGGCACCACTCTGTGACAGTCTGCAGGGGTGGGGTGGGGCTGGGGTGGGAGGAAGTTCAACAGGGAGGGGACATATGTATAGTCATGGCTGATTCACATTGTTGTATGAAAGAAGCCAACACAGTATTGCACAATAATTATTCCCCAATTAAAAATAAATTAAAAAGAATTCTTGGGTCTAGAACAAATGGAGGGCATTAGGCAAATGTCTTCTCCTGGCTTCTCCAAATCATTTCTGCCTAAACCATCTTTTCCTCCTGTACCAGAGAAGAAAGGTCCTCTTAGGTCCCACTTTCTCCTAAGCCCCAAGATCCATGCTCTCACCACCCCATCTAATTCATCACCATGTCTTGTTGATTTAATCCCTTTATGATTCTTGAATTTGGCACCTCTTTTCTCTTAACAATTACTGTCCTAAATCAGGTCACTATATCTTGCCTAGACTGTTGTGGAGCCTCATATTAATAACTGGTCAGATTCCACAGACATTCCTCTTAAAGCCATTTTTCAAGAAGCTACTGGAACCCTTTTCCTAAAACCTAAACGTCATTTGTCACAGTCTTGCTGTAAACTTCTCTGGTACCCTCTGGCCTTAAAATGCCTTCTGTGGCTTGATGCCTGCTGACTCTATCCTCAGCACATCCTCCAGTCTATGTGGTAATTTCTAGCAATCTTGCACAACTTTTGCTTCCTGACCCATGGCCCCATGGTATTCTTCCTGAGGCCCCCAGATCTGTGTTCACTTCACTATCACTGTCCGTGACTGGTAATAAGCCTACTCCTTGTGGTGGATCCAAATGTTGAATGCAGCACATCTTGTGAGTTCTATGAATATCTCTCTCCTTCCAGAACCTTGGAAGAGTAGACTTAGGCTCCCATATCCCTCCAGAGGGTCACAGGGTCTATAGCAGGGCGGCACTATGTTTTGGGGGAGGGAGGTTGTTGGGGGCCAAGGACACACGGGTGTGAGACGGTGACAGTTCACAGTGGACAAGAGAGGATTAAAAGCGGCCAGGCGCAGTGGCTTAGGCTGAGGTGGAGGCTCCTGAGGGAGCCAAAGAGTTGCAGTCTTGTCGGCTGCCCACGTTGCAGCACACAGCGAGGCTGCAGGGAACTGGTGCATCAGGCTAGAGGATGGCCCTCCAGACTGCCCACCATGGTTCCACACCCTGCGTGGGGGCCAATCTGCGTCCACGGGCTCGATCATCTCTGGTACAATAGGCGAAGTGGTCAACAATCACTGACCCCGTCCCATCCTCAGTTGCTCTGGGCTGTCCCACCCTCTGGAGGTTTGAGGCTAAAAGGGGGTTAGTCGGTGTACGAGACAGCAAAAGAGACACTGATGTATAGAACAGTCTTATGGACTCTGTGGGAGAGGGAGAGGGTGGGAAGATTCGGGAGAATGGCAATGAAACATGTAAAATATCATGTAGGAAACGAGTTGCCAGTCCAGGTTTGATGCACGATGCTGGATGCTTGGGGCTGGTGCACTGGGACGGCCCAGAGGGATGGTATGGGGAGGGAGGAGGGAGGAGGGTTCGGGATGGGGAACACATGTATACCTGTGGCGGATTCATTTTGATATTTGGCAAAACTAATACAATTATGTAAAGTTTAAAAATAAAATAAAATTAGAAAAAAAAATAAATAAAATGCATATCAACAAAAAAAATAAATAAATAAAAGGGGGTTAGTGTGAGGTGTGTGCATAGGAAAGCACGTGGGAGCCCCAAGGTGGTGAGTCCAAAAGGTGGCAGGAATGGAACTGGATCCAGACAGGGAAGAGCTGAACCAGCAAGTTCCACCTTCCTTTGCCTGTGGAGAAGATCCACACACACTTGGATCCCCAACGCCAAATTCTCCATGCGCTTCTTACAGAGGAAGGTGCTGAAATCCACTCCCATCTACTTAACATCCTACTGGATCTGTCCCCGCTGGAACTGAGTGTATTAACTCATACACTGCACATCTTCTACCATCTCCATCTTATGCCTGAGTAAAGTGAGGTTCCTAAGGCTACAGGCTACTAAGGAGCGAAGATGGATTTCACACCAGGTAGGTGAGCCCTGGAAGCCCTAAGGAACACATGCCCTTGCTCAGGTTGTTTGGACAGAAGAGCAGAGACCAACTACAAGCAGACTCTCAGTAATAACACAAAATACATGAGAGGTGGAGGTGCTTCGGGTGAACTAAGTTCCAGACACACAGTGGTTTAGGACATGGTAGGCAAATTTTTTCTGTAAAAGGCAAGATAACATTTTAGCCTTGTGAAGCCATATGGTCTCTGTTACAGTCACTCAACTCTGCCACAGTGGCACAGAAACAGCCATAGAAAACATGTAAAAGAAAGTTGTTTTCCAGTAAAACTTTATTTCCAAAACAAGTAGTGGGTTGGATACAGCCCATGGTTGGCTGACCTCTGGTCTACAAGGAAAGCTAAGCTGCTCAGATTGATGAGCAAGTGAACTTGAGTAGGGCTGGGGGTAGGGAAGGGTGGGGGAGTTCAAGTCTGAGGTTTGAGAGTCAGTAAGGCTGTCCCACACAGTTCTGCAGGCAGCTCACGGCACCAGGGCGCCTGGCTCCCCTGGCTTGGAGCTGAGGGTGAGATCCACAATCCAGGCTGCGTTTCTTTGACCAGCTGTGTGACCATCACGGTGCTGGCTTGCCTCAGCCCGGAATCTACTAGCCACACTGCCTGAGGGGCTAGGTCTGCCTAGAGGGCCCCTTTGTCTAAGGGCGCTACGTATGGGTCCACCGCATTTACCAGACACTGCTTGTAGGAGCTAGGGAAACAGATCCTTAGGAGGTTGATAAGGAAACTGGGACAGGAGGTAATGTGTCTTTTCAGCTGTCTTCACAAAGGATAGCCTTAAGCAACAAATCTATGTTGCTGCATTACATGGTTCAAATGGCTCAAGCCTACAAAGACCTCAGAGCTGACCAGGTGAGTCTAGGCGTTTCAGTCCCTCCCTTTAAGAATCATAGAGCAGAACAAAGACAGTGATGCAAAGAATACACTCCAATGTGGAACTGAAGCTGTTAGGTGTCTCTGTGGCAGGACTCCCAAATATGGTATGGATTCAAAGGAAGGAGAGATATGACATGGCCCCAGAGGTTCACCAAGCCTTTGTGGAGGAAGAGACCTTCGACTGAGTGTATAAGGGGGATTGTGGAAAGTAACACCAGACAGGGCGATTGAGGATGTTCAATGGGCCTTGCGTGCCAGAGGGAGGGACAGAGGGAGGGATTTGCATGTACTTATTTTAGCAGATGGCAGGGAGCCATTCTATGGACAGAGGAGCCTGGTGGGCTACAGTCCATGAGGTCACAAAGAGTCGGACATGACTGAGCGACTAACATGATGAGATCAGTGATGTACTTAATGTACTTAATCCAAATTAGGGCTTGGCCTGTCAAGAAAAAGAGGTGGATGTGAGAAGTGAAGTAGAATGCACAGGACTTGGTCCCTCTTTGAAAAGAGAGAGGAGAATATGGCTAGGCCAAGGGTTAACAGCCCTGTTTGAACTTAAGATAGCAATCCACAGGCATGGATCTGCACAGGCAATCAATTCGCAGGCAATGCCTCCATCTGAAAGTTGTCACCAGTTGCTCTTTTTACCTTCAGGTGTGTTGCTCTTTAAGTGCTGGAGATCTTTCCATTTACTGGAAAAACCTCCCAAGACTATCAGGGAAGAGCTCTAGCAGTGCTCAGGCCATCCCAGCTGGGACAGAGTGGATTTATCTGCCTTTGAGGCAGAGGACTGGAGAAGGCAATGGCACCCTACTCCAGTACTCTTGCCTGGAAAATCCCATGGACAGAGGAGCCTGGTGGGCTGCCATCTATGGGGTCGCACAGAGTCGGACACAACTGAAGTGACTTAGCAGCAGTAGCAGCAGCAGAGGCAGAGGGCAAGAAGAGTCTACCTAAGATTCAGGAGAAAACCGCGCCATGGTGCTTTGCTGCTACAAAGCAGTTGGTGCTGTGAGGCTCATGTGAAAACATGAACTGCCTTTGGAATCTATTCTGCAGCTGTATGAACAAAAAGTGTACAAAAATAAAGGGGTATGAGGACATTCACTTGTGCTCTTTTTAACACTTGAACTGTCCAAGCAAAACATGAATCACTACCATATGACAGGATGTTAAAGAGATTGGACTTAACATCAAAAATTCTTCTAATTACAAGCCCTTGAGTTATTCAAAGGAGAGGGAGAGAGGCCTTTCACTCATTTCCTTCTCTATTTGTTTCTTCCCCCTCAGCACAGGTCATGAATATCTTCGGAGAAGAACATCAAGATCAGGTCAGCATCAGGTTGACTTCACATCATCTCTGAGCTAGTTAAAGTCATCTCTTCTGGTTATGCTTAATGGGGAGCGAGGACTCCAAGAGTCCTCCTAGCAGTCTTATGGGAGCACGTACTCTTGCCATCATGAAACCTGCGATACCTGGCAAAAGGATGGCAGCAGGGGCAGGGGAGGCAGCAATGATGGCAGGTACTATGACATGGCATCCACCAAGTCTTCACACTCGGGGCAGATCAACCCAGCACTGGCAGGAGCAACCTTCATGAATCCAGGAAGAAGCAGAACCAGCGTGGCCAGGGCAGGTGCTTCCAACATGTACCCACCTATGAGGTAGCAAGGCCTGTGAGCATCTCCTTGTCCTCAGAGGGCAATTCAGTATGTTGGCAGGAGGTACCAGTCTCTCCCCAGAAGGCAGCATGGGTGTGATGCTTGCAGAAGATACCACCAGCAAGCCTGTATCAGAACAGCTAAAGTTCCAGTGGTGGGATCCCTCATCTCAAGCTTGCAGACTGAAAGCTGCATGATTAACAGGATGGAAGCCAGAAGGTCTCCCAAACCATGCTGAAGCCTAGAGGAAAAGAAAGGAAAATGACCAAACTCCTGATAAAAGTTCCCATCACCATATGACTGGAAGAAGACAAATCAACTCTTAACGCCATCCTTCTGCTGGCCCTTTGCCTGGCACGGAACCACCAGGGGTGAAAAAGAAGGGAAAAGGCGGCAGCAGCCCAGGATGTAGGGGACACAGATCCTCCTTCAATGGAAAGCCAAACAAAAACAAAAAGCCACTGGCCACAGCCTCATTCACTGGGTGTGTGGTCAGATTTCTCTTCCTTTCTTACTTTCCACTAACTTCAATATAATTGTGAAAAGCCTTGTACTCAGGTCTGGGTGGTGAATCTGGGGAAGCGTTTACTAATCCTCTTCTCAAGGACTTCACTGTAGAGTACAGTGTATTGTCATCTTTTCTGTTACTCTCTTTGCGTGCTCATGAGAATCATTAATGCTGAATCACAAACAGTACAAGGTAGACTGAGGAGTGTCCTCGGATAGGAAATCACGTACAGTAAAGCTGAAATGATCAGAATGTTTTTCTGTCTGGACTATGGGCTCCAAAAGAATAGGGGCATAGCACACAGGTCAACTCAGCTGTGCAGCGGGAAGAAAACAGTCTGCGGCTGCCTCCTATGTGCCAGGCGTTGTACTTGGCCCATAACCTACATACCTAATTCTCATAACAATTTTAGAATTAAGGTATCAACATCCGTTTTACAAATTAAAAAAACAAAGGTTCACAGGACTTGAGCAACTTACCCAGAGTTACATAGGTAATAAGTGATAACCTAGGTCTGTAACCTAAGTCTTTCTTACTATCTTAACTATGGCAGCAGTTCACAAAAGCTAATAGGCAAAACCTCACTTACATTTTAAAAAACCTTATATTGACCTACAGTTAAGTTGCAAAAATAGTGGAGAGCTTCCATATACTCCTCACCCAGCCTCCCCTAATGTTAATATCTTAATATGTAGTACAATGATCATAACAAGGAAATGAACATTGGTAACAATATTACTAACTAAACTAAAACTTTCATTTGTTTTTCATCAGTTTTGCCACAAAAGTCCTTTTTTCTTCCAAGATTCCATTAAGGATCCCACATTAATGATTTTTTTCCACAGTAGTTTCATGCTAACAAGGATATGAATAAGGTACATACCTTATATTTTGCTGAAATCTTAATTTTATGACACATAAAGTAAATGATACTTTGTAAATGGTCTATAGGCTCTTGAGAAAAAGTTGTATTTGTACTCTGCTATTGTGTTGTGGCATGTCCTATAACTGTCAATTAGGTGAAGATGGTTCAGAGTCATGTTTAAGTCTACTGTGTCCTTAATGACTTTCTTTCTACTTGTTTTGTCAATTACTGAGATACTGTTATTGACATTCCTGAGTATATACTATAGATGTGTCACTTTCTTCTCACAGACTTATAGCTTTTTGCTTCATGTATTTTGAAACTTTGCTATTTGGTGTACAAAGAATTAGAATTGTCTTATCTTCTTATAAAATTGGCCCTTTATCATTTCTACATGGTCCTCCATCTCTGTAAATATTCTATACTCTGAAATCTAATTTGATTGCTATTAATATAGCCACTTTTCATTGCTCTGGATTAGCGTTTGCATGCTATGTATTATTTTCTATCTTTACTTTTCAGCAACATTTGCATTTTATTGGGTTTCTTATAGACAACATATTGTTGTGTCTTGTTTTTTTAATCTAATTTGACAGTCTGACATTTAGTTGGGTCTTTTGGCTTCACTATGGTTCAGCTGGTAAAGAATCCGCCTGCAATGTGGGAGACCTGGGTTCGATCCCTGGGTTGAGACAATCCCCTGGAGAAGGGAAAGGCTACCCACTCCAGTATTCTGGCCTGGAGAATTCCATGGACTTTTTATAGTCCATGGGGTCACAAAAAGCTGGACATGACAGAGCAACTTTCACTTCACTTTGGACCATTTATGTGTAATGTTACTATTGATATGCTTGTGTGCAACACCTTTCTCTTTGTTTTGAACTGGCTTATCTCTTTGCATTCTTTTTCCTATTAGACTATTTTTAATTATGTTTAATCCGGTCCCATCACTTCATGGCAAATAGATGGGGAAACAGTGGCTGACTATTTTTCTGGGCTCCAAAAATCACTGCAAATGGTGATTGCAGCCATGAAATGAAAAGACGCTTACTCCTTGGAAGGAAAGTTATAACCAATCTAGACAGCATATTAAAAAGCAGAGACATCATTTTGTCAACAAAGGTCCATCTAGTCAAAGCTGTGGTTTTTCCAGTGGTCATATATAGATGTGAGAGTTGGACTATAAAGAAAGCTGAGAGCCAAAGAATTGATGCTTTTGAACTGTGGTATTGAAGAAGACTCTTTGAGAGTCCCTTGGACTGCAAGGAGATCTAATCAGTCCGTCCTAAAGGAGATCAGTCCTGGGTGTTCATTAGAAGGACTGATGTTGAAGCTGAAACTCCATTACTTTGGCCACCTGATGCAAAGAGCTGACTCATTTGAAAAGACCCTGATGCTGGGAAAGACTGAGGGCAGGAGGAGAAGGGGACGACAGAAGATGAGATGGTTGGATAGCATCACCGACTGAATGGACATGGGTTTGGGTGGACTCTGGGAGTTGGTGATGGACAGGGAGGCCTGGCGTGCTGTGGTTCACAGGGTCGCAAAGAGTCAGACACAACTGAGCGACTGAACTGAACTATAATTTTGCTTTACATTATGATGAATTCTTAGATAACTATTTATAGTATACATCTTTAAATACAGACCACCTTCAAGCAATATTAAACTTCATGGCACTTTGAGGATCATATAATAATACACTTCCATTTACCTCATTCTTGTGTAAGTACTATTCTTATCACTCATTCCTGTATATGTCATAAAACTACAAATACGTAATTTTTTAAGCTTTAAATAGTCAATTATCTCCTGAAGAGATTTAAATTGTAAGGGGAAAAGAGTCCTGTATTTGTTCTAGATTTATTTTCAATGAATTTCATTTCTTGTACAAATTCAGATTTCCACATGCTCTATTTCCTTGAGATTACAGGCTTTCCTTTGACATTTGCAGTGAAGCTCTGTTGGTAATTAATTCTTTAACCTTTTGCAGGGATGAGTAAGTATTTTACATCTGTGTATGAAATTCATTTCTGGTGGGTAGACTGTAGACTAACAGCTTAAAAAAATTTTTTTTAATACTTAAAAGAAGTTACCCTTATTTTCCTCTGACATGCATTTTTTTCCACTGACAAGTCTGCTGTAATTCTTATTACAGAATAAGAATAATGCATCTTTTTTCTGTTTCTGGACTTCAGATTTTCCTTTTATCATTAGATTTAAGTAATTTAATTACAGTGTGATTTTGTGCAGTTTTCTTCATGATTCTCATGCTTTGGGTTCACTGAGCTTCTTAGAGCTCTGAGTTTTCACTATCAAACTTGAGAAATGCCAGCCAATATTCTTTCCAGAGCACTTTAGCATTATCTCAATACAATGCACAACAGTTAACTGACAAAGTCAGAGACGGATGGGTAATGCTCATGATTACAGTGCATTTACATGCACACAAGTCATGTCACTCAGACTGATGCAGCAACAGGTGATTCATCACTGTGAACTGCAAATCATGGTTGCCAATATCAGTAATGGGGGGGAAAACAGTGACAGTGACTAAAAAAGGTAGATAATCTATGCTGTATTCATCTGATATTAAAAAGATTGTTGCTTTCAAACCTATTTTGGGGGCTGTTGCATTGGTTTTGTTTCCCTCCAACCTTCTGTACCCATTATAGAAAACTGGAGATTTTCATATCAAGTAAAGGTTTCCTGAGACACATGACTTTCATTACCCAAACCAGGCTAGTCCCAGGCAAACTGGAATGATTTATTACTCTAGGGCCAAGCTTCTCGGAGCCTGTCTGGAGAGCACCAAAGCTAACAAACCATGTTTTCACCCACCTCCCCAAGAGAGTTGATTCACCTAAGGAGAGGATTTGATATGGACGGCAGGAATCAGTATCACACAGCGGGAAGAGAAGCTCAGTAAAAGAACTCAGTAAGGGAAAGAGAAAGAGAAGAACCTGTGTTACGAACTGGAATCCATGTGCATGAAGTTTTGACCACAGTAGTGGTCTCCCCTGTTCTGATAAATCAACTATATGATGGTCCGTTTAAGTGGAATTTATTATTGCACTGATGGAAACCTGACAATAGCAACTCTAATCCCCAGGAGACTTTAACTTTCATATACTTCTAGCACAAAAAACAGTAAAGATAATTTTAAGAGAAAGGAAAAGAATCCATATTTTTCAACAACTGAGAGACAGGATTTGAATGGACAGATCAGAAAGTACCCAGAAGTTTGAATCATATTTCCACCAGTGTCAGACATATAAACTGTTATCGGTAATAAGACTATGCAATGTGAAAAAAAGAAAGGCCAAAGACTATGACAAAAATATTCTGCCAAAATTTACTGTTTCAGAGAGCCAAATCATGGTAGAAATTCAATGTACTGACATGTCTGTAATTTTTACTCTAGTTAAAAATAAGCGTATTAGAGAAATTGATGAAGAGTAAAAAGATGGGAATTACAGATTTTCAGAACAAGGTCAACTGTGATGAAGATGTTTCTAGTAGAACATGGAAATTCAGAAGACACAGAGAATGAAGAGACAGGAAAAAAACTTAGCACACAAGTATGAGTAATTACTAGCTCTCTGCTGCTACAATTAGCAAACTGAAGCATACTCTGAATCTCTGAAAGTGATCTCAGTAAGTTCCATAGAAAAATTTATTTTATATCTTAAAAGTTAAAAGATTGTGAATCTAGGTATCAAAATGGTAACGCTGTTAATGGCAGAGAGATGATTAGATGATAAACTACATGTGATGTGCATTCAATTGAATATGTAGTTAAAGGGAAAATTGGCTTTTTCATACCAACTTGGCTGTGGATGAGAGAAGGTGAGAGGAAGTAAGGAAGGAAGCAAGGGAGGGAGGGGAAAAGTACTTTAAAAATTGTTCAATATGGTTTTTATGAGCTAGACTATGAAAACAAAGCTTTTGAATAAAATATGAAGGCCGTATTGAAAAATGCAGAGAAAAATTGGGAATAAAGAAACTTTCTAAGTGTCAATTCCAAAGTAACAAAGGTTGGGCAATTTTGGAGATGTGTTAGATAAAAGAAGAATCTTGGGGAGGGGAGAATAAATGCTTTAATCCAACTGGTGCTCTCCAAGCACATTCATCCTTGAGGCCAGGCAAGCCCATGCCATGGAAAATGTTCATGTCTTCCAAAATTGAAGAGAAAGAACCTGGGCAATGCCAGAGAGAGGTTTGCTCCAAACTACCCAGAAATCAAACTTCAGAAAGATGCAACAGAAACTACGCCTTTGGAAAAGGATCAATCCCAGATTAAAGACTTTAGAGTCATTTTATTGCAGAACATTTTTCCTCCCTACAGAAGAGTGATAGGGAAACTGCATTGATCTTTACCCCGTCACTACTCTATTAAGTTTTGCTTAATATGAACTATTCAGCCAAAATGGACAAATTAAATATATGAAGTCCTCAATGGGTGATGAGTGGCAATGCCAAGTCACGTCCTCCTGGGTGACTGTTGAGGATGACTTCACCTATTTTCTAGTTGTCACTCTGCACAAAGTCAGCACTGTGAAATGTATGGGTCTATAGAAGGCAGATTAGGAGGAACTGAAATTAGGAAAATGCAGCAGCATTTTGGACATAGATTTACTTAGATCATGGAAAGAAGAACAGTCCCAATTGGCAGCTGGCGTTGGACATTATTAACAAATTGAACAAATATTAACAACATTGTATTTCAACTCAAAATTGTCCCTGCTTGAGACAGACATCATGGCAGAGTTAAAGGACTGCAAGAACTGGAAGCTGGGTGTTCAGAATCCCAATCTCAGTTCTGTTAACAGGACTAAATTCATCAGTGAATGTCTTTAGACCTCAGTTTCTCCACATACAGGACTAAATTCATCAGTGAATATGTCTTTAGACCTCAGTTTCTCCACATGGAAAATGAGGGATTGGGTTCAACATGTAATTCAATGTAACATAAATCAAGTGCCTCATATGCTCCAGGAATTTTACTGGAATAAGAAATTGTTAGGATTCTAACCATTTGGGGGCTCCTGTTACAATTCTCCTTAAAGAGGGATCCTCACCTTTTGTCTGATTGATATGCATAGAATGTATTACTAGGGAAGAAAATTATCAGACTGTTTTTTCTAAACTTTTTTTCAGAGTACTATACATTCTTTATAATGCCTAACTGGGAGGATCAGAAATATATGGAAAATAAATAGCACCCATGGATATAAAAAGAAAACTAATTCATTCCATCTTAAGTATTTTTTCACATTATATATTTACTTTTAAAATATGGACATTTATATATTTTTAACTTAGTATTTTCTGAAATATTCATTCATGAAATTAAATGCTTTTAGAGATTCATAATTCATATTGTATTTCATATCTCTGATTACTTTTAACTTTTAAAATAAATTTTAACTTTATTTAATCAGGTATTCACACAAATTAACACTGGGGAAAGTTTTCTTCAGGAGAACGTTTGAGAAAGTTTAAATTATCTCTAAGTTATCCCCTTATTTGAAAGTGGGTTGTATCTACAATTTGGGCTTCTTTCTACTTAACTTCTTGTGATAGTTTGTCTTTTGCTGTAGTGTACCGAGGTGGACATCTCATCTGCTCCATTATGGGAACCAGGCTACTCAGGGTGGTAGAATTAAGGGAAAGGGCCCCTACATTATTCTTAACTGAAGGCAGACTAAGGGAGGCTGAAGTTTAAAGTCCACGTAGGAATCTATTGTATTGGGCAAAAAACATCTTTTTTACAACGGAAAGATTGAGAATAATAAGTAATTCAGCCAAAATAAAACCAAGATTCCTAACCAAAGTAGTGCTACCAGGAAATGACCCTTCATATTCTTGCTTTCCAAGCCTTCAGTCTCTATTAAATACATATAAAACTCTTTTAGATAATCATTTACTCTTGCAAGTCACCACCTTACTTCACCAGGCCCCAACAATAGACAAACTCAAATGACAGTCATCGCATTGCCCCAGCCCACTTATGTTTAGATCTTCCTTGCACCGCAATGAAGAAAACAACCATGGAAATAGCAGACCACAGTTAAAATAATACTCAAAATTATCCATATTATTATTTCTGTCAAGAAGGAAAATAGAGACATCAACTAGGATAAGTAGCACTGTCTGTCAGTACATACTCAATTTCTCAAAAGAGCCTGATATCTAGTTCATGCTGAGCTTAAAGCAGAGTACCATTTCTCTGTCTTTTAGCTTTGAATAACACTTAAATTCTTTACTGTGGCCCCTGTCTACACTAGAGGGGGTGGCCTTGTACTAATCTGATCATGCCACACATGCTCTTACCATTTTTAAATCAACCAGTGAAATAATTAAATCACCTCCCTGGTATCTTACAGACAAAACAATCATTTCAATGATTTTAATATAATTTAACTGTTTATTGTGTCATTGTATAAATGTTATGAATAAAAGAGGAACTTATGTAGGGATAACAGAAAACTGCGACTTCACTGTGTTGCCAGTCAACAATTTGCTGTTAACAATTACTATATTCATTATTTAAAATCAGACTCTGCTAAGAAACCCAACCTCAAGAAAAAATATTTTGAATTTAATATCACACCTCACACTTAGTAGCAAAGTTATGCTAACAACCATAGTCCAAGTAAGCCTTTGAATACAATAATTCAATTTGGTATTAGGAGGTTGCCTAAAAAGTATGGTGCAGGGACTCAATCAGTTTCCGTGCTATTAGAAATTCAACATTACACAAGAAACACAGCTGTTAAAACACCACTCAAGGCGATGAGATGTAATAATATAGAAACTAACCTGCCAATAGAAATAGTCATTTCCTTCTTCTGTTGAGTCTGGGGTTGAGGACCAAAGAGGTCACAGTTAAGCAGAACTAAAGACTCAACGAAGAACATGCCGTTTCCACCTGCTCTGGTATATTCAGAGTGTGGCTTTCAATTCTGTCCTCAGGGATCTCCCCAGCTTGCCTCAGGTTCTAGGTACCAGCCTGCAGCTGGACACACCAGATGCACTACTCTGGCATCACTGTTCTTGATGAGAAAGTGTGGGGAACTTCCTAATCCTGTAAAATGTGAAAGGGACAAGGAACTCAATTAAGTAAGCAACATTCAAAAATTGTTTGGATCCTAGGTTTTAGACATCTAACCAAAAAGAATGATTGTCCATCTCTTGTGTAACTTAGGTAAGAAGAAGATTCTGTAAATAATTTTCTCAGAATGAATGATTATCCTAAGAGATCAAAGGTAGCTGAAAAAGAATAAGAAATCTTGAAGGAATGAGGTATTAACAAATAGTCAAGGAAAGAAGTCAAGTAATAATAAGAAGTTGAGTGTTAGGATTTATAGTAATCTCAGAGGCTTGTTGAGGACAGTTCTGATTAAGTCATTACACTGCCACAGATGTTGAACTGTCAGAGCAGATTCACTGAGAAATTCCCTGGGAAAAAGGAGCTTTGCAAAGAAATACAAAAACAACCAAAATTGTCTAAGAGAATCCTAACTGAGTCCAAGAAAGCAGGAATCAGAACTCTTGAAACTTTTTGGATTCAAGAATATTACTCAGCCATTAAAAAGAATACATTTGAATCAGTTCTAATGAGATGGATGAAACTGGAGCCTATTATACAGAATGAAGTAAGCCAGAAGGAAAAACACCAATACAGTGTACTAACGCATATATATGGAATTTAGAAAGATGGTAACAATAACCCAGTGTATGAGACAGCAAAAGAGACACTGATGTATAGAACAGTCTTATGGACTCTGTGGGAGAGGGAAAGAGTGGGAAGATATGGGAGAATGACATTGAAACATGTAAAATATCATGTAAGAAACGAGCTGCCAGTCCAGGTTCGATGCACGATACTGGATGCTTGGGGCTAGTGCACTGGGACGACCCAGAGGGATGGTATGGGGAGGGAGGAGGGAGGAGGGTTCAGGATGGGGAACACATGTATACCTGTGGCGGATTCATTTTGATATTTGGCAAAACTAATACAATTATGTAAAGTTTAAAAATAAAATAAAATAAAAAAAAGAATATCACTTGCTACTTCCAGAAAACTACTCCAAATTAAAAATTTTCAAGCTTCTTTTGCATTAGTTCAAGCTTAGAAAACATTCATGTATTCCAAGTCCACACCTACATAACTCCAAACATTCAGCCAGACTGGAGTGATGCCTAGTATAATTACAATAGGCAATTAAGTTTGAGAACCATATTTCTAGATGATAACCAAAATTTTTATAATAACTTAAAAGCAGAAATAACTCTGTATCTTGATTCATTTAGCTCTTATCTATGAAAAAAAGATATTTTTATTGATGGAGTCATGATACTTGGCTTAAGAAAAAACCATATATTCTGAAATTCTGCTTTCAAGATCCCCAAAAAACTTGTCTTACTCTTGGGACAAATGCAACTTAAAAATTTATCTGGACTTTCCTCCATAGACTTTGCACTATGAATCAGTTGCAAAACTAATGCTCTTATAATCCCACTCCCCAATGATATGGGTGTCAGTGTCACAAGAGCCTCCTCTCAGGTCAGCAACAGCAGGTCTGATTCATGGAGCTTCCTGGTCGACAAAGAGGAACGGTATCATGAACACAAATAAGTCATTACCTAGGTGAATTAACCTGCCATAATCAGTGGGTGATTCAGTCCTTTCACAGCTGAATTCTTATAGATTCCATCTCTATCCTCTCAATCTCAACAGACGTTCAGACTCTCAGATTACTACTGCTGAGGTCATCCTTTCTCCCAAGCACTGTCTCCTTAGCTGTATGGAATCCCAGGTCAAGTTCTCTGCTCTGACAAAATTTATGTTAAGGCACACTTAACTTCAGCTACCAAAATCTCCATGTTCTCATGCTCACATGTGAGAGATTTTATTTATTCAAATCATTTAGCAAATTACTATTGGATACACACAGCTATAGATGAAAGGTTTGTATCCCTTCAAAATGCTTATGTTGAAAACTAGCACCCAAAATGATGCTATTTGGAGGCAGGGCTGTTGTGAGGCAACTAGGTTGTAAGAGTGGAGTCCTCATGAATGGAATTAGTGCCCTTGTAAACGATACCCCAGAGAGCTCCCTCACCCTTTCTGCACTATGAGGACACAGTGAGAAGACCACTGTCTATGATTCAAGAAAAGGACTCTCATGAGACACTGAATTGGCCAGTGTTTTGATCCTGGACTTCTCAGCCTCTAGAACTGTGAGGATAAATTTGTTTTTAAGCAGTCTATGGTATTTTTGTTAAAGCAACCTGAATGGACTAAGACATCTACTGTATGACAAACATGTTCCAAGTCTTAAGGATAGAACATGCATTGTCATGAACAGTAAGGAGGTCAGTGTGGCTGGAGCACTGACAGTAAAAGCAGGTGGTTAGTTATGGCTTATTTGTGTTACAGTTTCTTCAAATAATGCCAAGTCACTGTTATTATTCCTTCAAGCACAGCTGAAGGACAACTGCAGCACACTGTCTGTCCTCATGCCTGGACTGTTACAGTACAATTTAAATGTTTTCACTGGAAGTCTGTGGAATTACTACAAGGTTTTCCCTTTGGAAGTGAGACATGACCTCAACTCAAGAACTTTTAAAACTCAGTTCCCTCTGTAAGCACTTTTCTCCATTAGGGCTCACTCCTTCACAGTCTTCAATGTCTGAAAGTCATTGTAGCAAATATACTTATAATGAGAGTACAGATAACAAGCGATTGCTCTGTTTGTGGTGTGTGATCCCACTGGAAAATACATGCATGTATAGCCCTAGGAAGGCTAACACACTGCCAGTTTGAAACTTTTATCTTAGTCCCTTTTGCCAGACATTTTTCTGTTTTTTACAGATTTCTCTGCTAATGCTATGAGAAAGGTAAGTACCCTCATCCTCATTTATAGTTGATAAAGCTGAGATAGAGGGAAGCTAACAGATTTGTTTAGTGTCTTCTTGGCAACGAACAGGGATTCTGATCCTAGCTCTTAGCCTACAGGTATAACCAATTAGATAACCTGTATAGGAAAAGCAACCAAGCCAAACCAACCAACCAAACCAACAAACAAAAGCCCCTTGAATTCTAAGATTTCATCACCATTAAAATTAAAATAACTGATTCTGGGATTATTGAGTAGAGACAAAGGGGCTTCTATCATGAGTTGGGTAGGACCAACCATATCAGTATCAGAGTGGACCTTATCCTGCCTATTCCCAGATGCTACTTCAGAATATTCAGTCATTTTCACCACAAGTGGTAGAACTTCCATCTCACACACACACACACACACACACACACACACACACACGTACACCCCCCAAAATGTGTGGTAATCCCTTATTTTGTATAGATAGAAAAGAGGTGAACAAACTCAGTATCTTTCTCTTCTGCTGGGCCTGGATTTTCTTGAATATAGATAGTATTTAAATAACATTACAAAAATGTTCCGAGCTTTGGAGATGGAATGGAGCAACTCCACTGCTGTTTGCTTGCTGTCTCTAAGCTGAGACACATCAGAGAAGAGGTAAGTGAAAACAATGTGGGGAGGGACTGTTCGGGTCCTCCCGGCCCGTCAGAGGCTTTCCCACACTCTAAGGGCACATTTTAGCCAACATTTCACCTTCTACTCAGTACTAAAACCAGGTCTTCAAATGGATATGGAGGCTCAAACAATGACTCGTATATAATGTGAAAAAATACAAACAATGAACATTCATTGTAGAAAAAAGGGGAATGAAAATAAGAATAAAGCAAACATTATTTCTTTTTTTTAGAAACAAAGTGAGAGAGATGAACTATTTCAGCTGGAGGAATATGAAACAAGCAACTGCCCAGAAGCAGATTTGTATAGATGATTGGAGGTCAAAGGCATAGCACTATGGGGAGGGAAACTTGCACCACAAAGGTAATTAGGCGTTGAGTTGACAAAGAGCACTAAGTGTCAGAACAGAAGTTTTCAATCTACCTTGAAGTCCTTAGGGAAATACTTTTTGAAGAATTATTGCACAAACTTGTGACTTCATTTTGTAGGTTTAATGAAACATGTTTGCATTCCCACTTTAGTCATATAATTCAGCAGGTCACTAACGTAACAGGAAGTCTATTACAAGTAGACTGAAAGGAATTGAGAAATTATTAAAAAAAAAAAAAAGCAAAACAACAAAAAAATGTGTTCAAGAATGGCTGTCCTTCTCCGTTTCCTCAAATTTCAGTATTGTTTAAATAATGCTGTATTTGAAACAAGTAAGGCAATAAAGTAATAATAATACTCTACAGAGTGCGTAATGAAAGGTCAAGACACTTCATTAGTTGGGACCTGGTCTAAATTTTTGTCTTATAAGATGAAACCACATTAAAATATTTTATATTAATAGTTGACTGTGCTTCAGTGGGAAAAGTGTTTGGATTTCTACAGAAAATGATTTTATTTTAGTAGCTTGAAACATCATCCGCTGGAAATCAAAACTGAAGTTCCTAATTTACAAACTACTCATAGAGATTACCTACCTATATCCACATTGTTCATTTGGTACTAATTCCTCTGCCTCCAACCACATTCTCAGAGAAGATAAGAACAGAAGCCTGACAGGGCATACTCTTGAGAAGACCCCCTCAGCCCCCAGAGCCAAAATAAACCACCAGGGAGACACAAACTTGTTGTTGGATGTAACATGCTGGGAGGTAACATGCAGGCAGACTGAGGGTTAGACAGAGAGGGCCAGGGGGAGAGAGATGGACAGGGAGACTGAGATGGCAGGGCAGCATGGATAAGAGAGAAAAAAATTGCTTTTACAATGAAAAATTGGTGTAAGAGTGAAAAATTGGTGTCACCAGGAAGTTTTGTGATACAAATAATAGAAGAGGGATGCTGATTTTAATAAAGTTGTGGAATACATACTTCTATATTACTTTAAATATTTTCAAAATAGATGATTAAAGTCATGACTATGTGAGTTTTGGCTTACCAGCAAAAATAAGGATCTGTATCTGTGATTACGTAAACTGTTCCAGAATATAACTTTACTGAGTATCTTTTCTGTGCCAAATACCACAGGCTTTTGAAGTAACTGTGGAAAACTGACACTGTTATCATTCCCTTCTGAGGGTAAATGGTAGGAAATGCAGTCTTGTTTTGTTTCAGTGAATTTTTATCCAAGTATAAGCAGCACTAAGAGACCACAAGATCCAGGAATCAGCACATGGAAACTTCATAGCCTGGGTCATGACATACTGGTTGTCCAGATAATGAAACTGAAACTTGCAGTGGCAACTGCAGGGTGATCAGTGAGAGAAGATCCATTCCACTGTCTAGCATCTTAAGGGAGAAATAGACTGGGAGGAAGGTGTAAGTTAAAACTGTAAATTAAAACTGTAAGTGTGGGTTCACTCCGTCACATTATAGACCAGATTGTCTCCATAGTGACACAACTGTCTGAAGGAAAGGAGGGAATGCTGAGAAAGAATTTCAAACAGATTGTTCTTGAGGCTCAGTGAACAAGAAACTGTAGTCAACTAAGTACATACATCCCTTCCTTCCCAGTGACCCAAGTCCAAATACAGGTCCAGTGGACTTTCTTGGGAGCTTCACCTCCCAGTACTGCTTACCACCAGAAAACCTCTCTTCACTCATTGTAGATACCAGAGTTTCAAAGTGTTTCCTGTTCTCTGAAGGATGATGCTTTCTGAAAATGGAGAAAATCAGTTTCCTATCAATAAGCATAACAAAGCAGGGATCCAAAATTACACACATTTGAAAAGGAAGGTCATCTAATGTACTTTTACTTCCATCCATGAAAAGGTAACAGCCTCACAAAAAGTTCTCCTATCCTAAGTGAGTGAACTGAAAAAAATGTCTGAAACAGCTATTTTCAGATAATGGACAATAGGTAGTACAGGATTGTGATCAGTGACGAAGGGAAACAAGCAAACCAAGCCCTAAAATCACCCCAGTTGTCTACCTGGTGATTTCCAGGCACCTGCATAAAAAGTGGGAATCAACAGAAACCCTGCCATTCTTAGAGAATTGTGTCCAAAACTCTTTAAAGGAATAAAACAAAATCTGTCACTCAATAATGTAAAAATCACACACCCAGCATACAATTAAAATAAGTAGAAATGGGAAGAAATAGGCAAATGTGACTGGTAACCACAGGAGACAAAGAAGAAAAAGCAAAAACGGAGTGAGTGGACAAGGGATTTACACATATGTTCAAGTATTTTAAAAATAAACATAATGAGATAAATGGACAATATAAAGAAGAATGAAATGGAACTTCTAGATATGGAAAATATAATACCTGAAATTATGTCACTAAATGAAACTAAAAGCAGATTTAACTCTAAGGAGGAAAAAAAAAGAAAAACAGTGAAATTGTAGGTGTAATAGCAGGCATCACACAAAATAAAAGATTTTAAAACAAATTTACCGAATGACAAGAGTCTTAGAACATGTGACATATATCAAGCAGTACATGGAACTGGAGTCTTAGAAGAGGAAAAAGAAAAAATAATTGTTGAAACTATTTAAAACAAGTTGAAAACTGTAATAAAATTCTATACATGAGATAAAAAATTCTAAAGCAACCAAAGGAAAAATAGAAATCGCACATAGAAGAACAAAAAGGTAAGAATCACTGCAAACTTACTGTCACAAATAACGAAGGTCAGCAGAGAGAGAATTTTATAGGGTTAAAATGGAAATTTTTCTATCTAAAATTCTATATCCAGCAAAAATGTTGCAAAACATTTTCACTTCCAAATTAGTTCTTTCAAGTTCAAACATCTTTAGGAACCAACTGAAAATGTGTACAACCATGAAGAAATCATTATTTTTTAAAATATATTCAACATCAGCTATAGTACACACAGTTTAACTCCGTTATGAATGTAAAAACATTAAAACCTTTCTTTGGACTATTGGAGTCTCATTTTGTTGGAGTATAGCAGCTTGTTAGAATGAAAAAATGAATTTTGTGTGTACTACAACTGAAATTTTCTCATGGGTTTCTTAATTTAGTAAAAATATAGTTTTAACTATGACTTCAATATTTTTATTTTATTACCATCATAAAACATACAGTTCGGGAATTTCCTGATGGTCCAGTGGTTAGGACTCTGCAATCTTGCTGCAAGGACTCTGCAATCTTGCTGCAAGGACCTGAGTTCAGTCCCTAGTTGGGGATCTGGGATCCCACAAGGCGTGTAGCACGGCCGAAAATACAACAAAACAAAACAAAAATACAGTTGATCCTTGAACAACACAGGTTCAACTGTGCTGGTCCACTAATACACAGATTTTTTTTCAATAAAAATACTGGAAACTATTTTTGGAGGTCTGCAACAATTTGAAGAAACTTGTAGATGAACTGCACAGACCAGAAATATTGAAAAAATTAAGAAAAAGTTAGGTATGTCATGAATGTAATATATATTATACAATGTGTTATTTTCATGCACTGGAGAAGGAAATGGCAACCCACTCCAGTGTTCTTGCCTGGAGAATCCCAGGGACAGGGGAGCCTGGAGGGCTGCTGTTTATGGGGTCACACAGAGTTGGACACAACTGAAGCGACTTAGCAGCAGCAGCAGCAGACTACTTCAAATTAAGTTCTGAGGGATCAAAAATTATACATGGATTTTCTACGGCAAGGGGCAGGGTGGTCAGCGCCCCTAACCTCTGTACTGCTCTAGAATCAACTGCAATTTCACAGTCAATGTTAAACTTTTGAGCTAAATTTATACTTTCAATTATGTAACTTGTTTCATGCTCAACAAAATGAGATTCCAAAATTTTTTTTCACTGTGTGAACTGAATAAAAGAAACAAATTGTTATTAAAATTAACTAATTTTCTGGTTGATGCAGCTAAAGACATTGATAAAAACTGGCCTCATTCAAACTCTTGGCAAAATTCTTCCAGTGAAACAACACAGTAACATTAGGATGGAGCACAAGACAACCTGAAGGAAAAATGAACAAAACTGTTTTAGAAAAGCAGTTTAGAAAAACAGTGACTAAATAAAAGGACATGTGCCACAAACTGACATTTAAACCCCCTTCTGCTGTCTTATATGTAAATTTATCATCTTTGGCTAGAGTCTTCTTAGGATACTTACTTTTTAAAAAAACGCTGACGCTTCTTCAGCTAATTTTCATGGGGTCAGTGATATCACTACTACTCTTAAGGCAGGTGGAAGATACTTCCTGTAAGGAGCACACACACACAATCAACTCTCTTTAAAAGAAACACAATTTAATCATCTAATATTTTATTAAATGTAAACTTTTCAGGTTTTCTGGCTCAGTGTTGCCCAAAAGATTCATTGCCAAATGGGAAAATGTTTAAGCCATAAAATAGCTGAAGGTTTATACCACAGAGTTTGTGGCAAAATCATCCTAGCTAGTGTTCAGGCTACTCTTTGCAACACTGCACATGGGAGGAGCATTTATCTTCTGCTTCCCACATACACCTCGTCGCAGCTGCTGTGTAACTGCCCACGGGAGTCAGGAGCTGAGGGAGTACGGCTCACACGAAGTTCCAGTCACTTGCTTCAGTCTGAAATCACTCTGCAAGGCCAATCCAGCTCCAGAGCTCCTTGTGGGATCAAGTCTCTCTCATCACTGCCTCACAGTTCACCTTGCGCTTTCTCCACTTTCTTCCTAATAAAAGCTGCACTCAAATGTTCCTCTCCAATCTGCTTCCCAGAGATCTTGAACTAAGACCCAAGAGTCTTTCTGGGATCCAGCATACCACATCTCTCAAAGGCTAAAAAGAAACTGTGCAGGTGTAGGCTTGCCTGAGAGCTGAGAAGAAAATCTGGGTAAGTGTTCATGGAAGCTGCCATGCAGGATACTGAGGTGCAAAGAGGTGTTTGGGCCAGTCAAGGCTGCCGTGAGCACAAGAATGCATAGGTGGTAGAGCGCTGAGATCTAGAGAGACCTGCTGGGAGTTGGAAAGAGTAACATGCATGCTTTCTACTTAGACTTATGAGTTCAGTTTGCTGACTGCTGTACAGAGGGTTTAGCAATCTCTTATGTGGAAAGGGAGAAGAATACAGATAGGTAATAATATAAGCTTACAGAAAATAAGAGCCATATTATCCAAAGAATGCTATGTTTGGTTGTAAAGCTTTAAAGGGTGATTTTCTTTAAGCCTTGTGATGCTACAGTTTGCGTGAGAGAACGTGTCCTATGTTTTCAGAAGCTATACTTATTAGAAAAGGGGTATTCAGAAAAGGCCTCTCCTTGCCGCTATCATTCAGAAAAGGTCCTTCCCTTGCAGCAGCCATCAGAGATTAAGGCATCTCAGGCTTAAATAAGACATCCCCATCCACAGCTCAGAAACTTTCACAGGATCTACAAAGAGAAGAATTGCTCTGAGCCCTTCTCTGCCAGTTTGTTTCAATTATCTGTTTCTATGTAACAAGTCACCTTCAAATTAGTGGCTTCAATCAGCAACAATTATCATCCTGGCTCAAGAGTCTGGATTTGCTGAGCTTACCGGGTAGTTCCTTCCTTATGCAGTATGAGCTGTGGCTGCAGTCATCTGAAGGCTCAACTGATTTGGAATGTCCCAGATGGTGGCAGTTGGAGCTGCCTAAAGGCTGGGATTTCTTGCGGGGCTGTCAGTCAGAGCACTTTGATCTTCCTTTATATGTCATCTTCAAGTGATTCACTTGGGCTTTCTTAAAAGTCTGGTAGTCTCAGGATAATCAGACTTCTTCTATGGTGACTGAACCCTAAGAATACAAAATTAGAAGCAGTCATGTCCTTTTAGGTCTCAGGACAGGAGTAATATAATAAATAACACTTATGTCACATTCTATTAAAGCAAGCCATCAGATTCAAGAGGAGGGGACCAAATGAGACCTCCAGGAGTCATTCATTCCTGGTCACTGATGTAGAGATTACCACAGCTTCCCAATATTTCTATTTTCAAACTGAAATGTTCACAGTGGTTATCCTGTCCCTCTTTCTTCATTGGACGTTATGTGTGAATTTAGTCTCTGGATTAAGAGGCAGATGTGAAACTTATGCAGAAACTGTCATGCAATGCTGAACTTTGAGACTAAGCCAAATGATAGGAATTCAGGTCGCCTCCCTTAGGGAGGATATTTTGCACGTTAAAAGAAGGTAAATATCAAAGTAATGTATTAGATAATACATATTATGATGTTAATATAGTATAACATAAAATATATCCTATAATACACAAACTATATAATACATATACCTTAAATATATACTTTATTATCATATACAATATATTAATATAAATAATATTAAGAATATTTTAGAGATAATGTTCTTAAAATTGTTTGAATTCTGAAGAAAATTTTTAAGGTAAATTTTGTGAAGGAGCCTGAGCCTGTGCCTGATAGGAATCTGCTTTCTGACTTCAGACTATACTACAAAGCTACAGTAATCAAAATGTTACCAAATTTGCAAGCCCATGTGCCTGACACACAGTGAGGCCCATCAACACTAAACAGAGTTTGGAACAGAGAAAGGTTTATTACAGATTCATACAAGGAAATGGGTGGCTCATGCCCTAAGAACCCCAAAGTTACTGAAAGCTTTCAGCAGTCCCTTTACAAGCAAAAGTTGAGGGATGGGAGTGGTTGGTTGTTGCAGACTTCTCCATGTCAGATTCTTTGTTCTTGAGGTCTGGTCATGGTCAGGTAACTATATTCCTGTAAATTTCTACCAGATGACTGTTATTCTCTCTCCTGAACAGAAAGGGCAAAGTCCCAAGGTGTGACTTTTACCCTCCAAGGTCCCAGTCCTGTCTCAGAGGAGACAGATCTCAGCTGGCAGCTCCTTCAGGGACAGGTTCCCACATCCTGCCCAGCTGTCATCCCTTAGGGAGCCAGGCACCCAACCCAACTGGCCCTTAGTCTTCTCAGGCTGCCCAAAGCAGGAGACTAGGGCTCACAGACTGTAGCCCATACAGACAGCCGCCGCTATTATGTTGTAGAGACGGGGACAGGGGAGAGGCTCACCGCTGCCTCAAGGCCTGGGCCAAAGCTAGTGGAGGGCCTTAATGAGAGGCTCTGGAGTCCTGCAGGATGTAGTCTCTAGTTTGTTCCCCAGAGCCTCTAGTTCACTCACTGGCCCAAGGCTAGGTAAGCTGGCGGGCCTCCAGGAGAAGGCCTGAATCTGCCTCTTACCTCACTTTGCACCTGATGACCACCACACTACCACCCCTTGGCTGAATCATTTTCCCAATGGTCCCTCATTGACAGTTACCACTGGGCAGGGCCCACTGCAGTGCTGAACAATAGCTGAGCAGGACAACTAACGGTCACTCACTGACAGTTGGCTGCTTGTGGGTGGGGCCCACTGAGGCATCGACCAATGGCTGGGCAAGACCTAGTTGCCTAGTAACAGGATGTGGAGTAAATTAGGCATAGCAATGCTACATGCCCAGGGCTGTGCTCTTCCTGTTCTGTTACAAAAACAGTATGGTACTGGCACAAAACCAGACACAAAGATCAGTGGAATAGAGTAGACAGCTAGAAATAAACCCACACATTTTCAGTCAATTAATCTATGACAAAAGAAGCAAGAATAGAAAAAGGGAAAAGATACACTCTTCAATAAGCAGTCTGGGAAATTTAGACAGTTACATGTAAAAGAATGAAATTAGAACATTTTCTCATACCATACACAAAAATAAACTCAAAATGGATTAAAGAGCTAAATGTAAGACTGAAAACCATAAAACTCCAAGAAGAAAACAGAACACTCTTTGACATAAATTGTAGCAATATTTTATAAAAATCTGTCTCCTAAGGTAAAGAAAACAAAAGAAAAAAACAAATGGGATCTGCATAGCAAAGAAAACCATTGACAGAATGAAAAAGACAGCCTACCAAATGGGAGAAAATATTTGCAAATCATATACCTTATAAGGGTTAATATCCAAAATATATAAAGAACTCATACTGTCTCACAACAAAAAGCAAACAATTCTATTTAAAAATGGGCAGGGGAGCTGATAGGCATTCTTCCAAAGGAGAATTTCAGATGGTCAATAGACATGTGAAAAGATGCTCAACATTACTAATAAGAGAAATGCAGATCAAATAAGTATCCCCTCACATTTGTCAGAATGGTTATTATCAAAGATACCACAAATAATAAATGTTGGTGAGAATGTGGAGAAAAACCTTTTTTCCTATGAAGAAACTGTTTGTAGGAATGTAAATTGGTACAGCCATTGTGAAAAACAAGATGGAGTCCCCTCAAAAAACTAAAAAAGGAACTGCAATAAAGATCCAGAAATTTCATTCCATGGTACATATCTGAAGAAAACAACACTAATTCAAAAAGATACATGCATCCTAATATTCATAGCAACATGAATGACCATAGTCAGCAACAGATGATCAGTCCCTCAACAGATAAAGAAGACGTGGTGTGTATATACACACACACCCACACACAAATGGAATATTATTCAGGCATAAAAAGAATGAAATTTTGGGATTTCTCTGGCAGTCCAGTGGCTAAGACTTCGTGCTTCTATTGCAGAGGGCACAGGTTTACTCCCTGGTCAGGGAACTAAGATTCCACATGCCATCTGACCTCAAAAAAAGGAAAAAAAAGAATGAAATGGACCTAGTGGGTATTAGTGAACTAAGTCAGAGAAAGACATATACTGTATCTTATCATTTATATATGGAATCTAAAAAATAAAAAGATGACTATAATGAAACAGAAACAGACTGACAGTAGAAGAAAAAAAAAGTAGTAGTTACCAAAAGGGAGAGGTAGGAGATACGGAGGTACCAACTATGTACAAAATAAACAAGCTACAAGAATATATGCTAGAAAAAAAAAAGAATATATGCTAGAGCACAGGGGGTGAGAGGGTAACAGGCAGGAAGGCCAGAGGTCCCCAAGTGGCAGGAGGAAATAAACTCCACGTGGCAGATGCTTTTTTTTTTTTTTTACTTCTCTACACAAATTTAAAAGAGGCTTTTAATTCTGTGTTGAGGACACCTGGTTCTTCCTTGAGCTAACCAATGCAGTTTGTTTTTTTTTTTTTTAATGGAAACGTTTTTCTTAAGCTGTGTAATGAAACTATGTATTTGCTTTGGAATCTGCCTTTCTTCAAAATGGTTCTGCCTAAGACTAACTTTTTTTCTTTTCTCAAACCTTAGGCTGATAATGGCTCAACAAACCAGCATTTATGTCAATTGTTTTATGGCCAGGGGATGACACACCTCTTGCCATCCTATCTCAAAAATGCATATTGTGGGAGAGGGGCCTGGTAAAACTCCCTCAGCCTTGAGGTGTCTTTCTTACCTGACTAATAGCTTTCTAACAGACATAAAACACCTTGCTAAAAACTAGCAAAGGGGCATTCTTTCTGTCCCCTTTCTATGTCAGAAGCTTTCCCTATCTCTGTTATACTTTAATAAAACTTTGCTACACAAAAAGCTCCAAGTAGTCAAGCCTTGTCTCTGACCCTGGATCGAAATCCTCTCCTCTGGGGATAGGATACGAATCCCAGCATAATACACGGCTTGCAGCAGCAATCTTTCAGGAATATATCCAATATTTTATAATAACCATAATGAAATATAAGCTATAAAAACTTTGAATCACTATGCTGTACACCTGAAACTAATACTATCAATGAATTACTATCAATGAATTTTAAAAAGAGAAAAAAAGATACAGATTAAAATTAGATAAGGGGGACTTACCTGGCAGTCCACTGGTTAAGATTCCATGCTTCCATGAATAAGAATTCATGCTTATGAATTGGAGCAAATTCTGGGAGATAGTGAAGGACCGGGAGACCTAGCATGCTGCAGTCCATGGGGTCATAAAGAGTTGAACACAACTTAGACTGGACAATAACAACTCCCAGCTCAGGGGAGATAGGTTTGATCCCTGTTTTGGGAACTAAGATCCCATATGCCACATAATGCAGAAAAAAAAAAAAATTAGCCAAGGAAAAGGAAGAATCTAGAAGAACCATCAGATGCAGATTTTGTCCTCTCCCCATGGACTGATACAGACATTTAATTCCCCTAGCAACAATGAGA
This sequence comes from Bos taurus, assembly GCF_002263795.3. NCBI lineage: Eukaryota > Metazoa > Chordata > Mammalia > Artiodactyla > Bovidae > Bos > Bos taurus. Next base: position 62,198,531 of record NC_037334.1, read on the forward strand.
GACAATATGCACAAAGTATTACCAACCCACAAAGTTCATCTGAGCCGGGTGTCCAGAGTTTTTATTCAGGATCAGTCATTTAGAAAAGGAGTGACATGGCTGACCTTAGTTACTTAGTCTCTCAGATGTCAAACTGCTGTCAAGTGTACCAAAGCCCCATGTAAAAACTGAGCTTTTATCAGTCACAATATTCCAAAAACTCAGAGGTTAACTTCTGGGAGCCTGGCAAGGGTCAAATCTTTCTTTGGAACATGCAGGTTTTAGACAACCCAGGCCTACTGAATTTATCCTTTACTCCAGAGAAGCACGTTCTTTCTTGCAATCCGGAAACTGGTGGGGCCTAACAACAACAGAGGTAGCATTAGCAATGACAACACTTACCACGTACCCACTACAGGTGCTACAAACATGAGAGCAACTGAGGATGCAGACATAGGACAGTTAATCTCAGGTCTGGCTAGAGCAGCCTTCAGGTACCCAGGATGAAGTGGAGCCAGCATGGCCACGGCAGGCATTTGTGAAATATACTAAAAATGTTTAAAATGGCTATAGAAAGAGCTACAAGCCTGGCCTTGTCATGGAGGGCACTTCTAGTATGTCACCAGGAGCTGCTGATCTCTCCCCAGGGGGCCGTATGAGTGTGGTGATCATAGAAGCCTGTTGCAGTAGTGTGATCCCCTCATCCCAAACCCACAGGGTTAAGGCAACACGAGTGAATGAGTGAATGGCACAGAAACGTTTATAGCTGTAAATGCTTACATTTAACAAGAGGAAAGATTTTAAGTCAACAACCTAACTTTATCTCTTAAATATCTGGGGAAACAATCTAAACCCAAAGCAAGCGGAAAGAAGGAAATAATATAGATTAGGGAAAGTTGCCTGAAAAATACAGTACAGGAACTCAATATCATTTCTCTTCCAATTAGAAACTCAGCAGTGTGCACTCAGTCTTAAAACATTTTTCCAGGCAATGAGATATAATTATAGACAAACTAACCTGAATGAGAAATATTTATTTCATCTTTCTGGTTGAGACTGGTGTTGAGGTTTGAAGAGGCCACAATCTTTTTTAGCTCAGTTCCCAGGACTGAAAACTCAGTGGAGAACAGGCCTTTCCCATTTGCTCTGTTATTTTCAGAGTGTGGCTTTAAATTATGTCTTTGGAGGTCTCTCCAGCTTGCTTCAGGTTCTGAGACCATCCTGCATCTTTACAAACCAGATGGACAACTCTGGCAACTCTGTTCTTGATGAGAACATGTGAGGAACTTCCTGTTCTGTGAAATGAGAAAGGAACAAGCAGCTCAATTAAGAAATCAGAAAGTGATTTGATTCTACTTTCAGTATTCTGAATATGATGGACTAAATGGAAAGACGGCCTATCTCCTGTAGAGTGCTCAGTCACTCAGTCAAGTCTGACTTTTTGTGACTCCATGGACTGTCGCCCACCAGGCTCCTCTGTTCATGGGGATTCTCCAGGCAAGAATGCTAGAGTGGGTTGCCATGCCCTCCTCCAGGGGATCTTCCCAATCCAGGGGTCAAATTCAGGTCTTCCACATCACAGGTGAATTCTTTACTGTCTGAGTCATTAGGGGAGCAACAGTGAAGAATTTCCTTCAAAATAAATGATTATCCTAAGGAATCAAATATAGAAGAAAAAGGCAAGAACAAGTAACTTTTAAGAGTTGAGATAAAAAAATATGAAAGAAAAGAAGATAATAGTGAGAAGCTGAGTAAGACTTTATAGTAATTTCAGAAGCACTGTAAAAGTTGGTTGAATGATACAGTTCTAATCAAAAGTCATTATACTACAACAGAAGTCAAATTGTCAAAGCAGAGAAATTATGCACCTTAAAGGCAAATTTTACTAATCATTAATTTAGGATACAAGCAAACAGAAAGCATAACATCTATCTCTGGAAGGGTCCAAACTACCATATACACCTCCAAAAAACAGATTTTTGTTCTAGGATGTATTCTGGCTTCAGAGTTAGAGATCAGTGTTCACTGTGCATGATGGACATGTGCTGTACAAGTCAATTCTAGGGAGCCATTTAAGTCTAGAGCTTCTTATCTTTATGTATTCCATCAGTCGTGCAGAGAAGGAACCTACAAGACTAACTTCTGTTCTCTAAGTTTTGCTCTATAATCAGTAAATTTCAAATTTCTTCACAATAAGAAATGCAAAAATTCGGATAGAAAACATTCTCAGATGAGAACTTCTTTGGTTATCTTTGTTAGTACAAAGATCTTTGTATCTTTGTTAGTATTTCCTAGAGGAAATTTACATTGAGAGTTACATAGCTGCTGTTAATTCTTTTCATTTTGCAGGGAGCTGCAGAAAATGAACTGCAGTGCTGAGAGCAGTGGGGGAATGAGTCAGCATATGTCAGATCACTCCCAGATGCACTCCTCAGACACCATACTGTACAAGTTCCACATTGTGGAACTTGGCTTCTTTTAGGTCACCTGGTCAAAGACAATGACATGCTTCTGAGCATGCATGAAAATGGATGTTGGGCTCAAATGAGAATGTTTCTGATCCTCACCTTTCTGAACTATCCTCTGGACTCATAATTCTTCACAGTTTCAAACTTCTTTTTATACATTTCCCAGCTCTCCGTTTCTGATCCATATTGAGGACCAAAAAGGCATGCAATGCGATCAGGGAAAAAGGCTAAAGGCAGAAAGCATGAAAGATGGAATGAACTAATTTAGAGCAAATTAGAAATAGAAATGATACAATCAGTTTGCATCTGATGAAATTCAAGCATGTTTCAATATATGCATTACAGCAGACTTCAATGAGGCAGAAAATCATGAACAATGCAGACAAATTAGAGGAAGCATGATACAGAGATGTGCCAATGGCCCTTGATATCCAAATTTTCAGACTTGGATTATATATACTATCTTCTCAAAAGAACACAAAAAGCTCAAACATATACAAAAATTTTATATATTATATAAGTAAGATTAAAATATACTAAAGGAAATAAAGAGGAAAAAATTTTTAAATCTGTGATATAAAAGATACAATCAATATAAAAGATACAATAATGATCAAAAATTTAAAATTTAACAATATTTATAATTAGTTATGTTAAAAATAACTCATAAAACAGTAAAAATTACAACTTGCATCAAGTGAAAGCTATATTCGCCTACCATTAAGAAACTCTTACGTATCAATAAAAAAGGTGTGAAAGTGCAAGTGTTAGTCACTTCGTTGTTTCCGACTCTTTGCGACCCCATGGACTGTAGCCTGCTAGCCTCCTCTGTCCATGAAATTCTTCAGGCAAGAATACTAGAGTGGGTTGCCATTGCTTTCTCCAGTGGATCTTTCCAACCCAAGGACTGAACCTGGGTCTCCTGCATTGCAGGCAGATTTTGTACTCTAAGCCACGAGGGAAGCCCATAGATAAAAAGATGAACATTATATATGAAACCATTATATTTTCCCTCCAAAACCTGTTTCTCCAACAATTATCCCAGACTCAATGAATAACAGTTTCATCATTCCAGTTAGATTGGGCCAAAAAACATCAAGCAGTTATGAAACTTCTGTTTCTCTCATGCTCATTTCAGGAAATCCTACACGCAACAAAATCTGCAGAGTATATGTGCAATACATACTGTCTGTTTGGTGTGTCTAAATGAACCTGAGAACAACAGAGTTCAAAATCTTGGTACTTGTTGGCTTCAGCATAACTAGAAAGAGTTATCACTTGATATTTTCAGAAAACATCTCCATATTACCATATTTCAAGCTTTCTTTCCATTAGCTAGAGCTTAGAAAACATTCCAGCTCCAAAAATTCAACTGGATTGGAGTAAAACTTGTATTCATAATGAACACTATACTTTGAGAATTATTTGCATAAATGATAATCTTAATTTCACAATAACGAGAAAACAAAAATTACTCCGTATTATGTTTAATTTGGTTCTTGCTATGAACTAGATATTTTATCATGGAGCCCATGATACTTGGCTTAGTTTTCCATAGAGATCGAACTTATGTGTCAAATGTCATGCAACACTATTCAGACTTTGAATTTAAAATCTAAGGGGATTCAGCATAAGAAAGAACATTTGGGACAAAGGAAATCATTCAACTGAGATAAACCATATATATCTATAATAATACATATAAAAATTACAGTGAGTTAATAAGCATTCTAGAGAAATGCATTTAAAATGTTTATCCCATATAAATACTTTCAAAATAAAGCAAAACATATTAAAAATTAATTAAAATGTAGAAGAAAGAGTTGTCAAACAGGTCACTTATACTGTTATTTAATTTTTCTTGCCAGTCTTTAACCTCAAGTCACATGCTTATTATAATTTTTGAGAGCTTTGATGTTTGTTTCTCAAAGCATTCAGTCCAGTATCTTAATAATGGCAATGGCAACTTAAGAACTTATGTAGACTTTTCTCTACAGAGTCTGCCAATTGAATGAAATGTCAAACAAATCCTCTCATGATCCCAATCCCTGGGATATGGCTGCCAGTATCACAATAGCCACTATATTCAGAGGCCAGCATCAGCAGGTCTGATTCACAGAGATTTCTGGCTAATAATGGGGGAAGACACCATAAACACAAAGAAGTTATAAGAAGTTATAAATTAACCTATTAAAATTACTGGGTGATTTAGTCTTTACATAGTTGCTATTTTATCATAGAATCCATCTCATTTCTGACAATCTCAACTAATGTTCACTAACTCTTACTAAGCTCCCAGGCCAATCTTTTCTCTAACAACCACCTTTTCAGCCATAGGCAATCCTAGGTCATCTTCTCTGCCCCTACAGAATATGCAATATTAAGTAACATTTAATACATTTAATGGGCTTCCCAAGTAGCTTGAATGGTAAAAAACCTGCCTGCAATGTGGGAGACCTGGGTTCAATTCCTGGGTCAGGAAGATCCCCTGGAGAAGGACATGGCACCCACTCCAGTATTCTTGCCTGGAGAATTCCATGGACAGAGGAGCCAGGTGGGCTACAGTCCATGGAGTCGCAAAGAGTCAGACACCACTGAGTAACACTTTCACTTTCACTTTCAATACACTTAATAGCTGCAGCTACCTAAATCCTTTTCCCAACACAGAATGAAGAAATTCTCATTCAAGTAATTCAGCAGAATTGACAGAACTGTTCTAAATTTGGGGGACATCTCCAAGAACAGTGATGAGAGAGTGACTTAGAGTACTAGGATCAAAACCAGGGTAACAATAACTACTGGAGAGGAAATGTAGAAAGAGAACCCTCTTGCAGTGTTGGTGGAATGTAAATTAATTCCGCCACTATGGAGAATAGTATAGAGATTCCTTGCAAGATCAGATCAGATCAGATGAGATCAGTCGCTCAGTCGTGTCTGACTCTTTGCGACCCCATGAATCGCAGCACGCCAGGCCTCCCTGTCCATCACCAACTCCCGGAGTTCACTCAGAGTCACATCCATCGAGTCAGTGATGCCATCCAGCCATCTCATCCTCTGTCGTCCCCTTCTCCTCTTGCTCCCAATCCCTCCCAGCATCAGAGCCTTTTCCAATGAGTCAACTCTTCGCATGAGGTGGCCAAAGTACTGGAGTTTCAGCTTTAGCATCATTCCTTCCAAAGAAATCCCAGGACTGATCTCCTTTAGAATGGACTGGTTGGATCTCCTTGCAGTCCAAGGGACTCTCAAGAGTCTTCTCCAACACCACAGTTCAAAAGCATCAATTCTTCGGCGCTCAGCCTTCTTCACAGTCCAACTCTTACATCCATACATGACCACAGGAAAAACCATAGCCTTGACTAGACGGACCTTTGTTGGCAAAGTAATGTCTCTGCTTTTGAATATGCTATCTAGGTTGGTCATAATTTTCCTTCCAAGGAGTAAGCCAAGCATAAAACTACCCTATGATCCAGCAATCCCACTACTGGGCACATACCCTGAAAAAACCATACTTTAAAAAAACACATGTACCCAGTGATCACTTCAGCACTATTTAAAATAGCCAGAACACTGAAGCAACGTAGATGCCCATCGATAGATGAAGATAAAGATGATGTGGTACATGTATACAATGGAATATTACTCAGCCATAAAAGGAACACATTTGAGTCAGTTCTAGTGAGGTGGATGCACCTAGAGCCTGTTATACAGAGTGAAGGAAGTCAGAGAAAAACAGCTACTGTACATTAACATATATATTAGGAATCTAGAAAAACGGTACTGATGAAACTATTTGCAAGACAGGAATAGAGATGTAGATAAAGAGAACAGAGGGCTTCCCTGATAGCTCAGTTGGTAAAGAATCCACCTGCAATGAAGGAGACCCTGGTTTGATTCCTGGGTCAGGAAAATCTGCTGGAGAAGGGACAGGCTACCCACTCTAGTATTCTTGGGTTTCCCCTGTGGCTCAGCTGGTAAAGAATCAGCCTGCAATGCGGAAGACCTGGGTTTTATTCCTGGGTTGGGAAGATCCCCTGGAGAAGGGAAAGCCTCCAGTACTCTGGCCTGGAGAATTCCATGGACTGTATAGTCCATGGGGTCGCAAAGAGTTGGACACGACTGAACAACTTTCACCTCACTTAAGAGAACAGACTTGTGGACACAGCAGGACAAAGAGAGGGTGGGACGAATTGAGAGCGTAGCACTGAAACATACACATAACCGTATGTAAAACAGATAGTAAAAAATTGCTGTATGACACAGGGAGTTCAACCTGGTGCTCTGCAATAACCCAGAGGGGTGGGATGGGGTGGGAGGTGGGAGGGAGGTTCAAGAGGGAGCAGATATACTTATGGCTGATTCACATTGTTGTATGGCAGAAATCAATACAATATTGTAAAAAAATTATCCTCCAATTAAATTAAAAAAAAAACCCAGATAGTAGGAATTCTTGTTATTTTCCTTCAAATAATATGAATTACTGTTCATGTTTCTTCAAGAAGAGCTGATATACAACCGCAGTGTGCTCTAGGCATAATATCAAATTTTAGGATTTTCTTAAAGGTATGCAATTTTATAAAATGCATCAACATATAAATCTACTGAAAGAATACTAAAACAAAATATATATGCTCTATAAATGAAAAATTTTATTACAAAATAAAAATAATTGAGTAAATAGTGTGTGATATATTACATAATTTTAGGTTCCATTGCAAAATGGTAACATGGATACCCTTGTTCAAAACTCAAAGAGAAGATTACTGAAAATTCTAAAATATAAAGATTTTACCTTTAAAATATTTATTACTTAGAAAATATAATAGAGGTAATAGCGATATATAAGAACATAAATTTTTAAGTTGTAAAAACTATTTAGACATAATTTATATAAAATAATGAATAAAATACTGTACTCTTATGACTTCTTGATTGATCATTGATTTTTTTGGCTTACCTTTCTGCAAATTTATTAGGTCATCACAATTTATAGCTTTAGCACCTTTACTTTCACATGGGTATAACTGAAAGCAATATGAGGTAGTTTTAGTAAATGTAAGATTATACCTAATTTTTTAAAGTATCTAACTTTGAAAAGAATCTTTCTGCTACTGGAACTGTTACTGGAGCTGTGATGAGTTTTTTTTGGTGGTGACAACCCTGGAACATATTTCTGATAAACTATTTTGAAGGATAAACGATAGTTCATGTAAAGTTGTTAAGTCTGACATAACACTTTTTCTGGAAAGATTTAACTCTTTATACAAGTGAGTTTCTTGTCTGAATTGAAAGGTTGAGTGAAGTCTCTCAGTCGTGTCCGACTCTTTGCGACCCCATGGACTGTATCCTACCAGGCTCCTCTGTCCATGGAATTTTCCAGGCAAGAGTACTGGAGTGGGTTGCCGTTTCCTTCTCCAGGGGATCTTCCCGACCCAGGGATTGAAGCCGGGTCTCCAGCATTGCAGGCAGACTCTTTACCATCTGAGTCACCAGGGAAGCCTGCAATGGCAATTTAATGAACTACAAGGAAAAATTAAGTTTCAAGGTGCCTTCTGAATAATTGATTTATGCAAAGTTTCATATAAAAATAGTGCTTTTTTCTGTTAAATTGTGTGATCTTTAAATTTAATTTCTATCTTTAAGCCTATGGGTACTTGCTTGTAATGACTCAGCAATTTCCAAAACCAGAATAATACTAATAACTTTCTGATATGTTTTATTGCAATGTCCACATATATGATGTTATTTTATAATATTTTACTGACAAAGTTTACAGGCTGGGCGTCTGCAGTACCTGTCCCAGTGCTCAGAACCAAGAGGTAATCATTGCAAACACTTAGGGATGAGGTCTGGAAGCCAACAGCCTACCACCCAGGTCCTGTGCTGCCCCATTTGAAAGCTGTTCCCCCTGTACTCTCTTGGGGCTGTGCCCACCGCCACTTCTGCTGCTGCTTTGGGGCCTCCCATCTTAGGGCCCCTGTACACATACAGACACAACCACTAGGCCAGGTACTCAGGGACAGTGTACCTGCCTTGCTCACTGGCTGCAATCAGCAACCACCATTTATTGCTGCTCACGACTCTGTGGATTAGTTGGGCTCACCTGAATAGTTTTTCTCTGTATGGTGTGAACTGTGGCTGCAGTCATCATAAGGCTCAACTGGTCTAGAATATCCACGATGGCTCACTGGAGGTTCAACGGATTTGGAATGTCCCCGATGGTGGCAGTTGGTCTATGCTGTTGGCTGGAATCTCAGGTGAGGCTGTCATTTGGTGCACTCTGCTTCTCCTCCATGTGGCCTCTCCAGGTGGCTCACATAGGTTTCCTTAAAAGTATTGTAGTTTCAGGATAATCATACATTTTCCTTATGGTGGCTGGAAACTGGGCCCTGGCAGTACACAATTGGAAGCTGTTAGGACTTCTTAAGGCTTAGGACAGGAATTAGTTCAAATGTACTTCTGTAGTATTCTACTATTTAAACAAGTCACAAGACCAGTTTAAATTCAAGAGGAGGGGACTAAATGAGGCAAACTCTAGGAGTTGTTCATTAGTGGCTATCAGTGTAAGAGACAACCACAGCCAACCAGTCTTTCTCTTTCAAAATTGGAAATGTTCACTGTGGCTGGTCTGTCTCTGTTCTTTCATTGAATGCTGGATTTGGGAGGCAGGTAAGTTGTAATTTTTAGTTCACAGGTCTCTGAATTAAGAGAAGGTATATCTGAAACTTACATAGAAACTATGATGAAATCTTGAACCTTCAGCCTTAGGCCAAAATGATGGAAATTTTGGTTGCCTCCTTTTGGGAAGGGGTGAGGATATTTTGCATGCTAAGTTAAAGGAGGTAATACTTGTGGCCATACAAGTGGACCAGGCAAATTTAATTATTTTTCAAAAATATTTTCTATCTTATCAGAGCCTTTGAACATTGCTATGACTATTATTACATTAAAAATTACCCAAAACTCATGATTAAAAAAAAATACAGGTTTGCTATTTCATAGATTTTGTAGCTCAGAAGTCCAGGAACAATTTAACTGGATCCTTTGCTTCAGTGTTTCTCATAGATTGTAATGAAGTTGTCAGTCAAGGCTGGGGTTCATTGAATGTTCAATTAGACAAGGATGTACTTCCAAGCTTACTTGTACTTCCAATTCATTTTTTCACCAGTTTTCTTCCTTGTTGGCTGTCAGGTAGACCCTCACTCAGTTCCCTGTCATGTGGCACACTCTCCACAGTGCAGCTCTCAACATGAGCAGAGTACTTCATCAAAATTAACAAGGAAGAACTTCTACTAGTACGAGATTTTCATCTTTGTTACATAATAACAGCAGCGACACCCTGTCACCTTTGCCATGGTCTCTGTTAGAGGCAAGTCACAGATCCTGTGACCACACTCCAGGGAATTGCACAAAGGATGACCGTATAGGTGTTGGTATAAACGGGGACGGTCTTCAAGTCTGTCTGCCACACGAAGTCCCTCACTGAGGGATAATTAGAGTTTTGTACCATTTAAGACCTGAACATATGCTTATTTCAGCTAATGGATGTGAATTATGTGCTCCTTTGAAGAAGGTCTTTAAGAATCATCTTTTACCACTTTCTCTTTTTTTTCCTTCCCTCTAAGACGAGCAATATCCCAGATAACCCATCAACCTGCATCCTGGAGCTGAGGCACTCTAGGTATGTAAATGGAATAAGAAACTCTTTGTTGCAAATCACTAAGATTTTGGGGGGAGGTGTTTATCTGCAACATAACTTAGTTGAAACTGACTGACACAGCTGATCCAAGAGAGACATCCCTGGGGGTGAAGCATCCTCTGGCTAGCAACAGGGGAGAGCTACTACTTCCCAAGACCAGGAGGGATGTGGGAAGTGGGGGAGGGACAGAAAGCGTGAACACATTGGCCTGCTCTCTGATCTTGGACTAAGGCTGCCCCTTGACAGAAAAGGACTGAAAGTCAGAGCCTAGCAAACGTTAAATAACCCTTCTGGGACAGATGAAGGAAGGAAGAATAATTTCTAGGGGAGCTGAGAGGAAATGACCAGAGAGGAAAAAGGAAAACCAAAGAGTGGTGGGATGGAAAAGAGTGATAATGGAATGAATGTGCTATCACACTGAAAGACTCTTCTCAGGGTTGCATTAATTTAAGGTTAGTGTCTACCAGATTTGGAAAATAGATTCTTACATGTGATACAAAAAGAGAGATATGTAATTGCCATGAAACAGAGTATGGTGATATGATGTATTGAAATGACTAGTCAATAGTAAAGTTGTAGAAAGGAGTTCTAGACCACCTTTGAAAAAAATTTGGGAAGAGATGCAAGATTACCCTTGGATAATTCTGAGATTGGAGAGAAAAATAAAATGATTTGTTTGCAGACAATTTTGTGTGTTAGAAGATGCAACATGAATGAATTCCATTCATGAATACCTGTTTTTTTCTGGAAGAATCAAAGTAGGCCATCTGCTAGATAAGGTAGAAATAATGTCTTAGAATTTAAATTGAAGAGCAAGTATGATGAAAGTAGGTTACTGTGACATGTGCAAAGTTGGGAAGATGTACTCAAGAAATGTAATGTCACAATATAAAATAACAAATGTGGAGCAGTAGGGTAAAAGATAGTATTTGGAGGGTAGCCACAAGAGTGGGAAGCCGAAGGTGAACTGAGACATGAGACAAAGATCATTGAAACTAAGCAGAAAGATAAGGATTCAGATTTATTTTCACCAACACTGATATTAGTAATGCTAGTATTATTAATAATATCAAATACTACTGAATGCTGGCTCTGATGCCAGGCACTATGCAAAGAGATTAACATTTATTATTTAAGTCTTCGTAATGTCTATAAAATTAATACTATCCCCATTTTACAAATAGTGATAGTGAAAGTAGCTCAGTCATGCCTGACTCTTTGCGACCCCATGGACTATGCGGTCCATGGAATTCTCCAGGCCAGAATACGGGAGTGGGTAGTCTTTCCCTTCTCCACGGGATCTTCCCAGTCCAGGTAGTGAACCCAGGTCTCCCACATTGCAGGTGATTTTACAAATGAAGACACTGAAATTCAGAGACATGACATAATTTACCCAAAGTCATAAAGATAGAAAATAAATGAACTGGGATTTGATGACAAGTCTGTTTGATTGTAAAGCCTAGATATGAGGTGTTAACACTATCCTTCTTTCTAACATTAGCTTACTTTGGGTGAAATGGGTATACTGGGCTAGTTTAGGAATGACAGAAAACTTGTTGATGGAAATAATGCAAATATTAATTTTATAGACTTAAATAATAAATGTCAATCTTTCTGCATACTGCCTGGCATCAGAGCCAGCATTCAGTAGTATTTGATATTAATAATACTAGCATTACTAATATCAGTGTTGTTGAAAGTGAATCTGAATCCTTATCTTTCTGCTCAGTTTCAAGGATCTTTGTCTCAATTCACCTTCAGCTTCCCACTCTCGTGGCTACCCTCCAAATACTATCTTTTAGCCTACTGCTCCACATTTGTCATTTTATATTCTGCTTTCAGGACTTTCTTTAAACTCTTTTGCAGTGCACATCTGTTGGTGATAAATTATTTCAGCTTTTGTAGTTCTGAAGACATTTTCATTTAACCTTTGTTTTTAAAATATATTTCTAATGGGCCAAGAATTCTATATGGACAGTTTTCTTTTTTTTTAGTAATGTAAAGAAGTTACTCCACTGTCTTCTGGTTTGCATTATTTCCACCGACAAGGTTTCTGTCATTCCTAAACTTGCTCATCAGTACATAACACATTTTTATTCTCTTTCACAGTCATTCTGCCTATATATCCAATGTTTTTTTCTCTCTGTTGAATACACCTAAGTTAGTTCTTATTGCCAGTCATGCAAGATTGATAAAACAACCCAACACTACAAAGCCATTCAAAGAAAGCATTTCTATTATCTCCAAATTCATCCAGTTGTATATATTAAATATGTACAGCTTTTTTTTTTTTTTGAGTCATACACAAATAAACTGGTCTTAGGGAAAAAAACACTATTTTTCATTTCTCTTTTGCAAAGAAGTAATATCTCATTAATACTTACCCTAGATCAGTATCAAGGGGGGAGTATCAAGAAAGACAGGATATAAGGGAAGAGAAATTAAATGTATTGATGGCAACTTTTTTGCCACTTATAAGGTAAATAACAGTTGACCTAATTTAATAAAACTGTCATTTTGGGAGTAGTCACACTATCAACACTATTTTACAAATTAAGAAAGCTGGACCCTGAAAGATTGAATGATCTATTCAGGGTACACACCCAGTGACTTGCAGAGCTATGATTTGAACCCAGCTGTGCTGATGGAAACACTTAAGCCCATAACTCTTCTCCAAAGGTTACTGTGGGCTCTAAGGACAGGTAATGGGTTCACAAGTCACTGCTACCAAATCCCCTGATTCACAGAAAGCCTCTGCCCTGCTCACCCTCTGCCTTATTCATCTCCCTAATTCTCTTCTTATTTTCACATAGCACCTGTCTGGTCTAAGAAAAGAACTCTCCTATCTCCTGCATGAGTGCGGTCAAGAATCCTGACTCCCCGCAAGGAGTCTGAAGGGTCAAGTTTCAACCAAACATTCAATACAGAGAAAAGGACTAACTAGGACTTTGTACAAGTATAGCAACAACCACATGTAGAGTAACAAGCTGGACCAGCTGGAGATAGGACACTGCTACTCATTTAACCTCTCCTGGCCTCAGTTTCCTCTGGGTCTTCTGAGAAATGCAGAAGAAAGCAATACATCCTAATTTGTTGTGGATTCAAATCTGTCTCTGCACTTTAACATTTGCGACCCTAGGGCAAGTCCCTCCTCTCAGAGTCTCACGCCTTTGCACACTGCTCTGAGCCACAAGTGAAAGGTACCAGGAGTACAGTTGAAATTGCTGTGCAAAGTGCTAAATGGAGATAAGTGATCATCCGATGGTACTGATTTGGACTGTTGATCCATACGACCATGATATTTTACATGACACAGTTTGGTGGTAAAGAATGTGACTGGAGCCAAAGTTCCTAGCTTGGATGCTGGCTCTGCTATTTGCTATCAGTGTAGCCTTGGCAAATAACATATATTATATGCTCCCTAGTTTCCTTTTATTTAACAAGGAGACAATAATAGTATTTAAATCACAGAATTATAATTAAGAATTACATAAGTACACATGAAAGGCATAAAAGTGTTCCTGGCAAAATCAACCAATTATATATTCATTTACATGAAATTTATATAAATCAATATCATATATATAATATGCTGAAAACTTGTTGGCAGTGAATGGAAAAACCAGGATGATATAGGGGGTCATGATGAGACCTGCTAGGCTGGGTAGTAGATGAGGATGGGTTCACCTTCCTCATTTTCCCTTCTCCCACGCTCCAGAACCCTTTGTGATTGTTCTGTAGCTCTGTGAAGCAGGTCTGGAAGTCCAGACCAGAGTGGGTATTCTCTGTGTTCAGCTTCCTGGGGTATAAGTACATTTTAAGTGATAGAAAATTTGGCTGGTTGCTTCTGAAATTTATTGAGTCCTGGTGCATTGGTTCCATCCTTTACTTTTGCACAAAGTTGGGGTCTCCTTTCTGCCTTGATACTGCAGCCAGTGGTGTACATAATTATCAATGTTTGAAAAAAAATAGGCATTTGTCAGATAAGGGAACTCTAGGCTCAGTCCACAATAGAGACTGACTTGACTCTTATTTTTCCTTTTCCTATTCCCACTATTCTAAATCAATTATTGGAATGGAGAGATAACAGGAATGGGAGTTCTCAGGAGAGATTAATATATATCATTTGACTAACAAGACTGGTTGGGTGGACAACAGATATAGTGGAGACTAGGGTTTCTAACCAAAGTTCACAGACCATCTGCTTAGATGTGGTAACTGTGATTCATGGACCATGGACTGGTTCCTAAAGAGAGTTCAGGGCACCTGAAGAGAACAGTCCTTCAATACTTATTCAGCAGCTGCCTTCCTATTATAAGTGTTAGCTGGCCAAGCCTCTCCCTTGTTTTGGGGCTGACTTAAGAGAGCAATGTTGAGCCTCTAAAAGCCTCTAATACAGATTCTACTCATGAAGCAGAATCCTACAGAATGGAGCATACACATTCCAGAAAATGTGAGTTTCTGTGCCCCTTTACAGTGGACTACTCTCTGAAATATCAACTGAGGACAAAGGCAGTAAGTCATTCTTTGAGTTTGACATAGAAGAATCAGTTGAAAACACACACCTGTGTCTGCCTTATGTATGCAAATATGCACTGTATCTATGTCTGCCTTATGATTTTCTCACTAACCTTTTGACATTAAGTCTTAATTCCTGGGGCTCTCAGGGCAAATTGTGAAATAGTCTTTCTCAGCTGAACATTCTGCAAAGCTTCTTATAAGATCTCTTTCTCCTCCTTTCAATATGGAAACAGTACAGATTTCAATTTTATCAATATAGAATGTCACTGTACTCATTAACGAATGTCTGCTGCTTGCTTAGAATTGGAAGTATAAGAAATGGATACCCTTCTTCATTTTTTCCCTTGTTTTTCACATCAACTCAGTGGCAGGAGGAGAAAGTGGGAACTTAAAAAGCTCAGGTTTTGCTATTCAACCCAGGCCTCTCCGGTGGATATCTTTTTGCTCCTTTCATGAGATCTCAGGTCCACAATTGTTGGGACATCAGTTCCTAAAGCCAGCCTTCAAAAAGGATAGCCCCCCTGAGGAGAGCACACTGACAGTAAATCAGAAACTGACACACTTCTAATCCCTTCTGTCTCTTCCACATGAATTTCAGTGGAGCTGGGCAGTGGGTTGCGCCCATGGGAGGTGCTGTGAGATGGCAGAAGCAGTATAGGTTGTTTTGGAGGCAACATTTTGGGACCTGACTTTGCACAAGTTGTTAACTTTCATGATATTCAGCCTCATTCCTTGAGAGAGCATCTGGCTTGCCACCCTCACAGGAATGCTGTGATTGTCAGTTGGGATCAATGTGCATGGAAGCACTTTGTAAATGACACAGCACTGCACCTTTGTCTGCCTTATGATTTTCTCATTGACTTTTTGACATTATGTCTTAATTTCTGGGGCTCTTGGCAAATTTTGAAATAGTCTTTTCTCAGTTGAACATTCTACAAAGCTTCCTATAAGATCCCTTGCTTCTTCTTTCAACCAATAGGCTATTTTCCTAACTTGAGCGCTTCCCTTAAAGGCACCAATTTTCTCTTTGGAAAAAATTAATCTCTTATTGTTCCATATATCCTTCTTCCTGGCTTGTTTCTGGAAATTCCAGGACCCCATAGGAGTCGGGATGGCACAAAAAGGGGACATATGGAGAATGGAGAGTGAAAGGAAACCTTGGGTTGAGATAAGGGTACCAGGAAATGTGGACATACATGCCATTTGCCAGGTCTGCTCTGCCAGCCTGTCCCCATTCTGCTCTTGGATGCTATTTTTACCTCTTGTCTCTTACAGGCACCTGCACCAGCTCTTTTGATGTAGCTTTTTAGAGCAGTCAGAGCAAGACCTTGCCCTGAGGAGTGTAAGAGAGCAACCGCAGAAGGAGATACTCTGTTGCAGAAGTATCTGGGAGAAGTGCTGTTCTGACTCTGTCTCCTCTGGGACTCATGAGTCATCACTCTCTCCGGCCTCCAACTTCCCACTGGACCGAACTACCCTCTTGGTTTCCTTGTTTTCATCATCAACACTGGGTGCCCAACTTCCATCAGAGTTCCATTTCACGCTGAATCCAACAATATCGATGGACCTTCTTTCACACGCCTCTTCCCTTTTCCTTCCTACCCCCCAAAACACTCAGATTCTGGACCCTATTTCACAACTAGACCCCTTTTGCCTATGTACCCTAACTCCTCACCTGACCCCACACTTCTGAAGAGACCTTTCCCTCTTCAGCCATCTATATTTCAAAGGCTGACTATATAGCTAAAGCCACAAGCCCCTTAGAGGAAACCCTTAAGCAGATCAAGGAGAAGAAAAATTTCATCTCCTGCATGCTTACCTGTGGGTGAAGAGGGCCAGATGGCCACGTGGTCATCCCCCTAAGGTTTTGCTCATTGGCTCAGGCTGGGGAGGGGATCAAACAGGACAAGAATCTATCACCAACTTAAGAGAGAGAAGATCCTAAGTACCATAGGAAACCCTTAGCTAGAGAAAAGCAAAAAGGGAATGCAGAATTGGAGACCTCAAAGAGGACAGCCTCTACGCAGGACAGTCTTATAGCAGGGACTTCTAGAAACATGTCATCCTACTACCTTCCATAAGGCTGACAAAAGAGTGCTTAGAAAACAGGACTAGACATGTGATCCAGTGGTTTTATCCACTGAATACAAGACAGATTCATGGTACAAAACCAGGGCACTGTCAACTTCTGTGCAGAGCTCAGATTCACTAGAAATCAGAACTGCATCTATGTGCAAAGGGGATATTGAAACTCAGAAGAAAAGTCAGCCACTGGCTAGATCCTAAAGAAAAACTGAGATTAGGTACAGAACTAATCAAGGAAAGAAAGTCTGCCTGAGTAACTCAAGGCCCAGGCTGAGTTCAAAGAGATATTTTCCTGTGATTACAAAGATCCCTACATCACTGTGGAAAAAAGGATGAGGAACACAGCCTGACCCCTTCAAGTAGACTCTTAGATTGCTAAATGCTCTAAACAATAGGCAAGTCACAGAATCATAAAACTCATGAAAATTGTGAGCTTCCAGAATGAGCTACTGTGTTTGAACCTTGTCAGGGAGCCTGGACCAAGGATGCCAGGTCCAACAGACCATTCTCATACCTGCCCCAGGATCTGTCTCTGGGGGAGGATATTTCTTCAGTCATAAAGTCCTTCTCTATTCCCCTTCTGTTGCCTGCAAAATTTCTCTCAAATGTTTCTATACAATCAGAGAAAATTCGCTGGTTCTCTCACTACTGAAGAGATTGTGCTCAGTTTTTCATAGTCTCAAATATATTTATTCTAAAAGGAGAATGGTGTCCTTTGTCTCTGCTGCATTTGTGACATTTAGAGTATCCCAAGAACTGGAGCTTAGAGAAAAGCAAGCATTCAGTTTTTCTCTCTGATTGAGAGCTGGCTTAATTTCTTGAAGCTGATGAGAGTTAGGGAAGGCCAGTGATGGTGGCATCGTACCCACTACCATCTCAAGTTGCTCCAATGACCTCTCTGAAAATACCCTGCTTAACACTTATTATAATACTACCTTTATAAAAAAAAATTCAGAAGCTTTGAAAAATAAGAAAACCCATTAATTCCATGCCCAAGAGCTGGACTTAGCTCTCCCCCTGTTCCATCATTATTTTGAACTGTATATTACCATGATTGGAATGGCTGGGGTTACACAGGCATCAAAAAGGGCCAACATTTCCTACAGAACCTCCAGGAATAATAGGCAACAAACTTCACATGCTCCCAAAATGGAACTGGAGTTTGGGAGTCCTAAGTTTAGAATGCTAAAGAGGAATTCTCCATGACCACGAATACTTGGGTGGGGAAAAGCTTCCACCTGTACTCCCAGAGCTCCTTATATTCCTGATGTAGGCTACAAATTCCCTGATAGCTCAGAGGTTAAAGAATCTGCCGTAAATGTGGGAGACCTGGGTTCAATCTCCGGGTCAGGAAGATGCCCTGGAGAAGGGAAAGGCCACCCACTTCAGTATTTTTGCCTGGAGAAATCCATGGACAGAGGAGCCTGATAGGCTACAGTCCATGGAGTCACAAAGAGTTAGACATGACTGAGCAATTAAGCCCATACACACACAGGTTGGGAAAATAAGCATTGCTCTCAACTTCTTATAGTGATCTTAAAATGTACAGTGGACCACAAATTACCCTTTCCTCTCTCCATGCAATAGGCTCTGGAGCAGCAGGAAACACAGAATCTCTAGCTGTTTTTAGTGAGTGGAAGATCAGAGGAAAGTTGAGGGTTCAGTTCAGTTCAGTTGCTCAGTCATGTCCGACTCTTTGCGACCCCATGAATCGCAGCACGCCAGGCCTCCCTGTCCATCACCAACTCCCAGAGTTCACTCAAACTCATGTCCGTCGAGTTGGTGTTGCCATCCAGCCATCTCATCCTCTGTTGTCCCCTTCTCCTCCTGCCCCCAATCCCTCCCAGCATCAGGGTCTTTTCCAATGAGTCAACTCTTCGCATGAGGTGGCCAAAGTATCGGCGTTTCAGACTCAGCATCAGTCCTTCCAATGAACACCCAGGACTGATCTCCTTTAGGATGGACTGGTTGGATCTCCTTGCAGTCCAAGGGACTCTCAAGAGTCTTCTCCAACACCACAGTTCAAAAGCATCAATTCTTCAGCGCTCAGCCTTCTTCACAGTCCAACTCTCACATCCATACATGACCACAGGAAAAACCACAGCCTTGACTAGATGGACCTTTGTTGGCAAAGTAATGTCTCTGCTTTTCAATATGCTATCTAGGTTGGTCATAACTTTTTTTCCAAGCAGTAAGCGTCTTTTAATTTCATGGCTGCAATCAGCATCTGCAGTGATTTTGGAGCCCCCCAAAATAAAGTCTGACACTGTTTCCCCATCTATTTCCTATGAAGTGATGGGACTGGATGCCATGATCTTCGTTTTCTGAATGGTGAGCTTTAAGCCAACTTTTTCACTCTCCTCTTTCACTTTGATCAAGAGGCTTTTTAGTTCCTCTTCACTTTCTGCCTTAAGGGTGGTGTCATCTGCATATCTGAGGTTATTGATATTTCTCCTGGCAATCTTGATTCCAGCTTGTGTTTCTTCCAGTCCAGCATTTGTCATAACGTACTCTGCATACAAGTTAAATAATCAGGGTGACAATATACAGCCTTGACGTATTCCTTTTTCTATTTGGAACCAGTCTGTTGTTCCATGTCCAGTTCTAACTGTTGCTTCCTGACCTGCATATAGGTTTCTCAAGAGGCAGGTCAGGTGGTCTGGTATTCCCATCTCTTGCAGAATTTTCCACAGTTTATTGTGATCCACACAGTCAAAGGCTTTGGCATAGTCAATAAAGCAGAAATAGAGCTCTGGAACTCTCTTGCTTTTTCCATGATCCAGCGAATGTTGGCAATTTGATCTCTGGTTCCTCTGCCTTTTCTAAAACCAGCTTGAACATCTGGAAGTTCACGGTTCATGTACTGCTGAAGCCTGGCTTGGAGAATTTTGAGCATTACTTTACTAGCATGTGAGATGAGTGCAATTGTGTGGTAGTTTGAGCATTCTTTGGCATTGCCTTTCTTTGGGATCGGAATGAAAACTGACCTTTTCCAGTCCTGTGGCCACTGCTGAGTTTTCCAAATTTGCTGGCATATTGAGTGCAGCACTTTCACAGCATTATCTTTCAGGATTTGATATAGCTCAACTGGAATTCCATCACCTCCACAAGCTTTGTTTGTAGAGATGCTTTCTAAGGCCCACTGACTTCACATTCCAGGACGTCTGGCTCTAGGTGAGTGATCACACCATGGTGATTATCTGGGTCATGAAGATCTTTTTTGTACAGTTCTGTGTATTCTTGCTACCTCTTCCTAATATCTTCTGCTTCTGTTAGGTCCATACTATTTCTGTCCTTTATCGAGCCCATATTTGCATGAAATATTCCCTTGGTATCTCTGATTTTCTTGAAGAGATCTCTAGTCTTTCCCATTCTGTTGTTTTCCTCTATTTCTTTGCACTGATAGCTGAGGAAGGCTTTCTTATCTCTCCTTGCTATTCTTTGGAACTCTGCATTCAGATACTTATATCTTTCCTTTTCTCCTTTGTTTTTGACTTCTCTTCTTTTCACAGCTATTTGTAAGGCCTCTTCAGACAGCCATTTTGTTTTTTTGCATTTCTTTTCCATGAGGATGGTCTTGAGCCCTGTCTCCTGTACAATGTCTTGAACCTCCATCCATAGTTAAGTAGAGGGTTAAGGTCTTAGAAAACCTGAGATATGTATAATATCATATATGAAATGAGTCTCCAGTCCAGGTTCGATGCACGATACTGGATGCTTGGGGCTGGTGCCCTGGGACGACCCAGAGGGATGGTATGCGGAGGGAGGAGAGAGGAGGGTTCAGGATGGGGAACACATGTATACCTGTGGCAGATTCATTTTGATATATGGCAAAACCAATACAATATTGTAAAGTTAAATAAAATAAAATTAAAAAAATAAAAATAAAAAAATAAAATAAAAAGTAAAAAATAAAAATAAATATTGCTAAGACTTAAAAAAAAAAAAAAAACTGAGACTTGAAAAACTTAGTTTTATCAGGTTTGGAAAAGAAACTCCCTCCCCCACCCCCACCCCATATCTTCAGGTAGCACTCAGCTCACTCTCCAGCCAGTGGAAATGAGCTGAACCCAGATTGATAGATATAAACATCGATGCATGTCCTGAGTTAACTTCATCCATTCTGCAGAAGACAGCCCCACTCTCAAAGTGTTTGACAATGAGATTGTTTTCCAGAAAACAATGTTTTTTGAATGCTAGAGAAACTAAGCCCATCCTATGTACACAGAACTGGATGAGCTTGAAAGTGTCTGATATCTGGCAGTTACGCAGAGGTGGATCATCACATGGGTAGACCAAGGAACAAATTAAGGACTAAGTCTATGGAATTTACTCATCTCAGAAGAAACCTTTGAACTCAATGAATTCTCCCTGCTGAGTGGAGATCTTATGGAAGGAAGCCCCATTCTACAGTACTTGACTTGATGATTCATTGTAGGGCAAACAGATCATACAGCCATACAATGAAGGGATGATTCATGAGGCTGTCACACAGCATCTACAGAAAAATGACAAGTGTAGGGAAAGGTTAGGCAATGAGTGCAAAAGGAAAAAATAAAGCAGCTAGTGGGAAAGAATGGGAACGTTTCATCATCATTAATCATGACACTCCCTACCCCACCACACAACCTACAAACACACAACCCCCCTAAGTTGTTTATGAGGGTCTCAGACACCACAGAGTGTGCCTCAGAGCATGGAGCTAATGTATCACAGACGGTTAGAAGGGAATTTAGATTTATCACAAGGAAATAAGCATTTTTATCTTTCTAGGTTAGGTGCAGAACATCAAATTTCTAAGTGCTTCATTTTATTAGGCTCCAAATTTATTAAGATCCAAATCTGGGCTGGATGAAGCACAAGCTGGAATCAAGATTGCCAGGAGAAATATCAATAACCTCAGATATGCAGATGACACCACCCTTATGGCAGAAAGCAAAGAACAAGAGCCTCTTAATGAAAGTGGAAGAGGAGAGTGAAAAAGTTGACTTAAAACTCAACATTCAGAAAACGAAGATCATGGCATCTGGTCCCATCACTTCATGGCAAATAGATGGGGAAACAATGGAAACAATTACAGACTTTATTTTGGGGGGCTCGAAAATCACTGCAGATTGTACTGCAGCCATGAAATTAAAAGACGCTTGCTCCTTGGAAGAAAAGCTATGACAAACCTAGACAGCTCATTAAAAAGCAAAGACATTACTTTACTAACAAAGGTCCATCTAGTTAAAGCTATGGTTTTTCCAGTAGTCATGCATGGATGTAAGAGTTGGTCTATAAAGAAAGCTGAGCATCAAAGAATTGATGCTTTTGAACTATGGTGTTGGAGAAGACTCTTGAGGGTTCCTTAGACAGCAAGGAGATCCAACTAGTTCATCCTAAAGGAAATCAGTCCTGAATATTCATTGGAAAGACTGATGTTGAAGCTGAAACTCCAATACTTTGGCCACCTGATGCAAAGAACTGACTCCTGGAAAAGACCCTGATGCTGGGAAAGATCGAAGGCGGGAGGAGAAGGGGACAACAGAGGATAAGATGGTTGGATGGCATCACCAACGTGATGGATATGAGTTTGAGTAGGCTCTGGGAGTTAGTGAGGGACAGGGAAGCCTAGCATGCTCGAGTCCATGGAGTTGCAAAGAGTCAGACACAACCGAGTGACTGAACTGAACTGAAATTTACATTTTAATATAACTCTTAATGTGATCATCACAGTAAAATTATAAAAATTACACAAGAATTTCACTTGGGAAAGCACTGTCTAGCATCAGGTACAAAGACTACATATTGCCACATCGACAGGCACATAAATGAAACTGGTAATAATTGTTCATATGGCAATTTCAATAGTGACAAGGGGAACAGTGAGGTGAATGGGTCCCACTACTCTGAGACCTAGTGCTAGTACTCAGGCTGGGCCACAGTCAAATGATGCGGCAGATGGCCAGGCTGAGGGCACAGCAGCTCCTCCTAGGGTTTCCATTGGGTGGTCACAGAGATGGTCTTTGCACACAGATGTAGCTGTCACATGTTATTTTTCGAGTTCTAGCTCTTTATTCCATTCAATTCAGTGGTAGTGTCTGTCAGGTGATCAGAGAAAAACTAAGCCACCCAATTCTGGAGGCTGCCCCACGTTTCCTGTGGAGTTGATGTGAATTTCCTACATGAAGTTCTCATGGACTTTCACACTAGAAAACAGCAAGCCTTTCTGTGGATCAATGGTGTACTTGGTGCTCTCATGAAGCAAGGAGAGAGGTAGAGGCTCCTGAGTTTCAACTTCTCAGTGAGATGAGTTACCAAGTTGCAAGAAGCACATGGCCTATGCACCTGTCGTAGCTGCTGTAGCCACATGGTTCTTACTGGGCTGGCTTTGTCACTTGGCGACTCAGCTTGTGCTGGTCCTGCTGTCCCCTCACCACCAGGAGATCCCTTACTATCACCCCTTGGTGCCTAGAGTAGGTGAACTGGCCCATCTTACTCAAGGTGTGGCATCTCTGGCCTCCGAGAGACTGCAGCTGGAGCCCTGGCCCTGACTTTTCCTCCAGTGGAGGCATTTGCGGGCTGTACCCAGAGAAGTCACATTCATTTTTAACCTGCTCAGCTTGGCAGGCAGATTTTTATCTATGTCAAACCAGTCATTAGATCCTCTTTCCTCATAGATCTGGTTGAGGACAGCAGCATTCTTCCTGGGTTTCAGGCAATTGGTCACAGATAGCTTCTGGGGCAAAACCACTTGTGTTGAGAGGGACATGGGTCTTTTTTTCTTCTTCCACATTGAACATACACTTCTGCCCACTGGCCGGGAATTTCAAGTTTTCAGGCAGCACTGTGATGGACATGAGTTTGAGTAGCCTCTGGGAGTTGATGAGGGACAGGGAAGCCTAGCATGCTGCAGTCCATGGCGTTGGAAAGAGTCAGACACAACCAAGTGACTGAACTGAACTGAAATTTACATTTTAACATAACTCTTAATGTGATCATCACAGTAAAATTATAAATGTAAAAATTACATTTTTACATTTTTAACCTGGCCTGGTTAACTCAGGGAAGTCTGAAATTCTGAAAACAGGACACAACCAACAGCTTTGTTTTTTGTATTCACATGTGATCCAAGAAAGCTGGACAAGAAACCTCTGCTACTAACTAAAGGAAGGAGACTAAGTTTCCACGTAAGTATACGTTCTAAAAAGGAGGAAATATCCAACAAATACAGATAATAGAGAAGCTTTTCCAAATAATGTTTTATAATTACTTATGAAGATCATTTTCTAAGAGATCAGAACCTCAGAACACTATGAACTATTATTTGAAAATACTAAGAAAGTTGCACCTTTCATAGTCTGTTCTTTTAGTATAAGTTTCATTTCTAATGATAAATTTTTTAAATTTATAATATGATTTTCTTCTTGTCTTGTTTCTTTCCTTGTGGTATATATATATATATATTTTCCTTTGGCTGCACCATGCAGCATGTGGGATCTTAGTTCCCTGACAGGGATCAAAACTGTGGTCCCTGAGGTGGAAGCCCAGAGTCCTAACCACTGGACTGCCAGGGAGTTCCTCTTGTGATATAATTAACCCATACTGAAGTGCAGAGTTTTAAATGATATTGTTTGATGAGTATTAAGAAATGCATAACCATATCAGAATACACAACATTTCCATCAAATGAGAAATTTCCTTTATGTTCCCTCTCAGCTAATCCACTCACTGAGGCAAATGCTGATTTCTTACACCATAAAATTGTGTCTATTTCAGATTATTGTATAAGTGAGGTCATCTAGACTTTACTAACACTAAAGAAAAACATGAAATTATGTAGTAAGTTCTCCAAATTTATACTTCCTTTATAAGAATTTTTTGGCTATTTTAGGTCTTTTGCATCACCATATGAATTTTAAAATCAGTCTGTCAAATTCTACCAAAAAAGACAGTTGTCTGCTGAGATACTGGTAGGGATTGTGTTGAATGTATAGACCAATTTAGAGAGACCTGATATCTTAACTATATTGAGTCTTCTAACCAACAAATCGGATATATTTCTCCATTATTTTTGTCCTTTTTGTTTCTCTCAGCAATGTTTTACAGATTTCGGAGTATAGGTACAATATTGTACACATTTTGTTAGTTGTATTCATATCTCATATTTCTAATGCTATTGTAAGTACTGCTTTTTAAATTTCAATTTGTGTTTTTAGTATATGCCTATAATTTGATTTTTGTATTTTGATCTTGTATACAATGTCCTTGCTAAATTCACTTTTTAGTTCTAATAGCTCTTTTTGTAGATTACTTATGATTTTCTACATAGATGAGCATATGATGTATGAATAAGGGGAATTAAACTTCTTCTTTCCCAAACAGGATGTCATTTTACTTTCTTGGCTTATAGTATCAGCTAGGGCCTCCAGTACATTACTGAATGAAAGTAATAGAAGTCATCCTTTTCTTGTTCTTGATGTTAGAGGGAAGATGGTTCATCTGTTCCCATTAAGTATGATGCTAGCTCTTGGTTTTGCACTTATTATTATCTGAATAAAGAAATTTGTTTTCACAGATGTTGAACTTTGTCAGGTACTTTTTCTACATCTACTTAGATACCATATTCTTTTTTAGTTTATCACTGTGGTGGCTTCCACTGACTGAATTTCAAATGTTAATCCAACCTGGCACTTCTGAAATAAAACCCACTTGCTGCTGCTGCTGCTGCTAAGTCGCTTCAGTCGTGTCCAACTTTGTGCAACCCTATAGATGGCAGCCCACCAGGCTCCCCTGTCCCTGGGATTCTCCAGGCAAGAACACTAGAGTGGGTTGCCATTTCCTTTTCCAATGCATGAAAGTGAAAGGTGAAAGTGAAGTCACTCAGTCGTGTCCGACTCTTCAAGACCCCATGGACTGCAGCCTACCAGGCTCCTCCATCCATGGGATTTTCCAGGCAAGAGTACTGGAGTGGGCTGCCATTGCATTCTCCGAAAACCCACTTAGTCTTGATGTATTATCTCACTTATATAATGAAGGAATAATTTTGGTAAAATTTTGTTTAGAATTTCAAAACCTATTCTAGTGAGGGAGCCTGGTGGGCTGCTGTCTATGGGGTCACACAGAGTCGGACACAACTGAAGCAACTTAGCAACAGCAGTATTGCTCTGTTTTACCTTTTATACCTCTGGTTTGTATCAGGGTAATGCTGGCCTTCTCAACTTTTGTTTTTATTTTTTCTATTTCTTCCATTTAATCCTTGCTGAACTCAATTATTTCCTTTCTTCTGATTTATAATGGGTTTCACTTTTTCCTTTTTCTAATTTCTTAAGGTGGAAACTGAGTCATTGATTTATGACCTTTCACCTTTTCCAATGTACACATTTAGCACTTTATAGTTCCCTCTTAGTATTGCTTCAGAGGCTTTTCAAAAATTTAGATCCATTGTGCTCAATTTTCATTCAGTTCAGAATACTTCATTTCCTTTCTAATTTTTTTTTAATGACCTTGTAGTATGACTTACCAGAGAAGGCAATGGCACCCCACTCCAGTACTCTTGCCTGGAAAATCCCATGGACGGAGGAGCCTGGTGGGCTGCAGTCCATGGGGTCGATAAGAGTCGGACACGACTGAGCAACTTCACTTTCACTTTTCACTTTCATGCAATGGAAAAGGAAATGGCAACCCACTCCAGTGTTCTTGCCTGGAGAATCCCAGGGACAGGGGAGCCTGGTGGGCTGCTGTCTACGGGGTCACACAGAGTTGGACACGACAGAAGCAACTTAGCAGCAAAAGCAGCAGCATGACTTACCTTGGTAAATGTTCTGTATGCAGATGTGTATTCTGCCACTGTTGGGTAAAATGTTCTACAAATGTCAGTTAAGTCAGGTTGGTTGATAGTGGTGTTCAATTCTATCTACTATATCCTTGCTAATTGTTTATTTCCTTGTTCTATTAATCACTGAGAGGGATTAAGAACTCCAACTACAATTGAATTTGTCTGAAATCAACAGTTAACACAACAGTAGTGGGGGATTGTCACACCCCATTCATCAATGGACAGATCAACCAGACAGAAAAACAATAAGGAAACACAGACCTTAAATGACATGAGACTGGGTGGGTTTCACTGATATTCATAGAGCATTCCTTCCAAAAGCAGCAGAATACACATTCTTTTAAAGTACACATGAAACATTTTGCAGGATTTAGCAGATGCTGGACCACAAAGCAAGCCCTGGTAAAATTAAGAAAACTGAAGTCATATCAAGCATCTGTTCCGACCACAATGCTATGAGATTATAAATCAACTACAAGGAAAAAAAAAAAAAACAAATACAAACACCTAGAGTCTAAACAATATGCTATGAAACAACCAATGGATTATTGAAGAAATGAAAGAGGAAATCAGCAAATACCTAGAGACAAATAAAAATGAAAGCACAATGAGTCAAAGCCTAAGAAATGCTGCAAAAGCAGTTCTAAGAGGGAAGTTTATAGCAATACAATCTTACCTCAGGAAACAAGAAACAATCCCAAATAAACAACCCAATCTTCATACCTAAAGCCACTAGAGAAAGAATAAACAAAACCCTAAGTTAGTAGAAGGAAAGAAATCATAAAGGTTAGAGCAGAAATAAATGAAATAGAGACAAAGAAAACAATAGAAAGGATCAATGAAACTAAAAGCTGGTTCTCTGAAAAGATAAAATTGATAAACCTGTAGCCAGACTCATTAAGAGAAAAAGTGAGAGGGCTCAAATCAATAAAATTAGAAGTGAAAAAGGAAAAGTTACAACTGGCATTGCAGAAATACATAGCATAATAAG
This sequence comes from Bos taurus, assembly GCF_002263795.3. Lineage (NCBI taxonomy): Eukaryota > Metazoa > Chordata > Mammalia > Artiodactyla > Bovidae > Bos > Bos taurus. The sequence continues at coordinate 62,226,091 of NC_037334.1, forward strand.
AGACTACTACAAGCAACTATACATCAATAAAATGCACAATCAAGAAGCAATAGACACATTCTTAGAAAGGCACAATCTCCCAAGACCGAAGCAGGATGAAATAGAAAATATGAACAGACAAATAACAAGCACTGAAATTGAAATAGTGATTTAAAAACTTCCAACAAACAAAAGTCCAGGAGCAGATGGTTTCACAGGCAAATTCTATCAAACAATTTAGTGAAGAGTTAGCACCTATCTTTCTGAAACTCTTTCAAAAATTTACAGAGGAAGGACCACTCCCAAGCTTCTGCTCTGAGGTCACCATTAACCTGATACCAAAGTCAGATAAAGATATCATAAAAAAAAGAAAATTACATTCCAATGTAACTGATGAACACAGACACAAAAGTACTCGATGAAATACTAGCAAACCAAATCATACACCATGATCAAGTGAAATTTATCATAGGGATACAAGGATTTTTCAATATCTACAATCATTCAGTGTGATACACCTCATCAACAAATTGAAAAATAAAAACCATAAAATCCTCTCAATAGATCCAGAAAAATCTCTTCACAAAATTCAGTACCAATTTATGCTTAAAAACTCTCTAGAAAGTGGAAATAGAGGGAACCTACCTCAACACAATAAAGGCTATATATGACAAACCTACAGCTAACATTATTCCCAGTGGTGAAAAGTTGAAAGCCTTTCCACTAAATTCAGGAACAAGACAAGGATGTCCATTCTTGCCATTTTTATTCAACATGGTTTTGGAAATCCCAGCCATGGCAGTCAGAGAAAAAAAATAAAGAATCCAAATTGAAAAAGAAAAAGTAAAACTTTCACTGTTTGAAGATGACATGATATTATATATTGAAAAGTCTAAAGATGCTACCAGAAAACTACTAGAGCTCATCAAAGAATTCAGTAAAATTGCAGAGTACAAAATTAATACACAGACATCTGTTGCAATAGTATACACTAACAATGAAAAACAGAAATTAAAGAAACAATTCTATTTACCATTGCATCAAAAAGAATAAAATTCCATAGAGATAAACCTACCTAGGGAGGCATAAGAACTGTAGTTGAAAAACCCTAAGATGCAAATAAAATAAATTGAAGATGACACAAACAGATGGAAGGATATACCATGCTTTTGGATTAGAAGAAAAAATATTTTTTAAAAGACTATACTACCCAAGGCAATCTACAGATTTAATGCAAACTCTATCAAATTACCAATGGAACTTTTCATTGGTAATCTGATTGAACTAGAACAAAAAAAAAAATCTTAATTTGTATAGAGGTAAAAAAGACCCCAGATAGTCAAAGCAATTTTGAGAAAGAAAAATGAAAGAAAAACAAAGCTGGAGGAATTATGCTTCCTGACTTCAGACTACATTACAAAGCTACAGTCATCAAAACACCATGGTACTGGCACAGAAACAGAAATACATATCAGCAAAACAGGAGAGAAAGCCCAGAAATAAACCCATACATCTATTGTCAATTAATCCACAACAAAAGAGGCAAGAATATACAATGGAGAAAAGACAGCCTCTTCAATAAGTGGTGCTGGGAAAACTGGACAGCTACATCTAAAAGAATGAAATTATAACATTCTCTAACACTATACACAAAAATAAACTCAAAATGGATTAAAGACTTAAGTTTAAGACCAGATACTATGAAACTCTTAGAGGAAAACATAGGCAGGACACTCTCTAACATAAACTGCAGGAATATCTTTTTCGATCCATCTCCTAGCATAATGGAAATAAAAATAAACAAATGGGACCAAATTAAACTCAAAAGCTTTTGCACAGCAAAGGAAACCATTAAAAAAAGAAGACAAGCCATAAAGTGAGAGAAAATATTTGCAAACAATGCAACTAACAAGAGATTAATCTCCAAATTTTACAAACAGCACAGGTGGCTCAAAGTAAAAAAAAACACTCTAATCAAAAAATGGGCAGATTCCTTAATAAACCTTTCTCCAAAGAAGACATACAGATGGCTAACAAACACATGAAAAGATGCTCAACATCACTCATTATCAGAGAAATGCAAATCAAAACCACTATGAGGTACCATTTCACGCCAGTCAGAATGGCTGTGATCCAAAAGTCTACAAATAATAACTGCTGGAGAGGGTGTGGAGAAAAGGGAACCCTCTTACACTGTTGGTGGGAATGCAAACTAGTACAGCCACTATGGAGAACAGTGTGGAGGTTCCTTAAAAAACTGGAAATAGAACTGCCTTATGATCCAGCAATCCCACTGCTGGGCATGCACACTGAGGAAACCAGAAGGGAAAGAGACACGTGTACCCCAATGTTCATCGCAGCACTGTTTATAATAGCCAGGACATGGAATCAACCTAGATGTCCATCAGCAGATGAATGGATAAGAAAGCTGTGGTACATATACACAATGGAGTATTACTCAGCCATTAAAAAGAATACATTTGAATCAGTTCTAATGAGGTGGATGAAACTGGAGCCTATTATACAGAGTGAAGTAAGCCAGAAAGAAAAATGCCAATACAGTATACTAACGCATATATAAGGAATTTAGAAAGATGGTAGAAATAACCCTGTATACAAGACAGCAAAAGAGACACTGATGTATAGAACAGTCTTTTGGACTCTGTGGGAGAGGGAGAGGGTGGGATGATTTGGGAGAATGGCATTGAAACATGTATAATATCATATATGAAATGAGTCGCCAGTCCAGGTTCGATGCACAATACTGGATGCTTGGGGCTGGTGCACTGGGACGACCCAGAGGGATGGTATGGGGAGGGAGGAGGGAGGAGGGTTCAGGATGGGGAACACATGTATACCTGTGGTGCATTCATTTTGATATATGGCAAAACCAATACAATATTGTAAAGTTAAAAAAAAAAAAAGAAACAGCCTACAATAGAAAGAGGGGCAGTCTAACACAGTGGTTAAGTGTGTAGACTCTGGCATCAGAATATCTGGGTTTGAATTATGATTTCTGATGAGTGGAAACCAAGTTACTCTTTGTTTTGCTTTTACTCTTAATATCTCGATTTTCTCTTATGTATAAAGGAATTAAAGACAGTTTTTCTGTTTTCTTTTAAAGATGGAAAATGTGTGCTGACCTTTAAAGCAGTTTTCTGGCTTTAAAATATTGATACCAGCCTTTGTATAAAGATGCCCTCTTTTTCAGTTTGGTGAAGACTCTGAGAGGAGGCTGTGGTGACAATGGCATGCACTGGTAAAGAGATAGGCCATGATGAGTGTGCTGCCTATTACCAACAAGGTGATGATGGTGAGAAAGTAGTTCAGTCCTTTAGGAGAATGAAGATGATCCCGGATTACCATCTCAAGGATTACCTGAGATCCCTCACAGCTCTAAATTCACAAAACTAGCTGCTGGACAGTAACAATGATTCCCTAGAGAATTCTATTAATTTTCAATCTCCTCACCAAGTCAGAAATTCAGTATTTCCCTATCACAGAAACGTATTAAAACCTCTGTAATTTAGTTAGAGCACAAGCCATTAGAATGCAGAACCCTCAATTTGCATCATATGTTGTATCACTGAAAGTCCTTATCAAAATGATTGAATGGGTTCCTCCGGGGCTACTGCAGATAAGGACTCAAACATTGAGAGACTTAACCAGCACAAGAGGAAGGTGAAATTCCTGACTAGAACTACATGAATAGAAATGATACTAACCTAGCTGTGCCTGGTGTGTAAGCATTATGATGTAGAGCTGGCAACAAAACAAAAATGATACCTAAAATATTAAGAATCAATGTGGGGAAATATGTCAAGAATTCATCTGCAAAGATAACATAAAGAGAATTTTATGGGTATTTTATGCTCATGATTTTTTTTCAAATTGATTTTTATATGAGTATGAGCTAGGAATCAAGGGGTTTTGTTTTGTTTTTTTGCACATGGATTTCCAAATGTTCCAGCATTGTCTATTGAAAAGACTATCTTTCGTCCATTGAGTTACCTTGACAACTTTGTTAAAAATCTGTTGTATGTGTGGTTTAATTTCTAGATTATACTATTTCATTGACCTATCTATTCTTATGACAATACTTATGACAGTACTTGATTACTCTAACTTTAAAATAAGCCTTGAAATCAGGTAATATGAGTTTGTTTCTTTTCAAAGATACCTTGTTTATTCTAGGTCTTTTGTATTTTCATATAAATTTTGGAATCTGGTTGTCAAATTCTACACAAATGCCTGCTGAGATCTTTTCTGTGGGTGATTGCAATAAATATATAGATCAATTTGAGGAAAGTTCATACCTTATCAATATTGAATCTTTTCATCTGTAAATATAGAATATCTCCTTGTTTACTTAGATATTTTGTGAAGCCCATTTATCAGGTCTAGTAGATTTTAAAAATTAACTTACTTTTCAGCCACATCATGAGGCATGCAGGATCTAAGTTCCCCAACCAGGTTTCAAACCTGTGCCCCCTGCATTGGGAGTGTGGAGCACTGGCCCACCAGGGAAGTCCCTAGAGTTTTTATAGCTTTTGAAATCTTCTGTGTAGACCATGTTGTCTGTAAATAAAGACACTTTTATTTTCCTTTCCTGACTATACTCCACTCCCCTATTCCACCCCACCCCTGTCTTTTCGCTTTCCCTACTGCACTGGCTAAGATCACCAGTACAATATTCACCAAGGAAAGTACAGCAGACATCTTTAACTTTTTCCCAATCTTGAGGCAGTCTTTCACTATTAAATATACTAACTTTAGATGTTCTATAGATGTCCTTCAACTATTTGAGGAAGCTGGCCTTTATTCTGTTACTGGGTTTTATTCTAAATTGATATATTTTTGTCAAATAATTTCCCCCTATATATAGAAATGACCATATAGTTATACTTTCTAGGCTCTTGGTATGTGGAAATATACCAAAATCTTTTCTTTGTATACTGGACCAACTTTGCATTCTTGAATGAAACTCTGCTTGTCCATGATGCACCTTTTTTAAAAAATATATTTCTAGATCTGATTTGCAAATAGTCTATTAAGAATGGCTATGGCTATGGCTATGTTCAGGAAAAATATTGGCCACTAAGTATTTTCTTGTAGTATCTCTGGCTTTAGCATCAAGATAATGGTAGTCTCATAAAGTATGTCAGGGATCCCTCCTCTTTTCTGGAATAGATAATATAGAATTGGCTTTTTTTCTTATTTAGTTGTATTCAAATCTTTTCAATAACTTTAAGTCTCTGTAGAACCTGAATATGCCTATGATTTCTTTTTCTTGCCTAACTGTACTGGCTAGCTCCTCTAGTAAAATGCTGGGGAGAAAAAGAACTGGTAAAGGTTAAACAAGAAGGCAAAATGCTAAATCTGAAATTAGATTTTATAGAAATCTATTATCAGATCAATGAGGCTGCCTGGGCGTTGTGATGGTGGAAGGATCAAACAGGAAGTCTATAAGGTAGGAACCGTGCAACTGTTCAAACCTACATAAGGTCCAAAGCTGTCACTATACGAAACACTCTCCTCACCAAATTTCTCTATATTCTCAATATGATCCTTAGTCGTTCTCATGTCTCCATAAGAGCAGTTAGGACATGTTTCAAGAGGAAGTTTCAGAGTAGCTCAATCTTAGACCTTCTATCTAAGATACGAATGGTCAGTTATATCCGATGCCAGTGCTCTCAACTCAGTGCTCATAATGAGATCAGAAATTTGCCCACACAGGCTCCCACATCCCTCTCTGTCAGGCATGCCTTCTCCCCCTGCAGAAATTCTCATCCAGTTTTATAATAGATAATTCAGCCATGCAGGAGACAGATAAGGTGGGCATGAAATGTGAAGGAATCAAGAGGAAACTGACGGACAAAAGATAAAAAGAACTAATGTTAACTGAAAATGTGCTCTACACTGTACTTCTATTTACCAGTAAGAAAAAATATTCAGATAGGTAAAGCAGGCTTGCCTGAAGTCATACAATCTTTTGAGTAGTTGAGCCAGGATTAAAACCCAGACAATGTGGTTCAGTACCAAAGTCTTTCCATGATACCAAATTTTCAGTAAGGAAAAATAAATGTTTCAAGAGGACTAGGAGACATGGTCAAGAAGCATCAGTTTCAAAAGGATTCTTCCAAAGATACAGATCAACTTATATGCTTGAAATGGGAAAATGTGCAACTATCATCTTTGCTGGATCTGATCAACCTATCCTTCCATCTTCGTATAAGAATTTTACATGTATCTTTAGGGGGTCATCCTAAGCCCCTCACCCCACTTTTTTTTGGTCGCACTGTGCAACTTGATCTTAGTTCCCTGACCAGGAACTGAACCTGGGCCACAGCAGTGAAATTGTTGAGTCCTATTATTAGGAAACTCCCAAGCCTTTCCTTGTTAATGCAGTTTCTTGGAAATGATTTTTTTTAAATCAAGCTTTCGTCATGTCCTTTATAGGGAATTAATGTATATGACCAAAATGATGCCAAGTTAATATCAGCAATTTCACAATGTTTATTGTTATGGGGCATAATAAGGAATATATACTTTGCCAACATTCTATATACATAATTTGTTCTACTAACCATTCAATTCATAACTTTAAAAGCTCTACATGCTATGGTGAAATGGCCTTAATTTATGTAATTATTTTCCATCATGTCTGCTGAGTTAGGTATCACCACATTACAGATATGAATTCTCTTGTAAAATTTTCTCTATAAAGACGCTGTCAAGAAATTTATCAAATTCATCAAGTTCCTGTTATATATTAAGCCTTGAGCTAATACTGAAGGCTTGTCTGTGTTTTTAGTTCACTATGATTTTTACCACTGCTATGAATTCTCTGATGTACAGTGAGTTGTGATTTCTGGATGAAAGCTTTCCCACATACAGCACACCGATAGGGTCTTTCCCCAGTGTGAATTCTCCGATGTAAAACAAGATCTGACTTCTGAGAAAACGCCTTTCCACATTCAGCACATACATATGGTTTCTCTCCTGTATGAATCCTCTGATGACCTGGGAGGTGAGACTTTTGAGAGAAAGCTTTCCCACATTCAGTACAAACAAAAGGTTTTTCTCCTGTGTGTATCCTCTGATGTCCAATGAGATGTGATTTCTGACAGAAGGCTTTTCCACATTCATTGCATTTATAGGGTTTCTCTCCAGTATGCGTTCTCTGATGTATAATGAGCTGTGACTTTCGGGAGAAGGTCTTCCCACAAGCAGTACATTCATAAGGTTTCTCCCCAGTATGAATTAACTGGTGTGTAATGAGTTCTGTCTTTCTGCTGAAGGCTTCCTCACACTGAGCACATTTGTAGGGTTTCTCCCCAGTATGAATTCTTTTATGTATAATGAGGTGGGACTTCTCACAGAAGGCTTTCCCACATTCAGTACACTCATAGGGCTTCTCTCCAGTATGAGCTCTATGATGTATAATCAGTTGTGACTTCTGGGAGAAGGCCTTACCACACTCTCTACATTCATAAGGTTTCTCTCCAGTGTGAATTCTCTGATGTATAATGAGGGGTGATTTCTGGGAGAAGGCTTTTCCACATTCACTACATTCGTATGGTTTTTCTCCAGTATGAACTCTCTGATGTATAATAAGGGATGATTTTTGAGAGAAGGCTTTTCCACATTCAGAACATTCATAAGGTTTCTCCCCAGTATGAGTTCTCTGATGTACAATGAGGTGAAACTTCTCACTGAAGGCTTTCCCACATGCACCACAATCATATGGTTTTTTCCCAGTATGAATTCGTTGATGTACAATGAGCTGTGACTTCTTAGCAAAGGCTTTTCCACATGTAATACACACACAGGTTTTCTCCTTGGTGTCAACATTCTGATAAAGAATAATGGATTGTTTCTTGCTGAAAATATTTCCATGCTCATTATCATTACAGGGAATTACTCCATTGTGAAGCTTCTCAAGGTTAGAATTGGCCACATTGTGGATGAATGATTTTCCACATTCAAAACTTTCATCAAGGTTTGTTCTTGAATTGTTCTTGTTACAACTAGGTAGGTCAATATTAGATTTCGAGTTCTTTTTAAAGGAATCATAGTTATAGGGTCTGTTTCTTGAAGCATCTGACTCTATGCACTCTTTAAATATTTTCCTCAGTGCATCATATCTGTAGTCTGACTCTACAGTCATTGTTTTGTTGTTGATGACTGTTACTTGTCTGGAAAGTCTGTTTTTCTGACATCTCTGTAACTGGCCATCACTTTGACAGACTTTTAAAATGGAGTATAATGAACCATCCTTTATGACTCCTTTCAATATCTTATTATGGAAGGAAACAGACCCCAAAATACATGATTGGGGGTTGTCAAGGTTACTCTTCCTGTCTAAAAAAAAAGGAAAATTAAAAAGTCATAAAGAATAATTAACAGAATACAGAGGAGTATAAAAAATGATTGATCTAATAAAGGTGATGAACCCAAACAGGGACGAGATGCCATTTCAGAAGACAGTAAAACATACACTATGATCAGGGTAATAAATAGACAAAGATGTTAAAGAGAAATATTCATGAAAAAACTAGACCTGAAGGAGACAGAAAACTATCTGAGTTATTATCACTCTAATCTTGGATTACTCTTTTAGAATCTTCCCATTTCTCCTGCTTTCAGAATGTAAATGCTTTTCACCATTCAAATTCATTTATTTTATAAACCATCTGTTATATACTTGGCTAGTATTATCCTGCCACCTCTAGCTGAAGAAACAAGGTCTCTTCTGTACTCAAAATATTTAATCTCCTCTTATTCTACTTTCCTAATTAACAACTAATATAAACAAGAGAAAAACCCAAGATCATGCTGTGGATTCAGTACCAGAGTCACGCCAAGAATCCAAGCTTGAATTCCACTGTTCCTTCTATATATTATCAAATAAAACTAGCAAAGTTCTCCCAGAAAAGCCGTATTTCCCTATCTTCTAGGTTTTGTTCATATATTCTTGCCCACCTTCACCAACAGTTTGCCTTCACCTCCCTTTCTCATCATCATCAATACTCAATTTATCTTTCAAAGCAGCTACAGCTGCATGCTCTGAAAAATGCCTTTTCAAATTCTGTTGTATTTCTTTAGACTCTAATTTTCTCTGAACTTTTAAAAACAGTAGCAGTATTTGACATTTAATTTTGTAATGCAACCTGTGTTTTTAGAAGAAATTTGCCTTCTATTGCCTATTAAGCCTTTTCATAAAACGCATTAAATATATAAAACAATATACATTTAATACAAAAGATAGAATATATAGAATAGAATCAATAAGAATAGAATATAGAATCAATAAGAAATAGCTATCCCCTATAAAGGTTCACAGTTATTTAATTGATTAATTATTTGTTGAGTGCCAACTAAATTTTCAGTACAGGAGCAAAGAGTAAGAGAATTCACTAAGGAGAGAAACATAAGCCTCAGGCATCAATCAACCAAAATAAAAACAAAACAAGCAAACTAATATTTCACTTACCTAGTCGCCCATCTGCCTGACCTTCATATGGACAGATCCAATTTGGTATGTCTCTTTTAATGATCCATGGATCTTCTCCTTGCTCCAACTTGGAAATGACATCTGGTTTGGAAACTGGATGCCCTATTAAATAGAAATCAGAGGAATTGGGATAGACTGCACAGAAGGCAAAAGAGAAGATGCAGTTTAAGGAGGTCTACAATGAAGTAGTTCATTTAACCTTCAGAAAGTAATGACCTCCATTGGGGAAGGTATTAAGATCATCAAAGTCATTATATACACAACAGGAACCACCTAACTATAGTGACTGGTAAGGAAAGGTACTTGACTGGTCAAGTCTGAGTTATATAGGGAAGTCACTCTTACCCATTGAGACTAGGTGGCTATAGTTCTCCAGCATCACATCCCTGTATAGGGTCTTCTGAGCAGAGTCTAGTTGCTGCCACTCCTCCTGGGTGAAATCCACAGCCACATCCTTGAAAGATACTAATCCCTGTAACAGTAATATCCCTGTTCAATCTAAAGTCATCATTCTTATCATTTCTACTATAGCATGCAAAATTATACCTACACTTAGTTTTGTATCAGAGTATTTGGGAGACTCAATGTCAAATCCCGCCTTTAACAAGAGCCAGACAGGACAGGAAAACAAAAGAGGTAAATCATAAAATGCCTACCTAATACAAATGGTAATTTAGTAAGTGATAAAGCAGCATTAAAATAGCTGAAAGAAAGATGTATTAGCCAATGAATAGTACCAAAACAACTGGAAAGTTAACAGGAAAAGAATAATGTTGAATTAGTATCCTAGAAACTGAGTTCGTATCCTAGAAACTGAGCTGTATACCCTAGAAATTCATAAGGTGAAGTTCCAACCCCTAGAACATCAGAATGCGACCTTATTTGGAAACAGGGCCTTTGCAAATATAATTAGTTATATGAAGTCATTAGGGTGGACCCTAACCCAATATAACTGGTATCCATATAAAAAGGAGACGTTTGAACAGAGTCACACACACATAGAATGAAGACACCAGAGGAAAAGATAAGTTATCTATAAGCCAAACAGAGAGACTTAGAACAGATCCTTCCCTCGAGCCCTCAGAAGGAACCAACCCTGCTGATAAGCTGAATTTGACTTACAGCCTCCAGAGCTGTGAGACAAAAAAATTTCTGTCATTTAATCCATGCAGTTTGTGGTACTCGGCAATGCCAGTTCTAGCTGTCATAACGAAGTATATCAATTATAATACAATGATATCTTATGTCTTAGAAAAAAGAAAAATATATATATTCTGAATAAGGAAAAATTTTAATTTTAAAAATACCCAAAACTATAAAATAATAACAAAACCTGACTGGGAGGATTTTTATTAATAATTATAGAGAAGGATTTTTAAAGTATAACACATAAAAATTTTTTGAGAAGAGCCACATTTAGAGAGTCAGAGAATGTCAGAGTTCTTGAAGACTCTAATCCAATCCCCTCATTTCAGAGGAAAGAAATCTTAGCTTCTTCTAAATCTAACAATTCTCCTACATATATGGAATAGCTAGGAATATAATGAAATACATCAATTATAATAGCAATATTGAAAAAGAATACACTTAAGAAATAAGCAGGAAACATTCATGAAAAAGCCAAAACAAATTATTGACATGACACTGAAATAAAGGACTTGGGTAACTGTAGAGCCATGGACATTTCTGGAGGGTAAACTAATGGTTTTAATCATGTCACCATTATGTATGTTCACAATAGTTGTCACCTAATAGTGGAATCTAAATGATTTGTATTATTTAAAACTATTTTTAAGGGTTTTCCCCTAATTATTCTATTATCAAATGCTTCTTTCAGAATGAAAAAAATTAAATATCAACATTCCCTTGCTTAAAAGACTCCTTTGGTTCCATCTATCTATCTATCTATTTATTCTCATCTCAATCATCTCAATCTTAAGGTTTCTCTCATCCCACACCATCAACCTACCACACATTTAGTTTGTTCCCATAACAATCCCTTTAGTTTTCCCACTTTACATATGAGATAACTCTCATGAGAGATAACTCTCATCATAAAGTGGTTAAGTCACTTTGTGCCAAAGGTTACACTAAATATATATGACTGGTCAACTGTCAGATTTAAAAGCAGGTATCCTGACTCAATACCTTGGTTTTTTGACCACTGTACTCCACAATGCCTTCCTTGATACTGTAATTAAGACTTTTTTTATTTTATTACATTAATATCACCTTTAGACAAACTTTCCACAAAACACCTCCACTTTAGTTTTCCTCAAATTCTCAGCCTTTTCTACTTTTGCAAATGCTGTTACCCATCCTCATCCTACTTCCTTCATGATCTAAAGTTCAATCATTTTTTAAGCCTCTCATTCTTGCTTTCTCTATAAAGCTGGCTGCTCTTCCTTCACCACTATAAAATTTCCTTGCTCTCATGTCTATTATAGAGCTTTTATGTATTTTTGTTAGTTTCCACATCTATTTGCCCCATTTTTCTCTGTATTCTTCCCAAGAAAGAACCATGCCTAAATTTTGAGTTATTTCACAGCTAGCCAGCATCTGTGACATATACTGAATATTCAAGACATGTCTGCTAAAAAGGAAAGAATGAAAATTATAGAGAATAAAGCTCATACTTAATTAAAAATGGTTTTGCACACTTTGAATAATATTCCTGTGATCTAAAGGACAGCAGCACGAGAAAGATAATAAATGTAGAAAATAGAGGAAATCCATTCTGATAAGAAAATTCATAAATGTAATGCTAACATTCTAATTTTGCTTTATCAATAACACTAGAATGCTTTAATATACTATATATGTATAAGCTTTGTTAATTTTGAATAAAATACAGCACATTATCAGTGGAAAATTATATTTTTTGTATCAGTTACAAGGAATATTTACAGCTTGAGTGACTGAGAGAATGGAAGAGATGGAGGAGAAGGAAGGGGAATAGGTGTTAGAGGGAGAAAAGATACATGTGTGTGAAAATGATGACTTCTACTTCAGGACTGTATGGAAAAAATACAAATCTTTAATCCTAAAGGAATAAGCAAGTTAATTAGCCATGGTAGTTGAATCTACTGGGCCAATAAAAAATCCATACTTATCTTCAGAACATCAGGAACCCCTGCTTTCCAAAGCTTTGCAAGACAATTATATATTTTTTAAAATTATTTATTTATTAATAGTAATTTTTTAGATTCCATCTATTCATATAAGAAGGTAACCTTCATGTAAGGTTATGATTATCTTTTTTATTGGAGTATAATTGCTTCACAATGTTGTGTCATTTTCTGCTGTACAATGAAGTAAATCAACTATATGTACACATATATTCCCTCCCTCATGAACCTGTTTCCCACTTTCCCCCAATCTGACTGCTCTAGGTCATCACAGAGCACGGAGCTAAGCTCTCTGTGCTATACAGCAACTTCCCACTAGCTGTCTATTTTACACAGTTGTGTATACGTCAATCCTACTCTACCAATTTGTTTCACCCTCCCCTTCCCACCCCATGTCCATTTTCTACATCTGCATCTTATTCCTGTCCTGCAAACAGGCTCATCTGTACCATCTTTCTATTAACAGATTCCATAAAGATGCATTAATATATGATATTTGTTTTTCTCTTTCTGACTTAGTCCTTCCTATGACGGACTCTAGGTCCATCCACATCACTACAAATGACTCAGCTGTGGATCTTAGTTCCTCAACTAGGGATTGAATCTGTGCCCTGTTCAGTGGAAGCTCAGAGCTCTAATCACTGCAAGGGAATTCCTGACAATTATATTTTAAGGACTACTTTTTGAAAGAAATAAATATTTTGGAAGACCATTCAAAACATATCTATTCTGTATTATCTAGACTTTGTTGATAGATAAAACTGGACAACAGGAAGCCTCTATACTCTGTCTAGTCCTTTAAAACAGAGGTCAACAAATTTTTTCAGCAAAGTAGATATTTTCAGCATTTCAGGCCATATGGTGCTTGTCCAACTCTACCACTGTAGTACAAAAAAAGCCATAGACAATATGTAAACAAATGCCTGGCTTTACATGGCTGTGCTGCCAGTAAAACTTTATTTACAAAAACAGAAAACTGAATTTGCCCCACAGGCAATAGTCTGATGACTCCAGCTCTAAAGGATAAAGTTACAGAGTCAGGCTATGATGCTACGATAACTTCCTTCTAAAAGAAATCACTCTATGATACAGTTACAAATTTATTATTGCATTTACCACAGGAGTGTTGGTGAGAACACTGTATATCCCATTACTGAAAGGAAGATCCAAAACTAAAAGTTGTTTCAGTTTTATACGGCAAGAAATAATTTCTTCCTATGGGAAATGTATCTTCTTTCTCTTTAGAGGACTGCAAATCATGTTAACTGATGATGTCAGCAAAAAGGTAAGAAAAACTGTACACCAACTTTTTAAAGTGGTTTCAAGCCAAATTATCTGCATAATTACCTAGCAATTTTTCTAGGTCTGGATCTTTATTTTGGCTATCTTTCCCTGATCTAAATTTTAGCTATCTTCACTTTTCCATTTGATTGTATTTAGAACCAAAAAAGGAAATTTAAAAAATTAAAAATTAAAGCAACTCACCTGGGACTTCATCTTTTTCTGCTCTCCTCTAAAATGGCAGATGCCTAAAAAGGCAAAATTGGTGATTAGAAGGGTATTTTCACAGATCGGATGCAAAATGCAGCTTCTATATTCACCAGTCTAGAAACAACGACCACAGAAGTTAGGGAGACGATAAGCAAACCTGTGAGAGAAGATAGTTTGGTCTTCATGGAAAAATTAGCAAGTATAATGTGAAGTAAGCTCTCTTGTAACTACATACTTTGATCATACAGAACTTGGACAAGGTTTTTTAATTGTATGGATGTGAAGATATGTTTCTTTTTGATTTATTAACAACTTATTTCCCCCCTGCCATTAACCAGCAATTCCATTCGCAGGAGTTCATAAGGCAACACACACACACACACACACACACACACACACACACACACACATATATATACACACACACACAAACATACCAAGATAAGTTCCCCAACAGCTAATGAGCAAATCAAAAACTGAGAAATGTATTCCCTTATTCCCTAGAAAGGAATAAGCAGATAAAATCTAATCTCCCAAGAGCTCTTATATTTTCTTTGCAACTCAGCAGACACTTCTGCCAATCAATATGTTTAAACTTTTCTTGTCGATTCCAACAGTATGGATGTCTGCATATAAAAATATTAGTAAGTTGGGACCATTGATACAAGGGAATATACCCTAATACAGGAAGGTACATACCTGGTAAATCCTTCTCAGTCCCACAAGGAGTCAGATAGACAAGATTTAACTGGTTCAGAGGAACTGAGTACTCCAGCCACAGGGATACTGTTTTATATCGGGTATTCTAAGCTTTGTCAAAATAGATCTGTAAGGAAACAATTGGGAGAAATAGTCATACTTACCTCCAGGCACCCAGCAGTTGTTTAATAAATGTTTCTTGAATAAAATACAAAATGATTTCAATAAATTTAGACAGAGGTAGGACAAAAATCATAATTTTCATAATAATCCTATCCTTTCTGATTTGTTTGTTACTGTTTCAAAATGATCATTTTTGTTAGGGGTACCAGGTTAAGGGCATGGTGATGGGTTGAGAAGGGATGTGACCTGAAAGGTTGCCTATGACCTGTGGAAATTTTAATTTATGTAAACGAAAACTAGGCTATCATCCAGGACACCCTGGTCATTACTTCTTCTTCCAAATCTCTGAATCCTGGGGCCTAGCAATCACATACTCCACAGAACTCCCCCATGCCCACCACATCACTGACTGCCACATGGACGCCCTCATCATTTAGTCCACAGCCTCCTTCATCAATCACTGATTCTTCAGAGTCCCCTAGATTCCTGACCCAGTCAACACCAGTCAGTCCCCCTATACACCATTTCTGATCCCACAGGTAATCCCATCACTGACACACCGTTATCCAATTACTAATCTTATAGCTAACCCCATCCCTGATTCCCAAATAAACCCAACGCTAATCCTACATACCTTCCCTACCAGTGACTTCATCAGTCTCCAATCACTGACACTCACGGACCCCTCTTATCCCATTACCAATTCAAAAGACACTCATGACCACACATGTCCGCCTTCCGACCTGCAGTTCCAGAAACGCCCATCACGGCTTAACCCAAGACGGCTGAGTTCTCCCGCTTCCTGTCTGGGTGAGCAAAGCGCGGGGCTCCCCGGCGTGCGCTGTTCCGTACAGTGGAGTTTTGCCCACTCTGCACCCTGGGCGGCTTTGTTCAGGAGGCAATATGGCCACTCCCGTGCTATATGTCTCAATGGGAGCCGCCATCTTGCGAGACTGGTCAGTTCCGTACAAGCAGAGGAATCCAGTTTACTCAGCGCCTGTGTCTGGGCTGTACCACAGAGGCAGCAAGGGGAGGGGGGAAAGATAACATAAAAGCGGATTATACAAACCTGTAACGTAGAAAATTTTGCAGAGAGATTTTACAGGATTGGGTAAGAAGTCTGAGTGATAATGTCCCCCACTAGAAGGCTGCGTTTGGTAAAAGACAAATAATTTGCAATAGTAAAATATTCTCACTGGCGACTTTACTTAAAAGTGTTTGTAATTGGCGCAACCCTATACCAGGAGATTCTACTTGCTGAGAGGGGTGAAAATGTGGAATGGAAATTCCACTGTGGGGGAAATCCGCCAAAGTGGTGGAAGAGTTCACCAAGGAGCAAGGAAATAGGATATACATTAATAATGAAATTTACGTTAAGAACGATTATAAAGAGTTCTCTAGGGTACACAATTACTGCACTAACTGCAAAGGCCGACTGAAGAAAATAAAAGTGAGAGAAGATGAAGGGAGAGGAGGCCTCTGTCATAATGAAAAAATAAAAAAGCCATCAGATCAGATCAGATCAGTCACTCAGTCGTGTCCAACTCTTTGCGACCCCATGAATCGCAGCACGCCAGGCCTCCCTGTCCATCACCAACTCCCGGAGTTCACTCAGACTCACGTCCATCGAGTCAGTGATGCCATCCAGCCATCTCATCCTCTGTCGTCCCCTTCTCCTCCTGCCCCCAATCCCTCCCAGCATCAGAGTCTTTTCCAATGAGTCAACTCTTCGCATGAGGTGGCCAAAGTACTGGAGTTTCAGCTTTAGCATCATTCACGCAAAGAAATCCCAGGGCTGATCTCCTTCAGAATGGACTGGTTGGATCTCCTTGCAGTCCAAGGGACTCTCAAGAGTCTTCTCCAACACCACAGTTCAAAAGCATCAATTCCTCGGCGCTCAGCCTTCTTCACGGTCCAACTCTCACATCCATACATGACCACAGGAAAAACCATAGCCTTGCCTAGCCGGACCTTTGTTGGCAAAGTAATGTCTCTGCTTTTCAATATGCTATCTAGGTTGGTCATAACTTTCCTTCCAAGGAGTAAGCGTCTTTTAATTTCATGGCTGCAGTTACCATCTGTAGTGATTTTGGAGCCCAGAAAAATAAAGTCTGACACTGTTTCCACTGTTTCCCCATCTATTTCCCATGAAGTGGTGGGACCGGATGCCATGATCTTCGTTTTCTGAATGTTAAGCTTTAAGCCAACTTTTTCACTCTCTACTTTCACTTTCATCAAGAGGCTTTTTAGTTCCTCTTCACTTTCTGCCATAAGGGTGGTGTCATCTGCATATCTGAGGTTATTGATATTTCTCCCGGCAATCTTGATTCCAGCTTGTGTTTCTTCCAGTCCAGCGTTTCTCATGATGTACTCTGCATATAAGTTAAATAAACAGGGTGACAATATACAGCCTTGACGAACTCCTTTTCCTATTTGGAACCAGTCTGTTGTTCTATGTCCATAGCGAGATATTATTTCTCTTCTATTACCTTGTTTTTTAAAAACAGTATTTTAAGTTTGGAAATACAGAGTGTTAGTAACAATGCCATGGGAACTTGGAATTCTCATATATTACTAATGGGACAGAAAAATGACATAGCCCTATATAGAGCTGGGCTTCCCTTGTGGCTCAGCTGGTAAAGAATCTGCTCGCAATGCGGGAGACCTAGGTTAGGAGGATCCCCTGGAGAAGGACAAGGCTAACCACTCCAGTCGGAGAAGGCAATGGCACCCCACTCCAGTACTCTTGCCTGGAAAATCCCATGGATGGAGGAGCCTAGTGGGCTACAGTTCATGGGGTCACTAAGAGTCGGACACGACTGAGCGACTTCACTTTCATGCATTGGAGAAGGAAATGGCAACCCACTCCAGTACTCTTGCCTGGCGAATCCCAGGGACAGGGGAGCCTGGTGGGCTGCCGTCTATGGGGTCGCACAGAGTCGGACACGACTGAAGCGACTTAGCAGCAGCAACCACTCCAGTATTCTGGTCTGGAAAATTCCACAGTCTGTATACTCTATGGGGTCACAAAGAGTCGGACACAACTGAGGAGTTTCACTTTCACTATATAGAAGACTTGGCAATAGGGTAGCAGCAGTGGTAACGAATCTGCCTGACAATGCAGGAGACCCCAGAGATGCAGGTTTGATTCCTAGGTCAGGAAGATTCCCTGGAGTAGTAAATGGCAACCCAGTCCAGTATTCTTGCCTGGAAAATTCCATAGACAGAGGAGCCTGGCGGGCTACAGTCCATGAGGTCGCAAAGAGTCAGACTGGACTCAACTCATAACTATATGTATTTGTTACCTATTGCTGTGTAACACGTTACTAGAAAGTAGCAGTTTGAAACTATAAGTGTAGTTAACTGTTTCATTGCTTCTGTGAGTTGAGAATGTAGGAACAGCTGACCTGGGTGGTTCAGATCTAGTCTGTCAAAAGGTTGCTGCACTCAAGCTGTCGTCAGCCAGGGCTGTAGTTATTTCAAGGCTAAATAACTGTAGATGTTTAAACTAAATTTCAAGGTTATGCTTCTAAACTAATGAAGAAGCTGGTGATAAGCCTCAGAAT
Organism: Bos taurus; assembly: GCF_002263795.3. NCBI lineage: Eukaryota > Metazoa > Chordata > Mammalia > Artiodactyla > Bovidae > Bos > Bos taurus. Next base: position 62,244,594 of record NC_037334.1, read on the forward strand.
TTCCATTTCCAGGCTCAATTGCCCATCATAAGGGCATTTCCCTCAGCTACTCAATTATCCTCATGACATGGTGGGTCTTCCCTCTCTCAAGCCTGCCTCATAGTATATAAGCTGGCTTCTATGCAGACCAAATGAGTCAAGGGAAAGACAGTGAGAGAGCACACACAAGATAGATGCCATAGTCTTCTTATAACCTATACTAGAAATGACATCTCATTACTTCTGTATCCTATGTGCTGAAAGTGAATCATTAAGGGTGCCCACAAACAAAAGAATGGGAATTAAGCTCTACCTCTTAAAAGGAGGAGTAACAAAGTCTAAAACCACAACACTACATGTAAGTTTTTGCTTCTGAACTCAGAAACTCCATTCCAGGAATATATCCCAAATATACATTGCCCTCCCCCCCAAAATAGGTTACTCATTGAAGTACTATTTTTTTTTAATGGTGCAGTACTATTTTTAATACCAAATACAACAATCAACCCAAACATTTGCCAACAGGTCCAGCTATATAAATTACAGTATACATATAAAACATTAGTATTCAGCTGTAAGAGAGAGACAGAAATATCTGTATGTATTGCTATGGAGGTAAAGAGGATATAATGTTCTATGAGGGGAAAAGGTAGAAAAAATGAGAATAGTTTGTTATTATCATTTAGTTTCTAAAATGTGAATATGTATATAGTTAATTCTTCTTATTCATGGTAGCTATGTTCAATTAAGTTGCTACAAACACAGAACTAGTGAATACTGAACCATACCTCCAAAGGGAAATAAATCAATATAAAACAGATTTCAATCTTAAATTACAACTTTGTATAATTAAGATTATAACCTTAAAAAACAACTCATGTTGGTGGATTCTATTGTCTTTATTTTACCAGAAAAGCAAAGTTCAAAAGAGTTAAGTGATTTGCCTGAGGTCCAATAACAAAGGCCAGAATTATATTCAAACCCTGTCTGGCTGGCCCCAGAGCTGGAGTTTCTTGCACCACATTGCATTGCCCCTACTATCTTCATCATCTGTTCACCTCTGTGTAAGAGCTGGAACAAGAATGCAGAGCATTCCCTTGTTTAAACTCAGCTGGGAATGTGTGCATGGGGCAACTCAAATTTTTGGTACTCTGGGCATGTCTGCCTATGACTGAAAAAACACTGAATTTGATTTTTGAGGTTACAAATACATTTTAGCAAGTGGGTGAATTTGTAGATACAGAATCTGTGAATAATAAAGATCAACTGTATATGTGTTTACCTTAAAAAGCAAATGATGGAAAAATAAATCACCAAATAAAATATAATCTACAAAAGGTATTATTAGTTATCTTTTGAAATAGAGCAACTTACCCCAAAACTTAATGGTTTTAAACAACACACATCTATTGTTTCAAAGCTTCTGTGGGTCAGGAATCTGGACATGGATTATCTGAATCGTCTGCTTTGAGGTCTTCTACAAATCTATAATCAAGGTATTGATCCAGGCTGGGGTCTCTCATCTGAAGACTCAAATGACTCATTTCCAAGCTCAATTACATGATTGTTGGTAGAATTTAATGCCTCAAAGATTGCTGGACTAAGGGCATTCACGTCCTTGCTGATTGTTGTGAGGAAGCCACCCTCAGTATCTTGCCATACAGGACTCTCCAACTTGCAACTTGCTTATCTAGGGAGTCAAGAGAGGAGTCTGTAAGCAAGATGGAAGTCACAATCTTTTATAACCTTATTATATATGTGACATCCCCTCAATGTTGCCATATGCCGTTGGTTAGAAGCTACTTACTTATGCGGAGTATTTTATCAGGAGGTGGGACTCATTGGTGGCTATCTTAGATACTTCCTACCACGAGAGGAAGGAAATAAGATAGAAGGGACACAGATTGGATCTTATATTCTTTGAATATACCATAGTTCTGTTGATTTGACTATGTAACCATAAAAAAATTTACATATTTATATAAAACAAAATTAAATTTGATAAACCAATTCCAAATTCCTGCTTCTGACCAAAGTGAAGTAATATGGAATGGGTGGCAACATCCACCTGAACCAATGGAAAAACCAGACAAATGCATGAAATAATGATTTTAAAGGTATTAGACATCAGGCTGCGAAGGACAGTGATCCTTGAGAGATGGGAAACAAATTGAGGTGACCCTTCTGATTGCCCAGTTTACTGCCTTGAGAACATTTCCAGGTATGACATGAAAAGTGAGTCCAGGCAGGGGCCAATAGACTTCCAGAGTGGTAGAGAAAGAACTAACAGTACAGAGAGACCAAGGCAGCTATAGTCACAGAGCAGAGATCAAAGAGGAGAAAGCTGCACATAATGAGAGCTCCAGAGATTTGCAGAGGGTCCACTTCAAGTATTCAGGAGAGTACTGGTCAGTGCATGTATATAAGGAAAATTAGTGTCTGGGAAAAGAGACACTGGAGAGGAAGGAGGAAACAGTAACTGGAGTTCAAGATTAAGCCAAGATTAATGCCTGTTCCCATCAGCCAGACTGGAAAATTTCACAATTCACTGGGAAGAACACACAGAAAGGTCTTGCCTCAATAGTGGGAAATCATTAGTTCAACCTTTAAATCTTACTCTGATGCCAGTTAACAACTGTTTCCAAGTAACTTAGCTGAAATACAGAAAAAAGCATCAAAATAGGCACTGGAACACTAAAGTATCTATCATCCAACATGATAAAATTTACACTGTCTGCCACCAAATCAAAAATCATCAGGTATGTATAGAAACTGGAAAATGATACTCATAATGAAGAGAAAAATAAACCAAAGGAAAAAAATACAGTTCAGAATTAAAAAGATGTTGGAAATTGTAGAACTAGATATTAAGTTACTATAGATCTTGCACTCATTGAAACAATAATGTGAGAATATTATGAACTTCAGCCTCATAAATTTGGCAAGGTAGAAGAAGTGGATCATTTCTTCAAACACCAAAACTCAACTAAGATTAAAGAGATCATTTGCATGGCTCCATAACTAGAATTCTACAAAAATCTCAGTATTCCAAACCATTTTATCAGGAAATTGTTACCAAAACCATACCAAGGCAGTACAAAAAAAAAAAACAAAAAACCAACTACAGACCAATGTCTCCCATGAACTTAAAACATAAAAATACTCAATAAAATATTAGCAAACCAAATATAGTAATATAGCAAAAGAATTATACACTATAACCAAGTATAATGTATTTCAAGTATTCAAAGCTAGCTAAAAATTGAAAATTAACCAACAAGATACAAAGAAAAAGTAAATGGTTATGTCAATTGACAGAGAACTGGCATTTGCTAAAAATCTAGTACACATGCATGATTAAAAACACAAAACAAAAAACCTCTCAGCAAAATAGTAACAGACAAGAATTTTCATAACTTAATAAAGAGCATCTACCAAAAAAAACCCCACAGAAAATATAATACTTAATGATGAAAGACTGAATGATTCCGCTCTTAGACCAGGAACAAGAGAATGATGTTTGCTATCACCATTTTACTTCAACATAGTAGTGGAAATTCTACCCACTGAAATAACAAAAGAAAGCAAAATTAGAAGTGTACAGATAAGAAAGTAAAGAAATTAAACTGTCCCTACATAGAGATGACATAAATGATTGTTTATGTAGGCAATCCAAAGGAATTTACCAGTGTTATGCCTAAAACTAGTAAGTGAGTTCAGCAAAGGAACAGGATACAAGATACAAAAGTCAATCATATTTCTATATACTAATAATAAAAACATTAAAACAGAATAAAAACATTAATATCATTTTTAATCACTCCAAAGAAATAGAAACACTTAGACTTATACTTATCAAAACATGTAGAATCTTTGGGAATAAAATCACAAAATGTCATTAAAAGAAATAAAATAAATAGACATACCATGGTCACTGATTTGAAGACTATAGATAGTAAAGATATTAATTATCCCCAAATTGATCTACAGATTTAAAGCAATTTGTCTTAAAAATTACAGCAAATTATTTTTTGTAGACTTAGACAAAACTATTTATATGGAATTCCTTAAAGAACTAAAAACAGAGTTACCACATGATCCAGCAATCCTACTCCTGGGCATATATCCAAAAAAGATGAAAACTCTAATTTGAAAAGATATATGGACCCTAATGCTCAGAGCAGCACTATTTGCAATAGCCAGTTCATGGAAGCAACCTAAATGTCTGTCAACAGATGAATGGATAAAGAATACATGGCGTGTGTGCGTGTGCGTGTGTGTGTGTGTGTGTGTGTAAAATGAATTGGAATATTACTCATCCATTAAAAAGAATGAAATAATGCCACTTGTGGCAATAAGGATGGACCTGGAGATTATCAACTAAGTGAAGTAAGTCAGAGACAAATATCATAGGATATCACTTTTATGTGGAATCTACAAAAAGATACAAATAAACTTATTTATAGAACAGAAAAAGACTCACAGACATAGAAAACAAACTTAGAGTTACCAAGGGGAAAGAGAGGAAGGAATAAATTAAGAGTTTAGTATTAACAGATAGACACAACTATATATTAAACAGATAAATGAGGACCTACTGGGAACTAGATTGTCACAGGGAACTAGATTCAATATCATGTCATAACCTATCATGGAAAAGAATCTGAAAAAGAATATATTTAAATATACACATATATAAAAATTAATCACTTTGCTATACAACTGAAACTAACACAACACACAACACTCAACTATACTTCAATAAAAAGTTGGTTTTTGGGAAAAAAAAAAAAACTTACATGGACAGGAATAGGCCCTATTATAGCTAAAATAATCTTGAATAAAGTGGAAGGAATTACTCCCACAACTTCTATTAAACATTGTGCTGGAGGGTCTAGTTAGCACAATAAGGCAAAAAATATATTAAAACTATTTGGTTTGGAAAGGAAAGAGTAAAGCCACATTCATTTGTAGATAACATGATCTTCCATGTGGAAAATCTAATGCACTCTACAAAGAAAATGTTACTAGAACTAATCAGTAAACTTAGAAAGGTTGAATATACTAGATCAATATGCAATAATTAATTGTACTCCCATATATAATCAATAAATAATCAGAAATTGTGGGGGGAGGAGAGGGTGAGATGATGGGGAGAGTAACATGGAAACTTACATTACCATATGTAAAATAGATAGCCAGTGGGAATCTGCTGTATGACTCAGGGAACTCAAACAGGGGCTCTGTATCAACCTAGAAGGGTGGAATGGGGAGGGAAATGGGAAGGAGGTTCAAGAGGAAGGGGACTCATATATACCTACAGCTGATTCATGTTGGTGTTTGACAGAAAACAATAAAATTCTGTAAAGCAATTATCCTTCAATTAAAAAATTAATAAATTTTAAAAAATCAGATAATAACATTTTAAACATCTATGGCAAATTTTTAAATATGAATGATTTGGGGGCATATTTGACAAGAGATGTGAAACACCAATATACCAAAAACTATAAAACAATACTAATAGAAATTAAAGAAGACTTAAAGGAGCTATATGACATTCATGTGTCAGAGCCCTGGTGTTATAATGTCAAACTCTGCAAATTGAGTTATAGCTTCAGTGCAATCTATTCAAAATGGCAGCAAGCTTTTGAGAAGAAACTGACAAGGAAAGAAATAAAACTGTCCCTATATAAAAAGGACAGTTTTATATTCATATGGAAAGGAAAAGAACCAAGAATTGCCAAAACAGCTTTGAGGAAAAAATTAAGTTTGCAGCTTAACACTACCTGATCTCAAGAGTTATCATACACATGCTACAATAATCAAGAAAGTGTGGTATTGGTGTAAAGATTAAAAAAGTATAAATGAAACAGAGGCTAAAGGATGAAAACAGGGTCTTAATCAGTGATAAGCAAAATTTCCAAACTAAATAAAAAGCAGCAAGTGATGTAATTACACATATTTGGAACCCAGTGGACCATAACTAAAAGTCACTGGAAACTGGGAAGAATCCTTGGAGACTATCATTTTTTAGATATCCTGCCATGTTCTTCAGATATGTAATCAGTAAGCCTTGTTGTTGTTGTTCAGTCACTAAGTCATGTTGGACGCTTTGGGACCCCATGGACTGAAGCACGCCAGGCCTCCCTGTCCTTCACTATCTCCTGGAGCTTGCTCAAACTCATGTCCATTGAGTCAATGATGCCATCCAATCATTTTAACCTCTGTTGTCCCCTTCTTCTTCTGCCTTCAATCTTTCCCAGCATCAGTGTCTTTTCCAATAAGTAGGCTCTTCACATCAGATGTCCAAAGTATTGAAGTTTCAGCTTCAGCACCAGTCCTTCCAATGAGTATTTAGGGTTGATTTCCTTTAGGAGTGATTTGTTTGATCTCCTTGCTGTCCAAGGGACTCTCAAGAGTCTTCTCCAGCACAATTCGAAAGCATCAATTCTTTAGCCCTGTGCTTTCTTTATGGTCCAACTCTCACATCTATACACGACTACTGGAAAAACCATACCTTTGACTACACAGACCTTTGTCGGCAAAGTGATGCCTCTGCTTTTTAAGAGGCTTTTCAACTCTTTCTAGGTTTCTCATAGTTTTTCTTCCAAGGAGCAAGTGCCTTTTAATTTCGTGGTTGCAGTCACCATCCACATTGATTTTGGAGCCCAAGAAAATGAAATCTGACATTATTTCCACTTTTCCCCCATCTATTTGCCATGAAGTGATGGCACCAGATGCCATGATCTTTGTTTTTTGAATGTTGAATTTTAAGTCAGCTTTTTCACTCTCCTCATTCACTTTCATTAAGAGGCTGTTTAATTCCTCTTAACTTTCTGCCATTAGGGTGGTGTCATCTGCATATATGAGGTTATCGATAGTTCTCCCAGAAATCTTGATTTCAGCTTGGGATTCATTCAGCCCAGCATTTTGTATGATGTACTATCAGATCAGTCGCTCAGTCGTGTCCGACACTTCGAGACCCCATGAATCGCAGCACGCCAGGCCTCCCTGTCCGTCACCAACTCCCGGAGTTCACTCAGACTCACGTCCATCGAGTCAGTGATACCATCCAGCCATCTCATCCTCTGTCATCCCCTTCTCCTCCTGCCCCCAATCCCTCCCAGCATCAGAGTCTTTTCCAATGAGTCAACTCTTCGCATGAGGTGGCCAAAGTACTGGAGTTTCAGCTTTAGCATCATTCACGCAAAGAAATCCCAGGGCTGATCTCCTTCAGAATGGACTGGTTGGATCTCCTTGCAGTCCAAGGGACTCTCAAGAGTCTTCTCCAACACCACAGTTCAAAAGCATCAATTCTTCGGCGCTCAGCCTTCTTCACGGTCCAACTCTCACATCCATACATGACCACAGGAAAAACCATAGCCTTGCCTAGCCGGACCTTTGTTGGCAAAGTAATGTCTCTGCTTTTCAATATGCTATCTAGGTTGGTCATAACTTTCCTTCCAAGGAGTAAGCGTCTTTTAATTTCATGGCTGCAGTTACCATCTGCAGTGATTTTGGAGCCCAGAAAAATAAAGTCTGACACTGTTTCCACTGTTTCCCCATCTATTTCCCATGAAGTGGTGGGACCGGATGCCATGATCTTCGTTTTCTGAATGTTGAGCTTTAAGCCAACTTTTTCACTCTCCACTTTCACTTTCATCAAGAGGCTTTTTAGTTCCTCTTCACTTTCTGCCATAAGGGTGGTGTCATCTGCATATCTGAGGTTATTGATATTTCTCCCGGCAATCTTGATTCCAGTTTATGTTTCTTCCAGTCCGGCATTTCTCATGATGTACTCTGCATAAAATTTAGATAATCAGGGTGACAATATATAGCCTTTTCCAATTTTGAACCAGTCCATTGTTCTATGTCCAACTGCTGCTTCTTGTCCTGCCTACAGGACAAGATAATGTGGTCTGGTATTTCCATCTATTTAAGAATATTTCATGGTTTGTTATGATCCACAGAGCCAAAGGCTTTATCATAGTCAATGAAGCAGAAGTAGAGGTTTTTTGGAATTCCCTTGCTTTTTCTATGATCCAGCCTAAGCTGTCCATTTGATCTCTGGTTCTTCTGCCTTTTCTAAATCCAGCTTGTACATCTGAAAGTTCTTAGTTCACTTAATGCTGAAGCCTAGTCTGAAGGATTTTGAGCATAATCTTGCTAGCCTGTGAAATGAGTGCAACTGTATGGTAATTTGAACATCCTTTGGCATTGCCTTTCTTTGGGATTGGAATGAAAACTGACCTTTTCCAGTCTGAGTTTACAAATTTGCTGGCATAATGAGTGCAGCACTTTAACAGCATCATCTTTTAGAAGGCATAGACTTAGATTACTGTGATGTTGAACAGTTTGCCTTGGAAATGAACTGAGATCATTCTGTCATTTTTGAGACTGCAACCAAGTACTGCATTTCAGACTCTTTTGTTGACTATAGGGTTACTCCATTCCTACTAAGGAATTCTTGCCCACAGAAGTAGATATACAAAATGCATAAGGTGGCCCAAGATATAAGACTGTAAGCAACACTGCTGTCCTCCCAGGTTGATAAGGCAAAGATTTTATGCCTTTCCTGGTCTTTACTATTGCTGTTTCTCCCCCTTGGCTGTTGATTTACAATTAACAAAAATGGCTTACCCATTGTTGCATCACTCTGAAGCAATATAATTTAAGTGTGCAACTTAAGCACACTGTAATCATAAGCTTTAATAATCAGTCTATGGCTTTGTCGGTGGATTAACTTGTGCTTTGTACTGATATAGTAGTAGTTTAATTTTAAACACTGAATATTATGACCATGTTTTCTAAGAGTTCAGATAATGAAAATTTATAATACCGATTTCAGCATGACCCAGACATCACTAAAAAAGACTTTTTATTGGGAGCATGGTTGCTTTATAATGTTGTGTTAGTTTCTGCTGTACAGCAAAGTGAGTCAGTTATACTTACACATATTTTAGTTTTCCTTTCCGATTAGGTCACCACAGATCATTGAGTAAAGTTCCCCATGATATACGCAGGTTTTCATTAGCTGTCTATTTTATACATAGTAGTGTACGTATGTCCATCCCAACCTCCCAGTTTGTCCCAACTACCCGCTCTCCCCCACCCCCCACCCCCACCCTTCTCCCCTTGGTAACTATAAGTTTGTTCTCTGTAGCTATGATTCAAAGACTCTTATTTTAATATTTCAATATATAAAAACATATTCACATCTGGATTAGGGAAGTAAATAACTAAAACAGTGCAAACTGCAAAACACGTAAAAAAAAGAATTTGGGGTTGGATATGGTGGAAGAGAATGAAAGCACATAGGAAAAATTAAACTTAAAATTCAAGGATGAGACAGGGAAATACTTCTAAGTAAATAAAAGGATTTTTGTTTTTTGGGTTTTGTTTGTTTGTTTGTTCTGGTCTCCCAAAAAGACACCAATGCTGAGTTGAAAATAGTAGCTATTGAATTAGACAGATCACTCCTAAAAGTAACCTAGGTAGCAGTGAAGAAATCTGTCAATAGGCCCACAGTGCCCTCAACATGAGACACACCTCTCACCTGGTTGGGGTTGCCTACCAGGTGTTTAATAACCGAAATATAGAGGGTTAAAAGGCCCAGAGGCAAATCCACCTACTAGTTGTGAGGCAGAAAGTAGATGGGCCCCCTACCCACCAGGGTAAAGCGATTGGAGATTCATTCCCTATGGATGAAACTCCAAGAAGAGAATAGCAGGACAATCAAGGGAGAAGGCTTGGCCCTGCCCAGATCAATTACTTTCATTCTTGAAGTCAGGAGATCTCCCTGACCACAAATGCACAGAAAGGCCCCTTGGGGGCCAAAGGGGAGTTATGTCAAGGGATGTTCTACCAGATGCCTTTCGGTAAAATCCATCTTGGTTAAAAGATGCATGCACACATGGGAGGATCCTGAGATATACCAAATATGGACTGTGAACCAGGCAAATCAAAATGATTGGTCAAAGGAGAACGAAAGAAATGCCCATAAATATGATTCAAACTGTCACAAGGTCATGACTCAGCAACTCTCTCTCCCTGAGTCTGGCTTTGTGTCTGTCCACATGTACTGTACTCTTTCCTCTTAATAAATACTTCACTTGTTTTACTACTTTCCATCTTTGTAGGAATTCTTTTCTGCAAGGCTGAAGGCCAGGGCCCTTGTCACTGACCACTGATCTAGTGGTTAGGATCTGTTACTTTCACTGCTGCGACCCAGTTTCAATTTCCGGCTAGGAACCCAAGCCCCGCTCCAAGCCATTGCATGTCGAGGCCACCCGAGATCAGTTGTTGCCCTTCAGTGTTAACCAGGTGGGAAGGGAATCTGGACTAAGTGCCCATGGAGATTCTCAACATGGTGAGTAGCCCCCTCCGCCTCCATTAAGGGATAGCAAGTCAAGGAAACTAGTACATGATCAGTGCCACATGTAAACAAGAAGGACACTGGAAAGGAAAATCCCCTCAGCGCCCCCAAAGGGGGATAGAAATGGCAGATCCCAGCCACTACCCTCAAATGCAGGTGGTCCAAATATATGAAGAATGATGGGGCCAGGGGCTCCTAAGTCGGCACTCCAACTGACCCCTTAGAAGCTCCATCTGAGACTGGCCATAGAGGGAAAGTCTGTTGAATTCTTAGTCGATACTGGTGCCACCAGTGTTCTCATGTTTAAACACCAGATAAGGCAAACTCAGTTACAAGAGTTGTAAAATTATCAGAGTATCAGGGAAGGCCCAAGAACAGGCTCCCACAGAGTCATTAAAATGCAAACTGGACAAATACACTCTCACCCATTTCTTCCTATACATCCCCAAATGTCCTATATCCCTGATAGGAAGGGAGATTCACCTAATGGGAGACAAACTGGAGACTGGCATTCCCCTAGACAGTGGGCACAAGATGTAAATGTTAATGGCTGAGGACAAACTTCTCTGGACAGATCTAAACAATTAAATCAAACTGCTAAGGAATGGTCTCTTTGCCTATAGGCAGTAGCAGCTACTGGCTAAAGGAGGTTGAGAAGTTAAATGTTTTGACAGTCAATCATCATATGAAATCCACACTGGTTTCAAGCGTTAATAAGCCCCAAGGGAAAAGAATGGGCTTCCCAAATGGCTCAGTGGCAAAGAATCTGCCTGCCAATGCAGGAGACACCCCTGGATCAGGAAGATCCCCTGGAGGAGGAAGTGGTAACCCACTCCAGTATTCATGCTGGTAAAAATCCCATGCACAGAGAAGCCTGGTGGGCTACAGTCCATAGGGTTGCAAAAAGTTGAACATGACTGAAATTGTTATTACCCAGAAGGTCAATTCAAGTCCAGGCTACATTTTTGGACAACTCAGTGATTACTATAAAAACTTGGGAATTCCTTGGCAATCCAGTGGTTACGACTCAGCACTTTCACTGAGGCATGGCGTGGCAGAAAGTAACAAAAATCTGTCAAACTTGCTGTACACTAAATCCTGTCATCTAACCACCTACAGAAATAGGGCCCTTGAACATGAGGCCCTTGAACAGTCTATCCCAATTGCCTTAACCTAGGAAGTGAGTCTCTCCTGAATGCTGAAGAGGATGGGTGTGGAGGGGAAAAGGCTAGTGGGATATGCGGTAACCTCCCAGACCCAAATCATAGAACCAAGAGACCTATGCCCAGGGACTTTGGCCCAAAAGGTGGAGCTGACAGCCCTTACCTAAAACTTAGAGATCAAGACAGAGATCTTAAATATTTACACAGATTCCTGATATGCATATGCCATCCTACCCAGACATGGAGCTATTTGGAGGAGAAGAGTTACGCTTACTGCAGAGAATAAACAGGCAGTACATGTCTTAAGCATATTAAAGCAGTGAAAAGTGAAAGTGAAAGTATAGTCACTCAGTCGTGTCCGACTCTTTGTGACCCTATCAACTGTAGCCTACAAGGCTCCTCCATCCATGGGATTTTCCAGGTAAGAGTACTGGAGTGGGTTGCCATTTCCTTCTCCAGAGGATCTTCCTGACCCAGGTCTCCCACATTGTAGGCAGACGCTTTACTGTCTAAGCCACCAGGGAAGTCTCTATTGAAGCAGTACAGTTCTTATAAGTACAACTCTCATAAGTAGTACAGCTTCCAAAAAAGGTAGCAATGATTCATTGTTGGAGTCACCAAAAGGAGGATGCAGAGGTAATAATGGTGTATATAACAACATGGTAGACATAACTGCCAAAGTGAAAGTCGCTCAGTTGTCTGACTCTTTGTGACCCCATGGACTATACAGTCCATGGAATTCTCCAGACCAGAATACTGGAGTGGGTAGCCTTTCCCTTTTCCAGAACTGCCAAAAAGGGTGGACCTAGAACCAGCAACTTGGCAACTAACCCACATACTTTGAAGGTCAGATCCATTCAATTATTCCCTAATCTACACAGAAAAGAATTACACAAAGCCCCAAAACGGGGCTTCAGTAGGGATTTGGAGAGCCATGGGTGGCTAGTTAATGCCCTAAACTGTAGCTCGCCAAGCCATCAGGGAGGACCATTAAGGATCTCACTATGGGAAGGAAGTCCTGCAGCTGCTGCTGCTAAGTCGCTTCAGTCGTGTCCGACTCTGTGCGACCCCATAGACAGCAGTCCACCAGGCTCCCCCGTCCCTGGGATTCTCCAGGCAAGAACACTAGAGTGGGTTGCCATTTCCTTCAATGCATGAAAGTGAAAAGTGAAAGTGAACTCACTCAGTCGTGTCGGACTCAGCGACCCCATGGACTGCAGCCTACCAGGCTCCTCCGTCCATGGGATTCCCCAGGCAAGAGCACTGGAGTGGGGTCCCATCATCCTCTCCAGAAGGAAGTCCTATATATCAATTATTAGCTGGTTGACATCATGGAGACCCCAGCCATGAAAAACATAATCAGTTGGGTAGTTGACATTTGCCCCATTAGCACAATAAATAACTCCCACACCAGAGGCCCCAGAGGCCCCCAAAGAAGACCTGTTCAAACCAGAGGGACATGCCCTAGAGAACACTGGCAGATTGATTTCATTGTCATGCTAAGAGTACCAGGCAATTTCAGATATAAGCATTCCCCTCTAGAACTGAAAGGAAAGCTGAAATGACTAAGGCATTACTAAAATAAAGAATCCCCAGGATTGGGCTCCTAGGAGCCCTACAAAATGATAATAATTCAGCATTTGTGTCTCAAGTGATGAAGGGGATAATGTGATAGTGGACCTTATACTCATCAGGGAAAGCAGAGAGATCCAATCAAACCTTGAAATGGTCCTTAGCAAGCAAACTATGCCAGCAAACTCAAGAAAACTGGATTAAGGCGCTTCTGATTGCTTTGATCCACATATGGTTAGTTCCAGGTAGGGATAAGTTAAACAAGTGCATTTGAACTCATGTATGATAGACCCATTCCCCAAGTCCAAGAAGGGACACCTAACCCCCTTGGAATGAAACAACTCAAGTTCTCCAGGTAGAAGAAACCATGAAAGGTCTCACAGAATATGGTAACCAGGAGGACCACACACACTGACCTGGCCCTATACCCCTTTGGGCCAGGAAACTGGGTGTACGTGGAAAACCAGAAGCCCACAAGAACAGCTCACTCCTAAGTGGAAGGGACCCCAGAGTGATCCATTCTTCCTTGAAGTTGTAGGGGAATAACTTTGTGGGTACATCACACTTGAATGAAGACGGATCTCGAGCCCCAGCCTCCAGAGAAATAACCCAAGACAACAGAACCAACTGCCCCCATTCCCTCACCCCCAAAAATGACCCTTGTGAACCTCTCTCCAACCTGAAACTCCTTTTCTGAAAAATGGCAAAAGATAAGTTAATCCTATATGCCAAGCAACAGGGATTTTAGGACAACTGGATTGCCCTTGATTATCATTTAGCTGACCAAAGAGTCTGTGAGAGGGTCAAAATGTCATGTTGCTTTTACATCAATATAAGTGGCCTAATCGAAGAAAGTGTAGACAGGCTACTAGAAAACCAACTTGGCTAACAAAAGCCATAGGCTTCCTTGATGGTAAAGAATATGCCTGCTGATGCAGGAGATGAGGGCTCAGTCCCTGGGTTAGGAAGACTTCCTGAAAAACAAAATGGCAATGCACTCCAGTATTCATATCCTGGAAAATTCCATGGACAGGGAAGCTGGGCAGGGAGGGCGGGGAACGGGTGCATGGAGGGAGCTACAGTCCGTGGGGTGGCGAAAGAATCAGAGATGACTTAGTGACCAAACAACAGCAACAAAACAAGCCCTCACCTACATTTCCTGGGCCTCTTAATAAACTGTCCTCTTGCTGACATTTGGGCCATCTATTTTAAATTGTCTGCTGTCCTCGGTCTCTAAAAGATTAGAATCTATAAAACTTCAACTGGCGGTCGCTCAGGAATACGAACAGTCAGGGCTGAAGCTCGTTAACAATATGACATATCTCAAGGCAGCACAGATGCTCTGCTCTTCCACACGGAAGACAAAAGCCAAACTCAGCAACAGTTACAGAAATCAGACCATCCATCGCCCCTTAGCTCCCCTCAAGCATGAGGAGAAAGTAAAAAGACAGAGAAGGGATTTGCCACCAGTAAAGGCTGCTAGGGTCCCTGGGAAAAATAAAAGAGAATCTAAGCTGTAAGTTCTAACCTCTTCTTTTGTGCTTAATCTAGTTTCCCTTACCTGTATAGGACACTCTGCAGAGGCCTTGCACCGAACCCATCGCATTACAGCTCTTGGTGCGGAACCGCTACGCTGAACCCCAACTCCGCCTGTGGTGAGCAGAAGCCTGCACAGGCCCTGCAACTCAAGATGGCGGCAGCAGACTACAACAGGCCTGCACGTGTCCCCGGAGAACTGCTCCAGACTCGCGAGAACTCACCTAAGCTCCGAGAACACCGCTGGACTGCAGGCCGCCCCTCCCACCACTGACAAGAACCGCAGAAAGCAGCACCGTTAATGGTCTTTCCTGGAGAACTGTGCTCCACGTGTGCCCTACAATACCAGGTTGAACCTCTCCATTCTTCCGTGAAAGAATGGAGCGGTGCAACCAGGTGCTTCCTTTACTTCTGAAGTGGACCTTCTTGCTGCTGTCTCCAAAGGACTGGTAACACATCTTGATTAATATTGAACTGCCCTGAAGAGGAAAACTTTCTCCAAGCATTCTCAAATTTTTCTCTTTAAATATTACTCAGGCGAGTTAGCGCTTGGTCATCATATTTGTGTAATCAATATAAATTTGTGTGTGTATGTTCTTAGCGATTATCCCACTCGCTCAGTACTAACTTCAACCATTGTTAGCTTCTATTTGCAGGCATTTTAAGGAAGCCTCTAAAATGTATCTCTCATTTTGTAACTTCATACTCACAGGCCCACAACGAAAGGCCTTGGACTCAAACTCAAATTCCAGAGTTAAGTCCTCAAATTTCTAGTGAAATGTGATCATTCCGGGAGAATTCTTAAAATAGAGTAAGTCCGCGAGGTTGCCAGGGCACTGCGCGTGTGTCTTGTTCCGGGGAGACTCAGGCGCGGAAGCAGGCTGAAAAGAGACAGAACTAGCCGGGACCACCCCTCAGGCGCCCCCTGGCCTCTCGTTGCGCATGTGCAGCACGGCAGCGCGGGCGTTCTGGGAGATGTAGTTTGCAGTTGGAGGAAACTTGCTCTAGAGATCCCCGCGCGTGGCGGCTTCTTCTGTGCCTGTGTGCCCTCCAGGTCCTGATGATCGTGGCCCCCAGACAGGACTGAGTCAAGAGGGGTCAAGCTGCTCACTTAGCTGGCCTTCCTCGGGGCTGGAGGTTGAGCTGTGTGGAGAAAGATGTCATGGGTGTGAGGGAGCCGTGGTGAACAATGGGGCTCAGCCAGGCTTTGGGGTAGAGGCATGGACCTATTGCAGGAAGGGAGACCCCTTCCAGGACCCAAAACTGGGCTCTTGTCTAACACTCGGAAATGAATTGTTCAAAGAGACACATATGCTAACAAAGCAAGAGATTTTATTGAGAAAGGGCTCCCGGGTGGAGAGCAGTAGTTTAAGGGAACCCATGAGAACAGCTCTGCCATGTGACTCTGCAGTCTCGGGTTTTATGGTGATGGGATTAGTTTCCAGGTTGTCTTTAGCCAATCATTCTAACTCAGAGTCCTTCCTGGTGGTGCAAGCCTTGTTCAGCCAAGATGGGTGCCAGCAAGGATTCTGGGAGGTGGTCGGAACATATGTTGTCTCCTTTTGACCTTTCTTGAACTCTTCCGGTTGGTGGTGGCTTATTAGTTCAGTGTTCATTACCAGGACCTTTCCCAGCCCGAGTTCGTGAGTCCCAGGTGAGTGGGCTCCTGGGATTGGGAGATATGGGAGCTCTGCAGGTGTGGCACCCCAGAGAGCAACCTGTGGTAGCCAGGGCACACAAATGTTTGACTCCATGTTGAGAAGCGCACTCAGGGATGTGAAAAGAAAACCAAGCTTTACTGAATGTCTGAAATGTTGCTGGTGGAGTTGTTCAGTCAGTGAGTCCTACTGGCAAATTTGTCAGTAAGTTAAGACAAATTTGGCCTTGGAGTACAGAATGAAGCAGGGCAATGGCTAATAGAGTTTTGCCAAGAGAACACACTGGTCATAGCAAACACCCTCTTCCAACAACAAGAGAAGACTCTACACATGGACATCACCAGATGGTCAATATCAAAATCAGATTGATTATATTCTTTGCAGCCAAAGATGGAGAAGCTCTATACAGTTAGCAAAAATGAGACCGGGAGCTGACTGCGGCTCAGATCTTGAACTCCTTATTGCCAAATTCAGACTTAAATTGAAGAAAGTAGGGAAAACCACTAGACCATTCAGGTATGACCTAAATCAAATCCCTTATGATTATACAGTGGAAGTGACAAATAGATTCAGGGCTTAGATCTGATAGTGCCTAATGAACTATGGACGGAGGTTCATGACATTGTACAGGAGACAGGGATCAAGACCATTCTCAAGAAAAAGAAATGCAAAAAAGCAAAATGGCTGTCTGAGGAGGCCTTCCAAATAGCTGTGAAAAGAAGTGAAGTGAAAAGCAAAGGAGAAAAGGAAAGATATACCCATTTGAATGCAGAGTTCCAAAGAATAGCAAGGAGAGATAAGAAAACCTCCCTCAGTGATCAGTGCAAAGAAATAGAGGAAAACAATAGAATGAGAAATACTAGAGATCGCTTCAAGAAAATCAGAGATACCATGGGAACATTTCAGGCAAAGATGGGCTGAATAAAGGACAGAAATGGTATGGACCTAACAGAAGCAGAAGATATTAAGAAGAGATGGCAAAAATACACAGAAGAACTATACAAAAAAGATCTTCACAACCCAGATAATCACGATGGTATAATCACTCACCTAGAGCCAGACATCATGGAATGCAAAGTCACGTGGGCCTTAGGAAGCATCACTACGAACAAAGCTAAGGGAGGGGATGGAATTCCAGTGTGCTATTTCAAATCCTGAAATATGATGCTGTGAAAGTGCTGCACTCAATATGCCAGCAAATTTGGAAAACTCAGCAGTGGCCACAGGATGGAAAAGGTCAGTTTTCATTCCAATCCCAAAGAAAGGCAATACCAAAGAATGCTCAGACTACCACACAATTGCATTCATCTCACACCCTAGTAAAATAATGCTTAAAATTCTCCAAGCCAGGCTTCAGCAGTACCTGAACTGTGAACTTCCACATGTTCAAGCTAGTTTTAGAAAAGGCAGAGGAACCAGAGATCAAATTGCCAATATCCACTAGATCATCAAAAAAGCAAGAAAGTTCCAGAAAAACATCTATTTCTGCTTTACTGACTATACCAAAGCCTTTGACTGTGTGGATCACCACAAACTGTGGAAGAGATGGGAATACCAGACCACCTGACCTGCCTCTTGAGAAATCTGTATGCAGGCTGGGAAGCAATAGTTAGAACTGGACATGGAACAATGGAACAACAGACTGTTTCCGAATAGGGAAAGGAGTACGTTAAGGCCGCATATTGTTACCTTGCTTATTTAACTTGTATGCAGAGTACATCAAGAGAAATGGTGGGCTGGATGAAGCACGAGCTGGAATCAAGATTGCTGGGAGAAATATCAATAACCTCAGATATGCAAATAATACCACCCTTATGGCAGAAAGCAAAAAACTAAAGAGCCTGTTGATGAAAGTGAAAGAGGAGAGTGAAAAAGTTGGCTTAAAGATCAACATTCAGAAAACTAAGACCACAACATCTGGTCCCATCACTTCATGGCAAATAGATGAGGAAACAATGGAAGCAGTGACAGACTTTATTTGGAGGGCGGCTCCAAAATCACTGCAGATGATGACTGCAACCATGAAATTAAAAGACGCTTACTGCTTGGAAGAAAAGCTATGACTGACCTAGACAGCATATTAAAAAGCAGAGACATTACTTTGCCAACAAAGGTCCATCTAGTCAAGGCTATGGTTTTTCCAGTAGTCATGTATGGATGTGAGAGTTGGACTATAAAGAAAGCTGAGCACCAAGAATTGATGCTTTTGAACTGTGATGTTGGAGAAGACTCTTGAGAGTCCCTTGGACTGCAAGGAGATCCAACCAGTCCATCCTAAAGGAAATCAGTCCTGAATATTCATTGGAAGGATGATGCTGAAGCTGAAACTCCAATGCTTTGGCCACCTGGTGCAAAGAACTGACTCATTTGAAAAGATCCTGAATTTGGGAAAGATTGAAGGCAGGAGGAGAAGGGGACGATGGAGGATAAGATGGTTGGATGGCATCACCGACTCAGTGGACATGAGTTTAAGTAAACTCCAGGAGTTGGTGATGGACAAGGAGGCCTGGCGTGCTGCAGTCCATGGGTTTGCAAAGAGTCGGACATGACTGAGTAACTGAACTGAACTGAAGTCCTGTTGGATTCTTTGCGACCCCATGGATGCCAAGCTTCCCTGTCCTTCACTATCTCTCAGAGTTTACTCAAACTCTTGTCCACTGAGTCAGTGATGTCATCCAACCATCTCATCCTCTTGCCACCTTCTCCTCCTGCCCTCTATTTTCCCAGCATCAGAGTCTTTTCCAATGAGTCAGCCCTCCCCATCCAGTGGCCAAAGGATTGGAGCTTCAGCATCAGCCTTTCCAGTTAATATTCAGGATTGATTTCCTTTAGAATTGACTAGTTTGATCTCCTTGCTGTGGAAGGGACTCCCAAGAATCTTCTCCAGTACCACAATTCTATTCCATGCTCAGCCTTCTTTATGGTCCAACTTTCATCCATACATGACCACTGGAAAACCATAATTTTGACTAGAGGGACCTTTGTGGCAAAGTGATATCTCTGCTTTTTAATATGCTGTCTAGGCTTGTCATGGCTTTTCTTCCAAGGAGCAAGGGTATTTTAATTTTGTGGCTGCAGTCACAGTCTGCAGTGATTTTGGAGCCCAGGAAAATATTGTTTCCATTTTTTACCCCATCTATTTGCCATGAAGTGATGGGACCAGATACAAGTGGAGTGCTACCTGCCTTACCAATGCTGTCTAGCCTTAACTCCACAGCAACCCGTAAGTCAGTTTTTTAAACTATGGGTTGAAACCCAGTACAACAGTAAGAGGGATGAAATCTTTGTTAAGACTAATATTTTTTATTTGCCAGTTCTTTTTAAAAGTTGGGTTAAAATTTAAATGTAACTCACAGAGAATAAAACGTAAAATTTGTTGTATACTATGCCATCAAAATGCAAGACATTTTAATATCCCCAGAAAGTTCTGCCCCTTTCCAATCAATCCTTTCCCCCACATGCTGAGAAACAACCAGTTTTCCAATTTGTATCTTTATAGGTTAATTTTGCCTTTCTGGAACATCGTATAAATGGAATCTTGTATGTGACCATTTTAAAAAATAAAATACTGTAAAGTATCACATATGTATCCCATGTGATAAGCATTGTTTTATGAAACATATTGTGTGTGTGAGGTCACTCAGTCGTGTCTGACTCTGCGACCCCGTGGACTGTAGACCACCAGGCTCCTCTGTCCATGGGAGTCTCCAGGCAAGAATACTGGAGTGGGTTGCCATTTTGTTCTCTAGGGGATCTTCCCGACCCAGGTCTCCCGCTTGGCAGGCAGACACTTTAACCTGTGAGCCACCAGAAGATTCATGAAACATATTACAGCTACATATATATTTTTTTCAATGACTAACATCTATGAGCCAAACCCTCTTCCTGGTTCTGGGGATACAACATTAATCAGACAAAAACCCTTACCTTTATGAAATTTTACTTTTAGTAAGTAGTCAATAAACAGTAAGCACAATATGTCAGTAAGTTACATAGTATAGTAGAGGTGATGCATGGTACACAAAGAAAAAGTAGATGGGGTAAGGGAAGTGGGGAGAGGGTTAAGTTTAGATTAGGTAGGCAGGGAGGCCTCCTTGATCTTTGAGGAAAGTCTTAATGAAATAGTGGAAGTGTGCTGGGCAGAGGGAACAGTTAGCATGAATGTGTGCACCCACATACATTCCTACTTTAAATTAGGTTGTTTTGTAATGGCACCCCACTCCAGTACTCTTGCCTGGAAAATCCCATGGACGGAGGAGCCTGGTAGGCTGCAGTCCATGGGGTCGCTAGGAGTCGGACACGACTGAGCGACTTCACTTTCACTTTTCATGCATTGGAGAAGGAAATGGCAAGCCACTCCAGTGTTCTTGCCTGGAGAATCCCAGGGACGGGGGAGCCTGGTGGGCTGGCGTCTATGGGGTCACACAGAGTCGGACACGACTGAAGCGACTTAGCAGCAGTAGCAGCAGCATTTGTTACCTTAATTTTTTAAAAGGGGGAAGGGATAAAGTAACTAGTACAACACAGGTATTATTTCCAGTTTAACTGAGGCTCAGTAAGGTGAAGTGACTTGTCCAAGGTCAAATAGCCAGCAGGTAAATCCTAGCCCAGATATTTGTCTTCAACTCTCCTATTTCTTAAAACATCTCCCAATCTAAAACACAGCATTTGACTGAACTCTGCTCCTCCTCAGCTGAAACCACAGGGACCTGCACCTCAGTTTTCCTGGGGAACATTCCAGAGAGACTGCTGAATGAATCTCACCATGTGTACACCGTATTTCCAAGACTACTAATGTCCTTGCCAGTTCCTGGGTCCTGCTGAGAACCTGATACTGTGCATCCTACCTTCAAACTCTAGCCTGTCTCTGTTCCTATAGCCCTGGTTAGAGGCCACAGAAGGCATGACTAGAGGGTCAGAGAAGGTGTACTGATGTTGATGTATACTCAACCACCATTTACATTTTGATAAATATTTGGCAACATCATTTTTGATGATTACAAATTTATTTGGGGGTATATATCTATTTGTTTAATCAGTTCTTTAATTTGTTCCAACTTTCAGTTTGTTAAAAAGTGCTACAACAAATATTCTTGTAGCTAAATCTTAGTGCAAATCTATGGTTTTCTCTCAGTGAGGTCTGGAGGATCCAGGGGACATTCTCCCACAGTGGCTTCTTCAACCCTGTGTGTGGGTTGTCGTGGTCACCTGTGTCAGGGTTTATTTACTTATCTAGGACATGCTGCATGGCTTGCAGGATCTTAGTTCCCCAGCTAGAGACTGAACTCGGGCCAGAGCAGTGCAAGTGCCGAGTCCTGACCATTGGACTGCCAGGGAATTCCCTATTTTTTTTTTTCCTTTCTTTTAATGAAGTATGAATTGTAATGAAACATAGGGCATCCTAAAGAACTCTAAAGTATAAAATAAACTTTTTTCCTGTTATTTTCTTTTGCAAACATAAAGGACTTCTGCTACTTCTTGATCAATGATAGAGTATGTAAATGTATTGTTATTTACATAAAGTATATAAATATGAGATAGATATCATGGGAGAGTGAGCAAAAGAAAACAGCCATGGCCTCTTATAACACTTATTATAATTTAAATAGTTGTTTTGGGGGGCTAAATTACCCATTCTTACAACTGTTAATTGTCCCCCTAAATCCATACGTTGAAGCCCTAACCCCACAGTGCCTCACAATGTGACTGCATATAAAGAACTCCCATTGAAAAGAAAAATAACTCAGTTTAAAAATAGACATAGGATCTGAAGAGACATTATTTCAAACAAAATATACAAATGACAAATAAGCACATGAAAAGATGCTGAACATCATTAGCCATCAGGGAAATACAAATCAAAACCCCAGTGAAATACCATCTCATACCCACAAAGACAGCTGTAATTGGAAAGATGGACAACAGTAACTGTTGGAAAGGATGTATAGACACTGGAAACACTCATACTCTACAATGCTGATAGAAATGCAAAATGGTGCAGCTGCTTTGGAAAACTTTGAAATGTACTCTTTAAATAGGTGAATTATATGTATGTGAATTAAATCTCAATAAAGCTGTTATATAAAAACAAAGGCAAGATATGAGCACTGAGTATGCTTGCTGCTATTGGAGTGTCCGTTTGTGGCCCTCCCAGCTGAGAGAGCAAAGAAACATATATGTTTATATTAACCCATGCATATAAGCATACCTATACATCTCTCTATATGCACTCATCTGAGTCTGCATTAAGCTAAACATCATTTCATACTGACATCTCCAGATCTAATCCAATATCATGTAGGTCATTCTAGCCTTCCCCACTAGCTTAACAGTAATTTCTCACTCCTGGCTTTCACCATCTGCCCTTCATTTATTTAATTATTCGGTTCCAAAATACATGTGTAGCAGCTTCAGGACGACTAATCTGAATGCCTGTGGAAAGCAAGTTCAGCAACCAGAGTACAGTGCTTGTCTGTAGTTTACTTGACTCTAGTCTCACTTCACTCATTTCCCAAGATAACTGGGTCAATCCCTTTTCCTCTCACCTTGTATGGTGAGGTTATTTCATAAATGTATCATACACTTTATTTTATCAAAGTTTAAATTCCATTATGAGATTCCCTCTACTGCATAAATTATTTCTTTAAATTGAACATAATGTTCAAGGTTTTTGCTGTAAAGTTTCTATGGGTTTTGACAATTTCATAGTGCCATGTATATCCATCATTATAGTATCATGATATTAATATTAAGTATGGTATTAATATAATACATGAATAATTAATAGCATGATACAAAATAGTTTAACACCCTAAAAAACCACTGTGCTTCACCTATTCAACTCTCTCCCCCTCTCTTAACATCCCTGAAAACCACTGATGTTTTCACTCACTGTATAGTTTTTCCTTTTTCATAATGTCATACAAATGGAATCATGCAGCAGCAAGTTGCCTTTTCAGAATGACTTCTTTCATTTAATAATATGCATTTAAGAGTCATAAGCAATTATCCTTCAATTAAAAAACAAATTTTAAAAAGTCATAAGTTTTTGTGAAAACAAGCTCATTTCTTTTTGTCACTGGATAACACTCCATTGTATGGATGTGCCTGTCATTTTTAATAGACTTGATTCTTTAGAACAAATTCAGGTTCACAGCAAAACTGAAAAGAAAGTACAGAGTTTCCCTACATAGGCACAGCATCCAATAGTATTAACATCCTACCAGAGTGGTACATTTATTACAATTGATAAAGCTACATGAGCACATTATAATCACTCAAAAGTCCATAGTTTCTATAATGGTTGACTCTTGCTGCTGTATATTCTACAGGTTTCTACAAATGTATAATGACATGTATCTACCATTATGACATCATACAGAATATATTTACCCACCTATAAAATTGTTTATTCTCTGCCATTGCTTCTCTCCCTCCCCCTAACCCCTTGCAACCACTGATCTTTATTACTGCTTCCATAGTTTCACCTTTTCCAGAATGTTATATAGTTGGAATCATACAGTATATGGGAGAAGGCAATGGCAACCCACTCCAGTGTTCTTGCCTGGAAAATCCCATGGACAGAGGAGCCTGGTGGGGTCGCACAAGTCGGACACAACTGAAGTGACTTAGCAGCATACAGTATAGCCTTTTCAGATTGGCTTCTTTCACTAAGCAATATACACTGAAGTTCCTTCCATGTCTTTTCAAGACTTGACAGGTCATTTCTTTTTAGAGCTGAATAATATTCCATCATCTGGATGTGCCATTTCTCTTCAGTTCTTAGTTTATTTATCATATATTGGTGTTGAATTTTGTTGAATACATTTTTTGCCTCATATCTTGATCTCATAGTTTTTCTGATTTAGTCTGTTAATAGGATGAATTACATTGATTCATGAATGTTGGACCACCCTTGCATTCTGGGAATGAGCTGTACAAGATTTCCCAGGCTTGCAGATATTATCTTGGTTTCTCAGTGTTTTGGACATAAGCAAAAGGCAGGAGGACACTGTGTCATAAACTCTGGAGAGTAGCCTAATTCTGCTGCTTGTACACGTCTGTGACTTAGAACTCTGAGATCACACTTCCTGTTTAATGGGGAATGAGGTTCTGTTTGCAATGAAGACACCAAGCACCTACACTTCAGCTTGCCTCGTATTTTCATGGCTCCCTAAATGGCTGTTCTCCTCCAAGTCACTGAATGTAACTGTCAGTTTTGACATTCACTTACCCTCTGGTACTATTAGAATCAGCTTTTATCATTCAAGTTTAAAAGTTTCTGTCTTTGGACAGCCGCGAAGGTAGTATGGCTCAACGGTTAAGAGCACAAGTTTGGTCCTTGCTTCAGATTTTTTCAGGTGTATGTGTAACAGTGGAATTGTTGGATCATGTGGTAATTCTGCGTTTCATTTTTTGAGGAACCACCATACCGTTTTCCACAGTAACTGATGACCTACAGTTTTAAGTTCATATTTTTCTAATATAGCAGAAGGAAAAAGAAAAGAGAACAACCAGAAGTAAAATTGACCTTCCCCCATGGAGCCAGATATATACACTTTGGTTGAAGACTAAAAGTAGTTTTGTCCCTTTCACTGATATAAGAGTATTACTTCTTATATCGTTTACATTTTAAGTACTAACTAACAAAAAACTTAAAAAGTACAGTCTTCGTATGTTCTGGCTATCCATTAGGTGGTCCTTGGGTGCTGAATCATTGAAAATTCCTGGGTAAAATGCTGAACAAATGTGTATGCAACTTATTTGCAACCTCTTCCAGGAACCTTCCCCGCCCCTGAACCCCTGGGAGGCTCTTTCTGTCCCCGGAGCTCCAAAAGTGCTCCTGGTCTCCAACACTTACCACATTGGTCCCCTTTCACGCTCTGGTGCTCCCCCAGTCTAGACTAGAGCCTCAGAGGATACACTTACTCACCAGTCAGTGTCTCCAGCAAGGCCTGGATGGTTTTGGCATTTTGTCTTTGGCTGTATGTCTGGCTGGTGCTGGGAACAAAGGGTCAGTTTCAGGACTTCAGATCAGCCTGGCCAAGAACAGTGGATACACAGCCCCCATCGGCCCACTTCTGAGAGGCTCCCAGAACTCCAGCCTAAGATCCTTTATTCCCCTTGGATTTCCATTCCACCCTTTCCTGTCTGGGCTGTCTGCACGCAGCAGGCCCAGGGAGCACATATTGATCTGTTTTCATTTATCTTGGGATCCCCTTATCAATGGGATTCTCTGGTAGCTCAGCTGGTAAAGAGTCTGCCTGCAATGTGGGAGACTTAGTTTGATCCCTTGGTTGAGAAGATCCCCTGGAGAAGGGTTTGGCTACTCACTCCAGTATTCTGGCCAGGAGAATTCCATGGACTGTATAGTCCATGGGGTCGCAGGATTTGGACTTTCACTGCCTCTCAATGGGATTCACATACTTGTTAACTTGGGGTTAACTTGTTAACTTGTTAACTTGTTAACATGGGGTTAACTCCAGGTGAACCCCAAGTGAAAAACAACTGAATTTCACTATCCAACATAAGCACTATTAACATTTAATGTATGTGTGTAGACACAAAATTGTACAACGTTTATATGTTAATAATTTAAGTTTTACTTGGAAGTGTCCCCTAGACATCTATTTCATTATATTCAAATGGCTAGATTATTTCCCTTTGTATGGTGTGCGTGCGTGCTAAGTTGCTTTAGTCGTGTCCAACTCTGTGCAGTCCTATGGACTGTAGCCTTCCAGGCTCCTCTGTCTATGGGATTCTCCAGGCAAGAATACTGGAGTGGGTTGCCATGTCCTTCTCCATGGGATCTTCCCAACCCAGGGGTCAAACTTGGGTCTCTTACATCTCCTGCATTGGGAGGTGGGTTCTTTACCACTAGGGCCACCTCCTATTGGAAGGCCTGGTTGGTTTTCAGGTTTTCAACGATATAAACATTGCTGAGATAAACTCTGGCTCCCAGATTCTTTACAGACTCATAGAATGCAATCTGAATTTTTTCCACAAGGGGGAGGCCAGCTACTCTGAGAAGGCAAACTAAGATTCAAAAAACAACTAGAAAGTTCTTACTATTTTGCTTTTGGGATGGGTTGGGGGATGTGGTTATGTGGTACACAGAAGCTCACCCCAACCTTGTGAGGCTGGTAGTAGTATTTTCCTCATTTTATCCATAAGGAAACTGGGGGATGTGTATGGATTCTCACCAACCAGTGAGTGCCAAGGTAGAATCCAAAGCTGTCTTCTAATTCCATATAAGTGGCTCTCTTTCCTTCTCAGCACCTCCAAATGGAGAACAGTGTGTTATTCTCCTTACATTCAGTTCAGTTCTAGGCACTGTGCTGGGGACACTCTGAGGCATGCAGAAATAAATTAGAGGATCCCTGACCCTCAGGAGGTCATTATCAAGTGTGAAGACAGACTTAGAAATGGAATGGCTAAATGTCCACTCGAATAGGGAGAGCCCTGGAAGGTGGGAAAGTCCATTTGACGGTGAGACCAAGTACAGCTTTGTAAAAGAAGTGTGATGCCAGTAAGAGCTAAGGTTTATTTAGTATTTACTCGGTAGAACGCACTGTGCTTAGAGCTTCATATGTATCACCTAACTAAAAGTTCCCCACGGACCTGGACAGCATTAATGTTCTTTTTATAGGGAAGAAAATGGATGATTAGAGAGGTTAAGAAATTGGCTACTTGTGTCAGACCCCTGCAACCCAAATCCTTAATATTTATTTGGCAGGACCTAGAAGGATTGATAGACCCTTAATAGCCAGAGCTAGGAAAGAGACTTCTAGGAGAGGAAACAGAGAAACCAAGTCTTGGAGGCAAGAAATACGAGCACACTTGGGAATGCAAAAGGATCGGTGTGCCTAGAGTGTGAAAGAGGAGGGATCTGAAGAGATAAAAATTAGAGGGAGAAAACAGCCAGGTTGGAGAAGTCCATGAAGACTTCTTCAGTAGTCCAAGGAGATCCTACTGTGTTTTATACTGGGGGGAACCAACCAAAAGAGAATGACATCAACTGTGCTTTATTAAGATACATATGGTGTATTGCATAAGGGAACAAGGAGACTATTAGGGGATTTTTAAATAATCGTGGCCAAAGGTAACCAGAGGAGAAATGAGAACCAGAAGACATTACTGAGATTAACTCCACAAGATCTGACCTCTTATTAGACACTGGGGAGGAAAGAGAGAACCATGAACACAGTTTCCACCCTTGGACAACCGGGAGAATGTAGCATGTACACCAGCAGGGGCTGCTGTGGGGAGGGAAGGTCCCTTCCTGTATAGGTTTGAGGAACCTGAGGGACCTCTGGGTAGAGGGGAGTTAGGAGCAGGAAGCTGGTGATTTAAATGTGGTGCCCATGGACCAAAAGAAATGACTGGGAGTGGCCAGGGAAAATCCATACTTAAGATTCAGCAGGGGATGTTCATACCCTGATAACCTGCATTTCTACTGTCAGATTTCTGCCATAGAGAAATAAAATCACATGTGCACAAGAAAGTGTATGAAGGATGTTCACAGCATCATTGCTTGTAGCAGTGAAATGTGGAATGAGGGGAGGAATGAGTAAATAAGCCATAAAACAGCCACATTGTACAGTGGTTAAAAATTAAGTAGATAAAAAATGCTAACAAGGACAGATCTCTAGAACATACAGTGGGTGAGAAAAGCAAGTTGTAGCACAATAATAATGTGCAATTCTACTTATGAAAAAAAGAAGAAAAGAAGCCAAACCAAAAAATGTTGCCACATATATTTTAAAAGGTGTGTGGGGGTGTGTGTGCACACAGAGAAAATTCTGGAAGGATAAACATACCGTTAATTAAGCTGTAGGGGAAGAGTCATGATAAAAATGAAAAGCAAAAGGAGTGAAATGGGATTTTCAGCCTTAGTTGCCAAGTTTTAATTTTACAAGAATGCAGTTATAATGACATGAATAAAAATACCCAAACTAGGAAAACAAAATATATATAGATTCAGTGGGAATAAGAGAGAATGGAAGAAACAAGGACATAGTCCAAGGCTCTGGATAAAGCAATATTATTGAAAACACCAGGAGAAGTTTCTGAAAGTGCAAAGTGGAGAGGGGATCACGATTCTCACTGACTCTGCAGAGGCAACCGGCAGGATGAGACCTGTGAGCTCAGAGAGTTTTCAACACCTCGCAATTATAACCACAAGTTCCTGTGTCCCTGAAAGGTCACCATGTCCCACCACTAGCCTTGGAATGAGATGGTGTTTGTTCTGTTCTTTCCGGAGTTGTAAATATCCTATGACTTTTCATCCAATTCTTGTGTTTGCACATGCCCTCCCTTTCCCAGAAATTCCAGCATTCTTGGTGTTGTCATTCCAGTCCTCCAAGCTGCCCGTAAAATCCACTTCCTCCCCTTCTGATCCTGGCCAATTCTTGCCTCATCTCTGGTCTCCCATTCAAAATATTCCCACTCCTGGTTACTTATACGAACACTGTGGGAGGCCTTTTATGGAACTAAGAGTCACCTGGTGATAGATGAAGCTGAACATATAGAGGTGCTAAACTTAATTCCTCCAACAATCTAATAGGTATATATGATTACAACCCTAACTCCTTAGTGTGTGGTGGTAAGCATGTGGTGGGTGAGTGTTAAGACAAACTAGTTGAATGGGGGGCATAGAGTTTGGGGGGCTGGAGTGGAAGGGACTGGATGAGAGGATACCTTCTTAGGTGCTAGAGTGGGAGTTGGAGTTCAGTTGGAGGGAGTTCAATTTACCAAGTGCATTTATAGCCATGATTTCATTTGGTGTCATCACAGTGATCTAATGATGGGGATCATTAGGGGAAATAATGAGTCAAGCTTTAATTCCCTCAAAGTGGCAATCATTGGGTCGAAGCCTTTGGGGGCTTATTAACCCATCATGCTGCCTTGAGTGAGTCTGCAAGGGGGTGGATGCAGACCGAATGGGGGTTCTCCGTGGCTTCTTTTGGTACAGCTCTTCACTGATCATCAGGTTTCTAGCAGCTGCTCCTCCTAGTCTGGAAACATTTGGCCAGGCATCCTCTGCTCTCCAAGCCCGCCCATCCCAGGAGATAAGGCTAAGTGGCAGAAGAGCCAGTTTCCTGGGGTTAATAAATAGGCTGTTTATATCTAGAGGCAGTCACGGGGCAGGCACAGACAGGCTGGAAGGTCATGCTCCGGGTCAACGTGGAGGATTCTGATAAACATTCTCCCAGTGAGCCTTCTGAGATGCAAGAACAGCTCTGGGCTCATTGCCCTTGTAGAGTACCAAGGTCCCCACACCTCACTCCCTCCTCCTTTATCCTCCCTCTCTTCCTCTTTCCTGTCTTCTGTAATAGAGAGAACACACCCCATAACTTGGGGCAGGTAATCCATCCCTCTGAGTCCCAATTTCCTCCCATGTAATATGAGGGTAATGACAGGGCCTTCCATGTAAGAGGTACGGGAAGGTCCCCAGCCCTGTGTCTGGCACACACAGTGGGTATTTTTCCCCCTGCACCCCATCCTTTCCCCTAATCCTGGCCCCTGCCCTTTTCCCTTTCTAATATATTTTCCTGATTCGGTCCTGCCCTCACCTCCACCCCAGGCACTTCCACCCCCTCTGACTGTGCTTCTGGGTAGATGGGAGAGGCAGCCAAGCTTAGCCCTGAGGAGGGCTGACCACTGTGGGGCCAGTCTGGCCAGGCCAGCCTTGGCACTTACCACAAGGCCACACCCTAGCTTCTCTACTTTTAGTAAATAGCCCACAGGATTTGGGGGTGGAAGGAGGATGTAGAAAAGGAGAGGCCAAGATATTTTCCTCTTCAGTTTATTATTTATTGCCCTTGGTAGACTCTTCCAGTGGCTTAATGGTCAGAGATCATTGAGTAAGCTGCTGTGTGACTTTGAAGTTCCCATTCACTCTCTGGAGTCAGTGCAGTGTTGGGATAAAAGAGGAGAGTATCAGGCCCTGAAGCCAGATTGTCTGAGCTGGACCCTCATCTCCATCACTTACTGGCTTGGGTTACTAACCTCTCTATCCCTCACTTTCCTCGATTTTAAAATGGAATTTATATTATATGTGTTGTATAGGGTTGTTATGAGGATTAAATAAGTTAGTCTGTTTAAAACACTTAGAGCAGAGCCTAGCCCATAGCAGGCACTCAGTTAATCTTAGCTCAGCGATTCTGTGTAAATGGGGAAGTAAAACAGGGCTGTGTGCATGTGGGAAGAGCAGGACACCCTCTCAGGGTATTCCAAAGTCCTGAAACCCCACAGTCCGCCTCTGTGTTGACCTCTGAATAAGAACATTTCAGGAGCTTGTACACAAAGTACTTAACTGTCCCAGAGAGACCCTAGGAAACTGGACAAAGAATTTCAAAGCCAGATGGAGCCCTTAGAGATCATGTGGTCCAGCTTCTAATGGTTCTGAACAGGTAGGGAGGACCAGGGAGACTACAGGGACTGGTCTGAGATCACAGAGCCGTGCTGAGTTGTAGAATTGTGGATGGTGATTTGAGGGGGCAATGGGGTGGTCGGATGCTGAGGGTCAGAACCCCAGCCTCCATGCCCTCAAGGATGCTTGGTTCAGGCATGCACTGCATGGCTGGGATACTTGGGGTCATCACTGGCATCTTTAATAATGATGATAACCATGGGAATGGATCCCACACCCTGCACCAAATGTTTTCTCATGTATTCTCTCATCCACATAAAATCTCCATTTTACAAATGAGGAAAGATGTCTTTCTCAAATAGTTAGAAAAGGGCAGATCTGGGGTTTGAATATGCATTTCTCTGATGCCCAAATCAGCAAGATTCTTCTATGCTTCCCAGTGCCTAATTGGGAGCTTGAACCCACAGCTCCCAAAGACAAGGATCTTTGATTTGTCTGACAGAGCTGGCCAAGCAAATAACAGAAGTGGATGAGCCTGAACTACCAGCCATCTTTTCAGCCCCTGATCCACAAGCCACAAGAGAGCCCAAACCCTGTGTGAGAGAGGTGGATCCTTTCTTTCAGGGGCCCTGCCTTGATGCTGTCTGTTCCCACTAATTTTTTTTTTACAACTTTGAAAGATTATAATATATTCTCTGGAAAACATTCAGCAGTACAAAAGCCCTCCCTAAGCCCTCCTACCCTGTCAGAGGTCCATCACTGGTTGAATGATTCAGAAATTCTAGACCTCTGGAAAGGTCCCTGGTTGGTCCTGAGGGAACACAGGTAGATAGAGGAAAACCCTGCTCAATTAAAGTTCCTGATACCTGGAGAATTTTGAGGGCAGATCACTTCAAACTCAACCACGAGTCTCCCACATTTCTTGGACATTTGGGGGAGAAAGAGCTCTTCTCCAGGAAGTTTCTGCTGCATGCCAGGCTTGACATCCTTGAACATGATGGGGAGAAGCAGTAGCTGGTTTTGGAAGAGGTGAGAAAATAGGGCTTAGAACGTGGAGTGAAGCATCAGGACCTGACTCGCCCAGGCTTCATCCAGGGCAGGATTACAAACAGATGGAAAGTGGGAGGAGAAGCAGGCAGTGGGTAGCCTGAAAAAGAACTTCTACCTCTCAAAAACATAAAGTCTATACAGTAGCTGACATGAATTTGTCAATTTAACATTAAGAAGCACAAGAGCAGGGTAGGTGGCAGTGGGAATGTCTGTTAGTAGAGTCTAAGGACCTAAGACACTTGGAGTCCAAGGAACTAGGTGATCCCCAAGGATCCTTCTGGGCTGATAGTCTCATGAGGTTGAGAGATCAAAGCCTGGGAAGTAGGACAAGACCTGATTCTGACCCAGATGCCCTAAAATCTTTTGGAGTTCAATGTGAAGGCCAGGTTATTTCCCATGGATCACAGAGCCTTAAGGAAAAGGAACTTGGTGTCCAGACCTCAGTTAGGCTTTCAGTTTCTGGGTCAACTCACCCTGATCCTTCTCCCTAGCCCTTTTCTCACGCTCACCTGCACTTCACTTCCTGAAAAGACAAAACTTGTTGAGCTGCACCTCTCTCCTGTGGAGGGTGGGGAGGGGAAGCTTTCCCCTAAATAAAGGCAAAGTACAAAGGACACTCCCAAATCTATGTCTCCCCTTTCCTTTTTCTCATTAGTTCATTCATTCACTCATTTGTTCATTCACTCATAAACAATTATTAATTAAATACCCTCTGTGTGTGCCTGGTACTTTTCTAGGGCTGAAGTTATCGTAGAGAATAAGACATAGTCTCTGATATCATGCTGTTTACATGCTAGGTGGAAGAAGAATGGGATAGACCATAAGTAGGTAGACAAATAAACCAGTGAGAGCATTTAAAATTGTGAAAAGGAATAAAAGAATAGCAAAACATGATGCAGCAGGGAGCTTTCTTCTGTCTACTGTCCTCAAAATAAAGTCCAAGGCTGGAAAGCCCATCTCCATCTGCCCCTGTTTACCTCTCTAGCCTTTTACCTCTTGTCTGTTTTCATCTTGAGCTCTCTGTTTCAGCCATGAGGAACCAGCATATCAAAGTTGGAAGGGGCAAAGTAGCCCCTTGATCTGGTAGTTCTTTTAGCTTCAAACACTGTCTCTTTTCACTGCCTCTCTCATGTCTCTCACCCAGCTAACTCCTGCTCCTTCTTGGCTTATGAGCTACTTCCAGCTGGAAGCTGGTCCTACTCCCACGAATCCAGGTGCAGTGCCTCTCTCTGTGCTGCACTCTCTCCTTCAAGAGCATCCATCGACCTCTGCAGCCAGTTTGCTGCTTTCTCCACACCAGACTGTGAGCTCCTAGAGGGCAGGAATCATATTTTACTCTCCCTGAATCATAGAAGCCTCAACAGTTGGCACAGTGCACAGTACATAGCAGATGCTTAAGAAACATCTGTTGAATTAATCAACACTTCGTTTAGTACATTTTGTTATTGTTGTTTAGTTGCTAAGTCGTGTCTGACTCTTTTGCGACCCCATGGACTATAGCTAACAGGCTCCTCTGTCCATGGGATTTCCCAGGCAAGAATACTAGAGTGGATTGCCATTTCCTTTGCCAGGGGATCTTTCTGACCCAGAGATTGAACCCAGACCTTCTGTATTGGCAGCAGGATTCTTTACCGCTGAGCCACCAGGGAAACCCTTAGAATGTTTAAAAGCTCAGCAATATGATGAAAAGGCATCGATGAAGTGTGGCTTTGGAGACAAAGAATTAATTGGGGAAAAAATATAACAATTCCTCAGTCCTTTCTTGAGTTCATATTCCAGCCTCTTTCAGCTCAAATACTTTACTAGAGCCTCCTAAAAGGCTGACCAAGCAGGAGGACAGAAATTATTGACCCTACTTAACAGCCAGGGAAGGTCATGTCCAAGAAGGGTGAATGCACTTCCAGCCAGGTGGTGGTAGAGTATATCTGGATAAGGTCGGGGCCCCAGAGACATCATACCCGATCTCTGCATCATGGAGGGAATGTGGATGGAGGTGCTCATAGACAGACTCCGAACTAAGTATCCTGGCTCATCTAAAACTCAAAATAACTGCTTCAGGGTGGCAATGACGGTTGCCACAAGGAGGAGACAATGAGATTGACCCACAGTCTACCCTCATTCTGTAACGCAACTCCAACTAGGCAGGTTCTCCGGGCCACCATTCCATTTGTTCTTAGGGACTCCTCCCTGGGGTCAGTTCATGAGGCACTGTACACTCATCGACTGACTAGGATGGAAATTCTAGTCAAAATTTTAACTTCCTCATTTCAGAGTTGGGAGAGTCAGGGTTCAGAGAGATGTGATTAGTCTCTGGCATGGATAAATGTAGGATCAGGAGTCCAGATTATTGGTCCAAAACTTTCTCAAGTATCCCCTTGACATGACCCTCTGTGTTGGGAAAGGGGTGACGGTGCTGTGGACCTGACCTAGCCATTTGTTAGCTGTGGTCACGGTGGGGAAAGAGAGGCAGGAGGGGTGATGGGCTACCCACCCCATCCAGTTGTCCCACTCTAGAGTTTATTCATTCCCCCAGTAGTCCTCATTGGTTTTATGCATTGTCAGTTAACCAGAGGAAGTAGAATATGGGTTGTCCACTGTTTAGTGGCTGTTTATGAAGATCATTATTCCTCCAGGAAATAGTCTCCCAGACAAACAATAACAGAGAGGATGGAGGGCAGGAGGAATGAGGCCAGCAGATAGCATAGGTAGGGCTCCCTGCTACTAAGAATCAGGGAAAAGGCTATATGTATTAGGTTCCACCAACATATAAGAACTTCCCAGAGAAGGGAAACGACATTTTGAAAGTTTCAGACTGTATCCAGCCCAGGTGTGACTCTTTATTTACTATGGGATCCTGGACAAATCATTCGGCCTTTCAGAACCTCAGCCTCTCAAATGAGAGGGTTGAATGAGATGGTTTTTAGGGACTCTTTTCCATAACTCTCCCCACAAATGAAGTGAGTTTTAAAGGAAGTGAGAGTCAGTAACTCCATTTCAGATAAACTCAATAAACCTAGTATTTGTCAGGCCAGGTCCTGTTGAAGTTTAATTGGGAGATCTGAGGAATAGAGTTAACACAGCAGGCCTGAGACTGCTATCCTTAGAAAGATGTTTGCACAATTGGCCCTGGGTTGGCATTCCGGAACTTTGATGTCAAAGGATTTCCACAATTCCCAGAACTGATAACGGTGGCTCACTTAAGCCTAGACTATTTGGATAAACAATGTGGCTCCTGATGAACACCTGTTTTTCTTCTGGGAGTCTGGCATTTTGGTACATGCTAGGCGGAGGATGCCTACAAGCCCAGCCCCCAATAAAAACTGAGCCCTGGACTTCCCTGGTAGTCCAGTGGTTGGGTATCTGCCTGCTAATGCAGAGAACATGTGTTCAAGCCGTAGTCTAGGAGGACTGCCCACGATGAGGGGCAACTGAGCCCACACGCCCCAACTATTGAGCCAGCACTCTAGAGCCCACGAGCTGCAGCTATTGATGCTCAGCACCTAGAGCGCATGCTCTGCAACAAGAAAGCCACCACAGTGAGAAGCCCACGCACCGCAACTTGAGAGTAGCCCCTGCTCACCGCAACTAGAGAAAGCCTGTGCACAGCAACCAAGACCCAGCGCCACCAAAAATAAATAAAACCGATCACTGAGTCTAATGGGGTTCCTCAGAAGACGCTTTACAGGTATTGTCATAGTCTGCTGCTAGAGAATTAAGTGCATCCTGTGTGATTCAACTGGGAGAGGCCTCTCGGAAGTTTGTGCCTGGTTTCCCTCAGTCTTTTTCCCATGCACCTTTTCCTTTTGCTGATTTATTCTGTAACCTTTTGCTGTAATAAATCAGAGTGTGAGTATGATTATATGCTGAGTTCTGTGAGTCCTGATAGCAAATCATTGAACTGGTAGGTGGTCTTGGGAACCTCAGACAGGGGATAAGCCTAGATCTCACAGAAACAACCATAATCCTAGCAATCTTTTAGGAATATACAGCTTAAAACTAGCACTATCCAACAGAAATATAGTATCAGTTGCATGTGTAATTCAAATTTTTCTATCAGTCACATTTTACAAAGTAAAAAGAAACAAGTGAAATTAATTTCAATATAATTTCTTTAACCCAAATATAAAAATATTAAATGTTACCTTGTAATGATATAAAAATTTATTGAGAAATTTTAATTCTTTTTTTTTCTTTTTAAGTCTTCAAAAACCAGTGTGTACTTTATACTCACAGCACATCTCCGTTTGGACTAGCCACATTCCAAGTGCTCACTAGTCACACTCAGCTAATGGCTGACAAGTGGAAAAGCACAGAGTTAGAGATTAATGACAAGGACTCCAGAGATCAAGATCTTGTCAGAATCTTAGTTTTGCCACCTACCAACTGGATGGCCTTAAGCAAAGCCATTTAATTAATATATTAGTTTCTTCTTCTCTAAAATGGGGATAATGTTAGCTACCTCATGAAGTTATAGGAATTCCAAAAGTATGGGATCGCAAAGAGCTGGACACGACTGAGCGACTGAACTGAACTTAACTGAGTGCCTAGTATGTATAGGATGTTGGGTGAATGCTGACTGTTACTCTTATCATCCAAAAGGTTGGCCTTTGAGGTTAATTTGTTCAACTCCTCATTCCACAGATAAACTGAGGCCCAGAGTTTGGAAGGCACTGATTTCAAAAGCAGAGGCTCCAGCCACCTCTTTTCCTGTCCCCTGGCTAGCTCTAAAGATTGCATCTGCCAATATTTAGGAATCCAACAGCTTTGGGGCCCTACCTGGATTCTGCCATCCCTTCTTAATTATAAAAAAGGGCCACCATTGGAGTTGGCACAAAGTGGTGGGGCCTGGGCCTCCCTTCTGCTACCCGCCCCGATCTGGGTTGGGCTGGCTGACCTCATCACTGACTCCAGCTATTGCTCAGCACTGATAGGGTTGGCTTCCATTGTTTTCACTTTTCACTGCCCTTCTTGTTTATTAACTCATGTTCTATCTCCTTCTAAGACACAGAGCATCAGCACTTTTTAAAAACCTCTTTTTAATCATCTACAGTCCCTCTTCACCCACCAAGCAGGTCAGTAGTGAATGTGCCTAAAAAAGAGAAAGTGAAGAGGGACTTGGTGCTCACTTATCTGAGATGCAGTAGAGCAGCTCCTCAGGCTGGAAACAAAACTGGCTTATGATTCCTCTGCAACATCTGTCTCCACCCTTCCTTTCCTGAAACCCAAATGCAAATCATCTACTCTCCTCTGACAACTTCACGCAGCATAACTCACGTATCTCAAATCTTCCCAGCAGCTGGAATCAGACCAGTTTTGTGGGCTCAGAGCTAGACTAAAATTCTACTTATTCAATTTGCCAAATAGTGTTATTTGGCATTCATTTATTTAATGTTTACTGAGCATCTACTGTGTATTAAGCCCTCTGCAAAGTGGTGAGAATGAGACCTTCGTGGACCTTAAGATTTAGTGTGAAAAGGTGACAAATAAGAAATAATGGTAAAGTAAGTGGTAAACAAAAGGTTAATGTATAAAATGTCAAATGCTCTAGGAGTTATAATAAATCAAGGGGACCTGAACAAAACTCTTTCCTTAAGAAATGACATCTGCACTGAGACCTGAAAATGGTAGGCGAGAACCAGTGAAAGAGAGCACAGAGAGTTCCAGGTAGAGGCAACAACATAGCTGGAGGTAAGAGAGAATGGCCTGTTGGAACAACTGGAGAACAGCCCAGTACAGCTGGGTACTGAGAGCAAGAGGAGAGTGGCAGAGACAAGGAAGCAGCCAGATTTGGAGGATATTGTCCTAAGGGCTAAGGAATTTGGACTTTAACCTGAAGGCCAGGGGAAACAGCCTGGTGCAGAATAACATCTTTCAAAACAGAATTCCAGGGAACAAATCAACCAAATGTGCTAAAAAGGCTGATGGTGAAAAAGTTAGCAAGTATGATATTCATTCTTGTCTTCAAGGTCTTTGTACTGAGGCTCGAACTGTCTTTGAAAGTAGTACACAACAGGAAGGCCCAGTCCACTGGCAGGCTATGCTCCCTAACCTCCCACCCACTGTTCATGAGATCAGTACTTCTAAGTCTGGTTCAGCCCAGGTTTTCCTTAGACCCTTGGAGCTGCAGAGCCCACCATGGAGAGATTGTCAAGGACCCTTGTTTAACAGATGGGCCAGAGAAGGAAAGTCATTTGTCTGTGGCCCTACTGCAAGCCTAAGGTTCTGACTCCTTGTTTTCCCCAAAGAAATTGAACACGAGGGCTAGGATTAGGGTAAGGCAATTCAGGCACTCTGGGTGCACCGTATAAGCAGGCACTCACTCACGGGTGCCATCTCTGCACTCGCCTCACCCTAGTCCTGGCTCTGTTGGACTCACTTTGAAGGCAGGGATTGTAACTTCCAGAAAACTCTCTGGCATCTTTCATGGTTTTTGTTTGTTTAACATTTTTTGTTTTGATGTGGACCATTTTTAAAGACTTTATTGAACTTGTTACAGTACTGCTTCTGTTGTTTATCTTCTGGTTTGTGGCTGTGAGGCATGTGGGATCTTAGCTCCCTGACCAGGGATCGAACCCATGCCTTCTGCATTAGAAGGTGAAGTCTTAACCACTGGACCACCAGGAAAGTCCCCTCTTTCATGGTGTTGACAAGGTGCTAGGCACATATTATGAGGAATTCTAGATACCTACTGATGCAAATGAATAATGGATTTCTGACAAACTATGTATACAGATGTTTGTATCTTTGGGTAAATATGACCTTCAAGATACAACAGAACAAAGTCCAGAGGGCCCAAGAATGTACTCTAGGCTTGGATTCTGGTCCCCTCTTCGCCACCAATTTGCTGTGGGTGAATTGTTCCCCATCTCTAGGCTTCAGCAAAATGAGACAATTGAATAAATAATATTTGTTGACTACATACTCTGTGTCAGACACTGTTCAAATGCTTTTGTGCTTTAACTCATTTAAAGTTAAAGGCCTTCAAGACTCCCTTCACTTCAATAGGCTGTGGTTTGAGGTAAGGAAGGCTTCACAGAGAATGCGGGATCAAGACAGCCCTTCCAAATTCCCATGGGGATCATACCATCTTAAATCATGATAAAGGCATGGTATCTCAAGGCACTTGTCCATCAGAAGACACAGAATCACCTGCCTCAGAGTCAGCTCTGGAACATGGCTGAAGGTGGAATCTCAGCCTTTGCCCCTAGAGATTGTAATGCAGTGATTCTGAAAGGGGACATAGGTATCTGTATGAAAAGCTTCTCAGATGACTTTTTTAGTCTGATTTGTGAAGCACTGACTCTGACACATATCGCTGTCTGTGGATAGAATCATGCATGGACCTTGAACTGCCTGACCTGGTCATCAGCATCTCAAAGCAGAGAAACAAATTCATTGATTTTTTTTTCATGTGGGTCTTAGTTCCCTGACCAGGGATTGAACCTGCGCCCCCTGCACTGGACACACAGAGTTTAAACCACTGAAAAAGAAACTGTAGTCACTTACTCATGTCCGACTCTTTGCGACCCCATGCACTGTGGCCCACCAGGCTCCTCTGCCCATGGAATTTTCCAGGTCAGAATACTGGATTGTTGCCATTTCCTTCTCCAGGGGATCTTCCCAACCCAGGATCGAACCTGAGTCTCTCGAATTGCAGGCAGATTCTTTACCATCTGAGCCACCAGGGAAGCCTTAAACCACTGAACTATCAGGGAAACCCCCAAATCCGTTGACTAATGCCACAAATACTAAGCACCTGATGTGTCCTAGACCCTGTGCCAGCTGGTGATTATGGTCCCTACTCTCAAGGGACTCCTGGTCTAGGTCCGTCACTTATTTTTAGAAGCAAGTCATCTAGCCTAAGAAGGGCCTTAGACAGCATCAACCAATCCCATCATGCCGTTCTGGGAAACTGAGACCCAGAGAGGGAAAGCAATTTGTTCAAGACTACAGAGGGAATAAATGTATTTTCTGCTCTCAAACCAGCTGAGGAATCCCAATGTTCTTCTAGGGAACGGGGCTGCATTCAAAAATTCTAGAGCAGTCAACTCGTTGCTTTTTAAGCACTAAGCCTACATAGAGTAAATATTCCTGGAGGTCTCACTCCAGATCTTGCTGACATTTTAAGTCCTTGATATCCCTTCTACCAGATTGGAGGCAGGAGGAAACAGGGAACACCAAGGGAAGTTCCATCAGTTCTTCGGTGCCTTTTAAAGTCCTTTCTCTAGCTGGGCTGAGGACACGGTGCTTGCCACTTCCAGCACTTTGGAGTCGAAAGAAGAGGGGGCTGCCTCACGTTCACAAGCACCTGGCTCCCGTCTCTCGGCCCAGACTTGCTTATGTCACTGTCGCCCAGCGGGGGAAGCGGAGGGGAAGTCATGCCCGCCCCTGAAATGCCAGGCGCCTTGCAATTGGCTACAAAGACTCAGGCCCGGCCGCGGATTGGTCATCGCTGAGGGCTTGAAAGGTAGATGAGAGCAGATGACACCTCAGACGGACCGTGGCCCGGGATCAGACAGCGTCTGCGGCGAGCCGAGACGCGCCCCCAGCCCATCATGGCCCGGCTCTTCCGGGCATCCTGCCTTCTGTCCCTGCTCCTGGCCGGCTTCATTCCCCCGAGCCAGGGACAGGAGAAGTCGAAGGTGAGTGAGCCTCGGGGGTGGGGGGCCAGGGGAAAGAACACAGCCCGCAGGTGTCACCATCTCTCAGTGAGGGCTTCCCTCTAGAAGGGTGATAACCTAGGTGCGAGAGACGCCCTTAACTCCCGTTGCCTCCGTCTTTGGCGCACTCAGACTGTCGTCAGACTCTTCGCAGTTTCATCTGCTGGAGACCTGGGTGCTCCTGGTGGGCGGAATGAATTAGGGACGAAGGTTTGTCTCTCCAGAGTTCACACTTTCTTCCCCCACCGCTACATCCGGGCCGCCTTGCTACATCCAAACCACCGTCTGTTTCTGAGACCCTTCCCTTCCAGTGGACCCTGAAGGGGGAGGGGGGCCCAGAAAATGGCGTGGAGACTCGGGGTCTGGGTGGCTGCAGAGTTCCCAGGGAGACTGGCAGGCAATGTGTGGTGCCCAAATGGCCCAAGCATAAATGCAGGCAGGATGCTGGGATACTGGTAAAAGGGGCTGACAGAACGAGCTCTGGGTTGGCAGCAAAGAACGCCCAGGACGCTGACTAGACCTCTCATCCTTTGCGGACCTCAATTTCTCCATCCACTGGAGGTAAGAGCACAGGGCACAGAGAGGCTGAAGACTTCAGAGGGGATGCTTGGAGAAGCTACAAAATCCACACACCATTCTCTGGAGGGTTTCCTGTTTGGGGCAGCCTCAGTACCCATCAGCCACAGCCCTTATTGGCCTGCCAGCTCCGTAGGAGAGGCAGAATTCTCTTGAGCCTTAGTCTACCCTCAGTAGAGCGTGTGGTCCTTAGCTAGAGTGGGGATGCTGAGGTCAGGAGCAGGGGTGACCTGACATGCTTAGACCTCTCCTCTTCCCCGGGGTGGGGAGTCAGGAGCCAGGCATAGACCCAAAGAGAGAGATTTTGTTTCCAGCCTCCCAATACATACACACACCGACACACACACACTGGCACACACACACTGGCACACACACCAGCACACACCCCTCACCTGTATAAAATCAAGAAGCTTTGTGCGTCTGTGTTTCTCAAATCTTCCATTCTAAGGTCTTATGACTCCACAATTCCATTTCCGTAATCCTATCTATTGTTCAGGAAGCTCATTAAAAATGCAAGGTTACTTCTGCTTGTTTCTATCCCGTCCTGTCAGCCTAAATTCTAATCAGTCTGCCTCTCCTGGGAGTCAGCCTAGAGACTGGATGGTTATGGGGCCACTTCCTCCTAGCCTCTGGCTTTGTATCCAGTCTTGTTCATAACCTCCAATTCAGAAGGTATTTTCCAGGGCAGGGATGGGTCTGAGTTTTGATATTAGGGTGTGGAACTGAAGTGAGGGCAGGCCATGGGTAGGGCAGCATCATGGAGTCAGTCCTATAACCTCAGTTTGGGGAGAAGCAGAGACGGGAAGATGGGGCCCTGTTTCAAGAAGGTGGAGGTAAGAACATGGATCCCATGAATAGCTCATCATAGCCATGAGTTCTCTGTAGAACTCTGGGGAGGAATAGATGGATTCAGAGAAAACGGGATGGGTATGGTCTAGAAAAGCCTTAGAGTGGGGTGTGATCATATCAGATGCCACCAGCTAGGATTTGCTAGCCCATGACAGTCTGGTCCTGCCCCATCTTTCCTCCCAGGTCTTGAGAGGGTTGAAATGTCATAGCCTCCGTTTCTAGGACTCAATCACTGCTTATCTTACCCCCAGCTCCAGGGCCAAGGCAGGGGGCCAGGGGCAAGTAGAGGAAAGGATGTGACAGCCCCAGAGGGATATTTGCCTCCACTCAATTCAAAGGGAGGGGCTGGGGAACAAAGCCTTTTCTCGCTGTCACCTCTCCAGTCCATCTTAAGGCTGCCCAGGCTTCCTGTCCTTCCCCTACAAAAGGACTTTACAGAGGCTAGAAAGAATAACAGCTGTTGACGTGCATGGGCTCCTAGTAACCGCTGGTTTCTAGGTGACTAAATCAGGCAGATAGAATGAAGGAAGCACTGGCTGACAGTCAGAGCTGAAGAGCCCTCTAGACAGCCCTGAATCTGACCCCATCTCATAATCAAGGAGCCAGAGCCCCAGAGAAGAGACAGGAGTAGTCACATGTAGTTGCATGGGAGGCCTGGCCAGGCCTAGAACTCAGGTCTCCTGCCCCCAGTCCAGCTCTCCTCTCATACCTTCACACTGTTGGGAGTGGTAAGATGAGTGAGGAGAGAGACACAGGACCAGCAATGCAAGCCAGCCGGGGTCCTGGCAGGGTCTCCCCTCCCACTCTCAAGCCGTCTGAACTCTCCTGTCTTGTGCAATTGTGGGAGGATTGAGCTAACTTCCCCCCCGCCCCACCCCCATCTCCTCTGACCTCCTGGTTAAGGTGCAGGGGTCTGGGACTTCAGGGACCCACAAGAAAAGGGGCGGGGCCTATAAGGAGGTGGGGCGCATGCTTAGTATTGAGAGCCGGCTGTGGCTCTTTCCCCTACCATTGTCACTCTCTGACCCCTCTCCATCTGAACCCACAGCACCAGTGTTGCAGGCCCAGTAGAAAGCAGGAGGTTTTGTCACAGGTCCCTTTTCCTGCAAATACTCTGCCCAGTGCATCAGCTTCCTCATACCGACTGGGGAACATTCCAGTCTTCTTCACAGTAACACAGCAATGTCAGTGCCCTTTACCCTACCCCTTGATGAGGGGACAGGGGCTGGGTTTCTTTCCAAGGGGCTTTCAAGATGGTTTTAATCTACTAGCAAATTCCCACAGCCATTTTGGGAGACAGGTGGTTTTTCCTTCGCCCATCAACAGATGGAAACTCAGATTGAAAGTGACTTGCTCAGGGACACACAGCCAGCAAGACTCAAATCTAATGAGAGGAGATTCCCCTTGCCCCACCCCACCCTGAAAATGGGCTTAAAAGCTGATCCTCCTGCTGTTTTCAAGCTTCCCTTATTTAGACAACTTCTTGGCTTTTTTTTTTTCCTCCCCATTTCACAGTTTGTTTTTTGGCCAGGGTGGAGTAGAGAGGCAGGCAGGAGGCCTGGCTAGGGTGTGTTTGTTGTGTCCTGGCTGTTTGCACTTGGAGCTGGAGCTGAGCTGGAGCTGAGACCCAGGGGCTGGAGGAATGTCAAGCTTAGGTCTCAGGCCTGTCTCTGGCACCCACCAGAAGTCACGGGGCACGGAATATTAGACTCACGTGAAGCAGGGAATTCGTACCAGAGCCAAGAACACTTGCAGCAGTCAGGAAATGACCATGTGGAAGGAGTCCAGCTCCCCCAGCTCACAGGCCTACGGAGTCTCCAAGACAGAGTGGCTTTCTTACACCCACCCAGGGCTACGCCCTGCCAGCCCAGACGGCTCTCTTCACTCGGCTGGGCCCAGGTGCACCTCACCTTAACAGCAAGTCTTCCAGGACTGGCCAGAACAGAGTGCGTGAATCTGCTTCTCTTAACTCCAACCACCTGTCTCTGGTCTATAATGCTAGCTTGCATTCAGTTTGTTTATTGTCTTCCTGCCTCTCCTCAGATGTCCAGGCCAGGACTGCCAGCCCACCTGCTAATTGTGGTAGTGATGCCATGATGCTCTCTCAAGACTAAACCCAGATTTTTGTAGTCTGCATCAAAAAATGGTAGAGATGAGATGAGGATAGAGTTGGGGGTGGGGTGGGTGTAAATTCCACATCCCACTTGCTGGCAGTAATCCATTCCCTCTTCTCCCACCGAAAGCAATGCTGTCAAGCCATCATGGTTCAGAACAGCTGGTCCAGTTCAAGGTTCTCACTTTATAAATGAGGAAACTGAGGCCCAGAGAAGAGAAAGGACAAGTCCAAGACCACACAGGGAATTAGAGGCAGAGCTGGTTCCCCAACTCACAGCCCATTGTTCACTGACTCTACTAGTCTGGAGGCGGACTGTGGAGCAACAGTTGGGCAAAGAGGAAGGCCTCAAGGTTGTTGTCACACTGCTCAATGCAGGGAACATCGGATCTATGCCAGGCACTGGGCTTTATCCTGACCATCCCATTTAATCCTCCCAGCAGGCCTGGCCCCATTTCTGGCCCCTATCCTACTTCCCTATTTTTGAACAACAGCCTCAGCTTTCCAGTTCTCCAGATTGGAAACGTCTGAATCACCATTTTCCACACTGTCGTTTCCTTGTTTCTGTTCAGCTCTTCCTTCACGACGGTCTACTTCTGGCTCTCATCACCACTTGCCTGCGTTATTCTAACAGCTTCCAGTCTCCACCATCCCATCCAGTAACACCGGCATGGCGGTAGTCTCCCTCACAGCCTGCCTGGTGGCTGTCTAAACTGACAAGTGATGCAGAAGTAATGACCATAGTTATTTCTCCAAGTTTCCATAGCACTCACCAGCTTGTTCAATGCTTTTAA
Source organism: Bos taurus (assembly GCF_002263795.3). Classification (NCBI taxonomy): domain Eukaryota; kingdom Metazoa; phylum Chordata; class Mammalia; order Artiodactyla; family Bovidae; genus Bos; species Bos taurus. The sequence continues at coordinate 62,289,296 of NC_037334.1, forward strand.
TATTATTATCTTGTGCAATGCATTAGGAGACTTCAGTTCTAGTCCAGTTTGAATTCTTGGGCAAGTCAAGACCACGTGGGCAAATGTGTTCCGCCACTCCCTGGTATCTTGAAAATGGTGGAGTCCAAGTTCCCTTCAGGCTCTAACCGCTCCCTGGTGCTGGTCTTTTCTTGCAGACGGACTGCCACGCTGGTGTGGGTGGCACCATCTATGAGTACGGGGCCCTCACCATCGATGGGGAGGAGTACATCCCCTTTAAGCAGTACGCTGGCAAATACATCCTCTTCGTCAACGTGGCCAGCTACTGAGGCCTGACGGGCCAGTACGTTGGTAAGAGCCACCCGCTCTTCCCCTGATGTGTTTGGGGATGTTTTTGCCAGTTGGGCACATTCCAATCACAGGAGCTTTTCTGGTGCAAGGAGAATGGGGGTGATGGTCATCATGAGATTTCAAACCCTGTACCTGAATCCTACTGTGTTCTGTGGTTCTGTGAAAATAATTATATAACCTGAGGTCTGATCCCCTATAAACACGTTCTAGAAGATTCTCAGTTGTCCTTCATCCCTGGGTATCTCAATTGCCCTAAAAGAAGAAGGATGGAGGAGACTGGGTTTGTGCCTGGAACTTCCTTTCATTGGAGTAAGAAACAGTAGCTTCCTCTTGCTGAGAAATTCTCCCCTGTCCTCAGCCCATCTGCCTCAGTGCTTCTCTTGGCCCCTGGCCTGAGTCCCCAGAGTTTGTGTGTTAGTGACAGAACTGGTTTCATGATCCCTGGTACCCCCTACTTCTTTCTCCTTAGCTGGGTCAGAGTCAAAAGCCAGGGCACAGGCAAGCCAAAGGCATCTGACAACACCCACCAGAAAATGCTTTGGGGGTGTGGGAGGGAGGCAAGGACAATCTAACTTAGAATGTTCTGCCTGAGAGTCAGGGCAGATTCCTGGAAGTGCAATGACAGTGAACTGGATGGCCCAGTGGGTAGTGAGTGCTCTGTCTAGAATGCTTCCATGTAGCCCTTGGAATAGAGCACAGTGCATTTGGGCAAGAGGTGGGCTGACCATGGATGCTGCACAAGAGACCAGGAGGCACCGAGAGGAGTGAGAGCTGGGCCAGGCTTTCCCCTGGGCCCCTGAATACCCAAAGTATAGGAGGGGTGTGAGGGCTCGATCCCACCCCAGGGAAGTCATCTGCCTTCTGCCCAGGGATGGATGGTTCTCACTCCAGGAAACTCAGTCCTGAGAGTCCTGAAGGAGCCCACAGCCTACAGGCCCAGGTGGTGGGTTTAGGCAGTGGGTGTCTGTTTACTAATTTGAGAAAGCACATTGCTCTCTTCTCCCCCAGACCTCCAACCCATCCAGGTTGGACTCCATAGGACGGGGCTTGAATGCCAGCAATGCCACACTCAATGAATTATCTTGGGCAAGTCCCTTCCCATCAGGCCTCAGTGATTTCAGCTATACAATGGGGTGGGGAGGTGGATGGTACACAGGAGGTGGGACTCCTCACCAGGGCTATCTCCATCTCTGCTCTCTCCCTGTTCCAGAACTGAATGCACTGCAGGAAGAGCTTGAACCATTTGGTCTGGTCATTCTGGGCTTCCCCTGCAACCAATTTGGAAAACAAGAACCAGGAGAGAACTCGGAGATCCTAGCCACCCTCAAGTGAGTGCTGACTCAGTGTCCTGAGAAAGCTCCTCTAACACATCCCTCCCACCCTGTGCCCCAGCCCAGGCTCCAGGCATCTTTTATGCTGGCCCCTACTCACGATGGATATTTATCAGCCACCAAGAACTACTCTCTCCTTCCAGGAACTCTGTTTAGTGGAACAAGTGGAAGAGGTACCAGGAGAGAGACAGGGTCAGGGATGGTGGCTGTCAGCCATGTTGGGGTAAGGGAAGGACAGGCTGAGGGCAGCGGTTATTGAGCAGTTACCAAATTGAAGGAAGACTGCTGACCCACATTATACCTGTGCCCATTTAACAGTCACTGGCTCCCACTGCCCATTATAGCATAAAATCCAGATTCCCAACCCCCCTTCCCCAGTTCTGTCCCCTCGTCTTATTTCTGAGCCCATGTATCTGGGACCCACACAAAAATATTCCTCTTAGGTATGTTCGACCAGGTGGGGGCTTCACCCCCAATTTCCAACTGTTTGAGAAAGGCGATGTGAATGGGGAGAAAGAGCAGAAGTTCTACACGTTCCTGAAGGTGAGTACACAGCCAAGCCACATTCCTGAAGAGCCTCTCTCCCTGGCTGATGCTGGCTCCGGACGGGGCTGCAGCCGCTCCTGGCCCCAGGCCACGTAGACTAGGCCTGTGCCACCCTCCTTTATTCCTGGGCTCTTGCGGAGTTTCCTGGCATCTGATTATTATTCCAACTAGAGGGCTTTGTAGACCCTAGGGGCTCACCAACTCATTTTACAGATAGGCCCCAGAAGGGACAAGCTTAGGGTCTCACAATCTGCTAGAACCAAAGCTGGTGCTGGGATTCAGTTTTCTAACTCCCAACCTGGTGCTCTTTTCTCAATGCCCGGCTATTCTCCTTCCCCCGAGAAGTCCTGGGAAGGAGAAGGGATAAGAGGGTGGGAAGGGCCCCAGGCAGAGTTGACACTTCTCTCGTCTGTGCTCCAGAACTCCTGTCCTCCTACCTCGGAGCTCCTAGGCTCACCTGACCGCCTTTTCTGGGAACCCATGAAGGTCCATGACATCCGGTGGAACTTTGAGAAGTTCCTGGTGGGGCCAGACGGCATCCCCATCATGCGCTGGTACCACCGCACCACGGTCAACTCTGTCAAGATGGACATCCTGACCTACATGCGGCGGCGGGCGGTCTGGGAGGCCAAGGGGAAGTAACTGAGGCCCACCGCCCCTCCCCCCAAGTCCACCACACGGGCTAGGGAGGACTCTGTTCAGGAAGGAACCCATTTCTCCAACTACGCCACACTCCCATGCTAGACCCTTTACTGTTACACAAGGCCCCAGCCTGAGATGAACGTTTGTGCCCGTACTGCTCTGCACATGGGCGTTTGCACACATGCCTACAGGCGTGTGTACACACGAGTACAGGGCCACATGTGTCAACCTGCACAAGTGTATATGTGGCAACAGCTGTGTGCCGTGAAGAATGCCAGAGAGGAACTTCCCTTTCCTTCCAGTTCTCTGTTCCAGTGATAACCATCCACTTTCAGCTGAGTCCAAACTGAAAAACCAGCTCTAGATTCAATTGTTCTGCTTTAACCAGGACCTCACCCTACCGGCTGGCATCTCTTACTGCCTCCAAACACCACCCAGAAGTGCCTGGAAGTTTCTGGGTCCGCCACACTGCCTGACCCCCTCCTTCTCCACCACACAGCCTCGCTCCTTCCTGAGGGCCCTCCCCTGTCCCCCACCCCACCACCCCCACAGCGTTCCCTGCGAGTCGCCAAGGCAGACGTGAGAGCAGGGGCCACGTTCCCCGTGTCAGGGGGCGGCATCGCCATGAAGGAGGGGCCCGAAGCCCGCGTGGGCGGGCCTCCCTTGAGCCTGTCTGAGGGGCCAGCCTTTAGTGCATTCAGGCTGAGGCCCCCGGCCAGGGATGCCACCCCACTCCCTCGGGGGGTGTGTCCTCTCCCCTCACCCTGACCCACTGGCATGAGACTCACCCCTGTCTGCCTAGTAAAGGCCTTTCTGCAGCAGCTGAGCCTACTGTCATGCTTCTTCCATGGGGCTGCCCCAGCACGGGGGCAGGAAAGCTGGAGGTGGGAGGAAGGAATGAACTGAGGGCTTCAGGTCCTTGCTTTTTGGTTTCCACCTAGGCCCGCTCTGCTGCCTCACTCAGCATCTGGAGTCTATAAAACCAGCTCACATCTACGGTCACCCCACAGTTCTCTCTAAGGCAGCTAGCACTGAGATGAGCTGTTCCATTTGACAGATGAGGAAACTAAGGCTCACGGAAGGGCCAGGCCTTGCCCAGTGTCTCCTGACAAGTGAGGGGCAGGACTGGAGTGTAAACTCAGGTCACCTGACCCCCAGCTCCTGGATGCTCCACCCTCATAGAAGCTCTGAGCAGGATCCCAGGGGATACCTGGCAAGAGTAATGGTGGTGCTCTTGTGGGGGCGGATGGGGGGTTGCGTCTGGGAGGCAAAGGGCACAGAGGGAAGGGGGGCCAGGAAAGCAGCACTCTGGTTGACAAGGAGGAGCACATTAGCCAGGGCATAAAAGAAATCCAGTCACAAAATGCTCATCTCTAGCTTGGATTTATGTCCAAGATTCGTGCAAACAGCTGTCCAGGGATCAAGAGCCACCCCAGTCCAGGCCTCCACACCACAAGGCTCCAGCTGAGGGCCTGGCGGCTCCAGGCTGGGGCCCCTCGGCCGATGGGTGTCTCTCAACTGGAGATCGGCATCTGCCAGCAGTGTCCGCAGAGGATGGCAGGTCCAGGCCGATGGCACCTCTCTCCACTTGAGGGCACAGTAGTAGGCTTTTCCCAGTCACTCCAAAGGAGAGGCCCAGATGGACGCCTTCTGGATGGAGCCTCTCCAGTTTGCAGACCGTCCAGGTTTGGGCCAGGGCTCAAGCTGGCCATCCATCTCAGCCTCCCGAGTGGCTGCAGCTCTGGCCACACAGAGCCTGTGGCCTCTAGCTTTCCAGTCATCTGAAGTCAGCTGGCTCTGTGAGACGAGGTGGAGCCAAGGGACTGGTTTCACTGAGGTCCTTCACGGTCATTTTTGGTGGACTCTAAATAAACAAATTTAGGACTTAAAGATGAGGTGGTACAGTAGGTTTCAAAGTCCTATGGAAACAAATACAGTGAGAGTGGGGAAAAAACCAGGGTTGTTGGGTGTTAATGAGTGCCAGGCCATGGTCAAAGCACCTTAAGTACATTTGTCATTCAATCCTTGCCCAGACCTAGGAAGCAGGCAGATTATTACCCCTTTATGGGGGAGAGAAATGGGGCACAGGGGAGTTTTTAAAAACTTGCTCAAGGTCCCAGGTCTAGGAAGTGTTGGCACCCAGTCAGTCTGGTTCCAGATCCCAGAAATGGAGGAGTTCTGGGAGAAGGGACAGTCCTGTCCATTTGGCCACCCTCTGCCCTCATCAAAACAGACTCCTATGGCTCCACAGAACCCCTAGGGCTCCACGGGAAAACATGAGAAAGTGACTGACCAGCTCAACGCCTCCTCCTCCAAACCACACTCCCTCCGAGTTGCCCTGCAGCCTCTGCCCACACTATTGCAGGGGGGCCCTCGACCACCAGGCGTGGCAGGCTCCATTTCTGCACAGCTGCGACCTTTAGAAAACTCCCCTTTGTGCTGAGATGGACTTGGCCTCCCCATGGCTCCCACTAGTTGCGATTCTATTCCCAGAAGCCCCCACAGGCAAGATCCCAAGAAAGCCTCACAGAAAGCAAGGGAGAGACTAAGGGCCCAGAGTCCTTTGGCAACCAGCAAACAGACCATTTTAAAATGTCCAAGGCCTGCAGGCTATCCTTAGGATAAAGACCAGCCCTCCTGCTGGGGCTTACAAGGCCCTTGTGGTGGGACCTACCAACCTTGCTGACCTTGCCTTGCCTGCCTCCCTTTTCCATCTTGTTCCTGGTTCTAGCCAAGCCAGACTTCTGTCGATCCTCAAGTCAGCCACAGTTCTTCACTCCCTCCCACCAAGGCCTTTGCACTTGTCTTGGCCTCCCCAGCATCTTACACAGAGCATGGCACTTAGAGCATTAAACTATAATCAATGGAAGGAATGGTTTCAACTCCTTCATGATGCAGTCACCACCCCTTTCTTCACAACACTATTGGAGAAACTTGGGGCTCTCCTCCACTGAGATCAGCAGGTAGCAAGACTGCCCCCAAACTGGGACAATCCTGGCAGATTAAAAAATTATCTTTTTATAAATCAAGACCCATTACCAGGAGTCACACTTACCTGGTTCCGTAGGCCTGGCAGTAGGTAAGTCCATCACTTGGGAGCTCTGATTACGTACCCCTCCACAGGGCAGCCGCCAGGTGTATTCTGGCTGCAACAAAACTGGTGCTTAGTAATCAATAACCATAGTAGCAGCTACTGTGCCAGAATAGTACTAAGTTCATATTAATCAACTGTAACTGAATCCTTACAACAACCCAGGTTACCAACTCCATTTTACAGGTTGGCAAACTGAGGCTCAAAGGGGTGGAGTACCTTGTCAAAGGTCATCCATCTTGGCAAGTGGTCAAGCTTTGATTTGAATCCAAGGCTCTACAGTCCCACAGTACACTCCAGGGTTTAAAGATGCATGTAAGGAATGGTCATGGGGGAGAAGTGCGTGGGATAGGGGGCAGCTGGCACTGACCAGGTTGAGGGAGGGATGCCTGAGGGGCTGTGGCAGGGGCACTGCAGAGAATGAGAAAGCAGTCAGCAACTCTGGAGACAGAATGATAAGGAAAAAAAAGGAGGAAAACAGAAAAGGTAAACTGAGAAGGAAAAGAGAAGAAAAAGCGAAGGGAGAGAAAGCATGGTGAAGACTTTATACCTGCTGACATGTGGAGGTCATGAAAAAGGTCAAACTTCTGGCCTGGCTGGCAGGAGAGAGCCCTCCTGCTGGCCCTGCTTCCTTACCCAGCCTTTTCTGTCCCATACTGGGGCCCTTGAGCAACCCTGAGCTGGAAGGTCCTGCCCTGGGGATGGCAGGCTGCACATCAGTCTGTTCTCAAGGGGCCAAGGATGCAGGTTCTGACCCTCTCTGTTGACCTTGCCCTTGGCATGTGTCTGGCTGGCCTGTGTGTGTGTCCTGGAGTGAGGGAGGAGGCACAGACTCACCAGACGGAAGAGGCGTGAGTTGGGAAGTGGGGGCGGGTGCTCCATGGCCGTGGGGGGTGGTGGGTAGCGGATCTGGGACCAGTCCTCAAAGCCAGGGGGTGGCCCAATGGGGGGCATGGGTGGGTAGGCATAGGGGCAGGCCCCGCAGAGGTGCTCCGGGTGTGGCTCCAGGTGGTAGCGGTCTGCCGAGGTCTGCAAGAAAGGTGGCATCTGGCTCTGGTCTGTGGCAGGCTGCATGGGCCACCTCAGTGACATTCATCCCATCCCCCATTCTCCACTTAGAGTCTCAGCTCTCTGAAGACTGGCACGTGGCCATGGAAGGCTACACATGGGCCCAGAATATCACCTATCATGACAGCTGGTATGCCCTGAACACTTGTTCTCTGCCATATACTGTTCTAAATGCTCTAGTTGCGTTTTTTGTTTTGTTTGTAAAGCACTTAGCACCACGCCCTAAATAAAGGGACAGAGGACCTAACGTGTAGTCGAGCTCATAATTCATTCTGTTATTTGCTGGGTGTGTGTGTGCTCAGTCACTCAATCATGTCCGACTTTTTGTGACCCCATGGACTGTGGCCCAGCCTCCTCTGTCCACGGAATTTTCCAGGCAAGAATACTGGATCAGGTTGCCATTTCCTTCTCCAGGGGATCTTCCCGACCCAGGGATCGATCCCGAGTCTCTTGTGTCTCCTGCATTGGCAGACAGATTCTTCCCCACTGTGCCACCTGGGGCCTCGTTAGCTGGACACCTGAGCAACCAATGCCTCCCGTGTCAGACTGCGGCTCCCTGAAGGAGGTAAAATGCATAAGTACTGCCTCCTCCCTCAAGCCTGCTCACCTTTGCTTTCCTCTTCTGCTGTCTCAGGGCATCTTTCGCCTTTTCCTCATCTTTGAAGGCTTTTAGCTGAGAGAAAGAGGGAGGGAGAGAAGTCTGTCAGCAGAAGTGCTTCCTGGCCAGGCCTGGATCCAGGGCCTAAGCAGGGTGGACTGGCCAACACATGAGGCTGCCACTCTGGGTCGTCCTGCCTGGCCCAGCGGTGGGAAAGGGCCCTAGGGGGCAGAGCGTGGCCCAGGACAGGGACCGCGGGTGAGGCCTGCTCACCATGGGTGGTCTGAACACAGGTCAGGACGGCGGCAGAAGCCTCACCGCTGCTGTGCTTCGGCATTCACACCTTTTAGCTTCAGTGTGGCAAAGAGTGCATGGCTCAGAGCTAATTCCTACTTATGCTCTTTACAGGCATCAAAACTGATTGTGGAAAATCAGGGCTAGGAGAAGTAGAGAAGGGAGAGGACTTTCTGAGGGCCACAGAAATGTATCAGCAGAGCTGGAAGGAGAATCGGTGAGTGTCCTGCCAGCCAGAGTCGCCAGGGCCCTCCAACCCATGCACCCTCCCCATGGGCACAGCCAGCTGCCCTCTCCTGGGTCCCACTCTTCTCACCTGGGCATGGGACAGGGTGACCTGGGCTTGCAGTTTCTCCACCTGCTTCTTCAGCTCTTCCTTCTCTTCATTCATGCGCTCCCGGTCACTACGCTCCCTCTGGAAGTCCTCCTCAAAGATCTTCACCTAGAGGGGAGGTGGAAGGGAAGGGAGGAGGGGGTGAGGGAGGAGGGACAGCTCTGAGTGGGGGCTCAGACCTGCTCAGACCCAGAATCCTGGGCCTCTGATAGGAGTCAGACATCAGAGCTGGTTTTACCCTGTCTTGAAAATGCCTATGGGGAGAGGAAAAGGTGTACCTCTGGCCCCAACCCCAACTACAAACAGAGTATAGTTCTGGGTCCCTCGATCTTATATTTTGGGCTTCAACCTAGGGCTTTATTTGAAAAAAGGACCCATGGCTAAAAAACACAAAACTGGTCAACGGCCATCAAAATTAGTCCCATCCTTCCATTCTGCCGAGACCCATAGAGAGGTGGAGGCCACAGAAACAGTCTGAGTGGAGGAGTGGAGTTCAGGCCTCCTGGTGCCAAGAGCAGGGGGCCTACAAACCTCTCCCGAGGCTCTGGGGTGGGAGCTGGCACCCTGGCAGGGCAGGGGCGTGCGGGGCCCTGTCTCTGCAGTGTCACATCCTCACTGCACATCAGTGAGAAGCTGACCAGGCTCGGGACGCTTTAGAAGGATCCGAAGCATGACAGCAAATAGCACAGAAGCATGTGCGAGAACCAAAGCCTTCTCAACGTTCTTTAGTATTAATTAGTATTAATTTCCCTTAAATAAAGGGACAGAGGACTCAAGCACAAAGCCATGATCAGGCAGAAGTATCTAGCTAAAGTTTAACAACACAGTTTTGCCTTTACTGTATTGATTGCTTATAGTTACTTTCTAATTATGACAAATAAAAAATGGTTTTCCCATTTGCAGGAGAAATCTAAAGTTCCCTTTTAAATATATTTATTGAGTTTATTTAAACATATGCTTTCATGACATACACACTACTGTACATAAAGAGATAACTAATAAGGATCTACTGTACAGCACAGGGAACTCTACTCAATACTACACAATGACCTATATGGAAAAGAACCTGAAAAAGAGTGGATATATGTATAACTGATTCACTTTTCTGTACAACAGAAATTAACAGAATATAGTAAATCAAATATAGTCCAGTAACAGTTCATTTTTAAAACATAAATTTAAAAATTTTGTTTTCAAAATATTGGGGAAATAATAGCAGAGCTGGGGCATAGAAACGTTTCAATCATGACAGTGGTAGAGGAATGACCTAGATAGGGATACACTGCTGGCAAGGATAAACCTATAGCAGACAGGAGTCCTGGCCAACGGCCAGACAGGGGCCTGCAGATTACAGCTTGCGTGACTCAAGGTCCGTCCTAGGCCCTCAGGGATTCTCCAACTCCCCAGCTCCAACTGGGCACCACCTACCAAACCCGTTCCGCTCAACCTCACCTGCTGTTTCAGCAATTCGTTCTGCGTGAGCAGCTCCTGTTTCCTTAGCAGGCCTCCAGCTCCTTCTGGGCTCCCGAATGCTGTTGGAGAGGACGGGGAGGCCTGAATGCTCAGTGCTTCCTCCAGGGCCTGGAATCAGGAAGAAAGGAGATGGGTCCATCAGCAAAAGCCCTGGGAAGTCAGGTCCCATTGAAAGGGTCAGGCCCCACTGAAAGACCCCGATCATGATAAGGATAATAATAATAACCACCACTATTTAATAAATGCCATCTTATAGATGAACACTATACACACATCATTTTACTGAATCCTCTCCATAGTCCTATGAAGAAAAATTGTGACCTTCACCCTCATTTCATGGATGTGAAAACTGAGGTTCAGAGACTTGAAGGGATTTGTCCAAAATCAGACAGCTAGTAAGTGGCAAAGCAGGTATTCAAAGCCAGTATGTGCTCTTAACCAGCAGCCTAAACTGTGGTCTTTATGTAGAAGGGAGAAATCTCTCTTTCCCTGAGGTTAAGTGGCTCAATTCTTAGCACCCAGACCTAGAAAGAACACGAAGTCCTTTAGGGGAAGAAGCTCAATCTCCTGGACCTGCCCAGAGATTCTCCAGCTTCCATAACCCATTCCCACCAAGCCAATTCCTCCATCCCCAAGTCTTCTGTAGTTAGATTAGCCTGGATTTTAATTTTGATGTAACTAATATTTTACCTTTCCAACCCTGAAAATGGGCTGAAACATCACCAAATAATATTTTGAGATTTTTTTTGTAAAAGCCCTGTTTTACTACCTTCACAGAATACTTTTCCTTGCATAAACAGTGTGCTCACATTCTCTTGAAAGTTACGCATTAACTGGTTTTCTCCTTCCACCCTGTTAACATGTTGCTTGAGAACTTTGGAACACCTCTCAAGACTGGCCATCCTCATCACAAGCTAGACTTTAGCGCCCTGGACAGCAGGGCCTCTGTTGGCCATGTGACAGCACTGCTCACAGCGCCTCCCTGGACCCTGGGGAAACCTTGCCCAACTTGGACTCAGGCCCCTCTTTGTCTCCTTGACTCCCCCCAGAAACAAGAGGAAATTGCAAAGCTAGGAGTAAATTCAAGGGACTTTCCTGGTCCAGCAGCCAAGACTCCAAGCTCCCAATGCAGGGGGCCTGGGTTCGATCCCTAGTCAGGAAACTAGATCCCACATGCTGCAACTCAGAGTTCATATGCCACAACTAAAGATCCCACATGCTGCAACTAAGACATGCAGGCAAAGAAAATAAAATTGACGTACATGTATTTAAAGCGTAAATTCAGAATGCTCGAGGGAAGGCTATGACTGCACCTCCTCCTCCATCTGTCCCATTTTTCAGATGAGCAGACTGAGGTCCAGGGACAGGGAGAGCCTTGCGTTAGTCATCCTTACAAGTTTCTGTCCCCAGCTACCGCACAAAAACCTGGAGGGCAGTGATCCTGCCTGGGTCATCTCTACAACCAGTACCACATATAACATTCTGCCTGGATTTAGAGCCCCAAGTCCCCCAGCTTGGGCTAGATCATTCTTTTTAATGAGAACAAGTCCCAAAGCCCCACACTTGGCATCATCAATGCTTATCCAACACCAAAACCAAGTAGAGTCACCCCAGCAGGGCTGAGACCCAGTGAATACAAACTCACAACAGAGTCTACTGTGAGCAGAAAGAGCAGGCAGACAGAACAGGAGGAAAATCTGAGCCTTCGAGAAAGTTTCCTTTCAAAGCCTCTCCATCAGCTCACTCCTTTAACTCCTGCACTAGAAGGTGGACAGGGCTAGCATGATTCCAGCCAGGGTTCAGATGGCAAAACTGAGACTCGGATAGGTTACAGGGGCTATAACTGGGACTAGAACCATCCCCCAGCCCAGGCCACTGCCCCTCACCTTGGCTCAGAGCAGAGGGATCCCTTTACCTGGGCTCCCCTAGCCCTAGCCCAACCCCTGCCCCAGGCCGCATCTCCCTGGATCCCCCTTCTCGAGGGTAGGAACTCAGGCCAGAGCTCACTCCCTTCAGTGAGTTTTTCCTGAACACATGTTTGGTGCCAGGTGCTGGGGGTATGTGCCCTGGTGAAGACGCACACCTCCCAACACTGGATAGGAGGGTGGCTGTCAGTAAGTAATCACAAGAAAATGCCAGAAGGGTTTGAAAGAAGCTGCTGGTGCTTTAGCTATAGAACAGAGAAACTCCAAAGGCTTTAGCTATAGAACAGGGAAACTCGAAGGAGACTCGGGAAGGCCTTCCTGGGAAGCAGTGTTAGAGCTAAACCTGAACGATGAGTGAGTGCACTGTGTGAGCAGTCAGCACATCCCAGGGCCTGCCCAGCTCATCCAGCAGGGCACTCAGCATGCGGGGAGTGGGGCAGAGGCAGTAGAAACCCTGGGGCAGCACCTAGGCCCTCAGCACCCTTACCCTGACCCAGGAGTCACCCCTCCTGAGCTGAGGATTGAGGGTACCGGCCATGGGGTGGGCTCTGCAGCAGGGCTCCGGGAAGCCCTGCCCACCCCCGGACCTTGGCTGCACCCACCTTGTTGAGCCGCTGGATCTCCTTTTCCTGGTACTCCCGCTGCCGGGTGAGTGGGCTCAGCTGGTCCTGCAGGTACTTGACCTTCTGGCGCAGCTCCTTGGCCTCTGCTGTCAGATGCTCCCTGTCGGTCTGCAGGGGACACAGGGCTGGTGAGCAGGGAGCCTCTGCAGGAGGCCCGGACCCCCTGACTGCCTGCCTCGTCCCCGGGTGACCGCACCTCCCTCCCTCGCTCTCACTCCACAGCCCCACGATGCTCATGCACAAGCCCTGTGCAAGACACCCCCGTGAGAGTAGTAATGTCCACATGGTCCTGTCCTCAAGGATAGAGCAGCCCAGTTGAGTGGAAGGCCCCGGGTTCCATCACTACCTCCTCCAACAGCGAGGTGAACCCTTGGGCATTGTCACAGCCTTCTCTGGTCTAAGCTCATCTATCCACCATGGATAAGGGGTTCATAACAGGAGTCACAGATGGGCTTCAGGAGGTCCATGAGCCCCCACACTGAGTGCAAAATTTTGACTTCAATTTATAGAGAGAAAAGCCACAGTTTCTACCAGGCTCACACAGGGGTCTTCCACAACGCACAGAAAGTGATGTGATTCAGAGTCTCCAAAGGACCTCTCAGCTCTTACAGTCTCTAAGTCTAGTGGAGAAAAGACCCTCAAAGAGATAAATACAGCATGAGGCGGAAAGGCGTCCTCCACAGAGAAATAAAGTTCTGTGAGGTTAAAGAAAGAACACTCCTGCCGAAAAGAAACCAGGGAAGGCTTTAAGGTAGAAGCCCCGCTTCCATACATACTATGGAACAATCCAGGTTCTTTACCACAAACAGTCACAGCTGGAAAGGCCCTCAGAGAGCAAGTCCTAGCTCCTTTATAGGACTATCCAGAGGGGACTTACCCAAGACTACACTGAGCTAGAGCTAGACAAGAATCCAGGTCTCCTAATTCTGGTGTTCTTCATCCCCTTGCAAGCCAAGGGGAGGGTTTAAAATAGAAGAAGGCAGTATGGAGCAAAGGCCAGGCATACCCACATGAAACTATTTCTCTGTGTTTATGTGTACTAAGAGGCCTGGAAAAATACACCTAAGTGGAAACAGTGATGACCACTGGGGAGGGCCTGGAATTGGGGGTGGGGTGGTAAGGACAGATGGTCTGGGGAAACGCCCAACTATAACTGTTGTGTGAACATGCCAATATTCTACAAACTAGCTGGTGAGATGCTTTCAGCCGGCAATGACAGAGACCAGCCTTGGCTGGGTCTTGTGGGAACTGTTACAGGCTCCCATGTAAGAGGCTCTGGGTCCACATGGCCTGTATGGCCCCGTGTCCCTATCCACAGGGCCACAGAAGCTTTGTTCTGAAAATTCCACCTTTCCCCCAGCTGACCAGGAAGAGCATCAGATGCCAGGAACTTAGCCCACCCACTGACGGGAGCCAGGGCCAGGCCGACTGCCCCAGCTGTGACTGTGCTCTCATGAGAAAAGACTGGCAGTGTCCCCCATAACACACATCCCCAGGGACAGGGCGGTCACCAGGGCAGGCTGACTGCTTGGAGAAGGCCCCTGCTGATGGGAGAGAACTCTGAAATGCAAACCATGTTGGAAATGGCCATTTCTAAGTCAGGCAAAAGCAGCCTCTGCCTAGTTCTCATGAAGTTGAAAACATGGTGATACAAAATCTCCAAGGAGCCTGGGTGTCAAATGGCCTTTCCTCTTGAAGATGCCCTAGGATCAAGGCCTTGGCTGGTGTCAGTCACACACACACGGGTCAGATGCTCCTTCTTCAGGGGACTGTTCCTGCTCCCCAGCACACACCCCCCGAATGAACCTGATCTCCCTTCATGTTCTCTCCCTGTACCTTCTGTGTTGTACTTAACACACGTTTACTCATTCACTTCTGTAATTAGATGTTCTACGTCTCTTCCCCCAGGGGCGGGGTTGGCCGTTCACTGCTGACTCCGTTTACCCAGCTGCGCCTGGCGCGTCGCTGTTGAATAGTGACCGGATGAAGGACTAAAGGAAGCTCTAATGCTGGAGCCCCTCCCCGACAACAGCCATCACCACTGTGCAGGTTCCACGGCACCCACCCCCATCGAGTGTACTAGCAGGCCTGGGGAATCTTTTCACGTTTTGTGCTTCCCTGTACAGTTCCCTAGACCATGAGACTTTAACAAAAAGCTCTCCGTATGAAAAAAGAAAAAAATGAAAAACATACCTAATCCAATCTCAATTTTCAGATGGGAAACTGAGGCAGAGCTCAGGAAAGCGCTTTTGCCTCAGGCCACACAGTCCTTGAGTACCAGAGTCAGAGAGGGAACTGGGTCTCCCAACCCCCACCCCCAGCTCCTGGCTGATGGGGAGGAGAGCAGGCCTCTGGAGCTGAGTTTGCGAGACCCACAGTCATACTTGCCTCCTCCATTTCTATCTTGGACTTGGCCAGGAGCAGCTTGCGGTCAAAGTCACGCTGCTTCTGCTCCCGCTCAGCCTCCAGGTCAGTCACCTGCTTCTGCAGGTCCGCCAGCTTCTGTCGCAACTCCGTGATCTGGGAGCAGAGGCAGGAGAGAGGGAGGGTATGAGGGCCAGGGTGGACACATACAGACCAAGGCTGTGGCGAGGCAGCAGCATGCGTGGCGCTGAGGATGCCCTGAGAGACCAGTGGAGAAGCAGGGGTGCGGCCTGGAGTTCCCATCACCCTCACAATACCTTCTGCTCGTACTGCTGCTTCATGGACCGGAAATGCTGGTCCCATTGCTTGTTCACTTCCAGCAGCTGTGGGGGAGAGACTGGGGTTATCAGGAGATTAGCAGAGGACCAAAGAGAGCCAACGCCACCACCACCAGCTTTGCAGGCACATCGTGCAGCGTGTGTGGGTGGTGGGTCCACATGCTGCCTTGATCCTGTGCTTCTCACAACTTTTCCTCAAAGTGAGTCAGCTTTATCAACTGCCACATTTTACCCTCACCAGGAAAGCAAGACTAACACCAAGACACAGAAACAGTACATAATTCTGGTTTAGAATTATACCAGAATTATACCATGGGTGTGGGACCCACACCCATGCAGAGGGCAATTCGGGACTATGTATTAACTTCAAGTTCTCTTTAGCCACATAATTCCACTCTGAAAGAGGTAGCCAAGAGAAGCACTTGCTCAAGTGTGTAAAAAATATGTGTATTAGTGATCATCTCAACAGCATTTATATTGCAAAAAAAAAGATCGAGGCAAACCTGAGCATGGGAAGTAGGCTAAGGAAATGGTAGAATTAAACAGAAAATGGAGCACAGCACAGCTACTCAGAAAGCTGGGTGCCTGATACATTGCCTATGTTCTGAGATGACACTAATTACTTGCCATAATTTTGATATATCAACAATTCTTCAGTGAAGGAAAACAATCCATCATTAAATTAATAAAACAATGGAAAGGGCATCCTTCCAATTCCAAAAACATTAAAATATGATAAAAAGTACTCAGAATTAGAGAATCACAGAGTATACTTTTATATATAAATATAATAAATACCCTCAAAGATACAGCTAATTTTAAGAAAGGAAAAAAGCAATCTGCAATGTGGTATTTTGATATCATTTTTAAAAACATCATACATCAGTAAGTACACAGACAAAATTCAGGAATATGCAAAGAACTGTTATCAACTGTGGTCATTTCCAGGAGGTGAGACACTCCATCTTTTCATAATGAGTATTTTTTTATATTATCTTTGTAATAAAAAATATATATATCTTACAGCAATACAGAAAGAAAACTAAAATGAATATGCGCCTAAACAAAAGACCAGTGGAGCCTAACTTTCAAATGTGCTGGAGGACAAGGGAGGGCAGAGAGGCCCAGGGATTGAGACAAGGGCCTGAACTGCGTGGAAAGGAGAGGCTCAGTCAACGGAGAAGATCAGGCTCCCACCTCTGGTCCAGAGACATCAGGGCGGAACACGCATGAGACACAAGGAAGAGCCTCCATTTCTGGAGACTCTCGGCTGATTGGGAGCAGTGCTACAAGCAGGTAAGGGGTCTCTCCTTCTGTGACAGACCCTTCCTGAACCAGCTGCATGGTGACAGGTGACAGGCTCCCCATTCCTGATGCTGCACTTGCCTCCTATCACAACCTCTCGCCACCACTCAAGGTTCACCATGGGAGCCTTTCTAAACTAAGCCCCCTTCAACAATGATAGGCCATGCCCTGAATGCCATGTGCTCAGAGCGACTCCTATGGGCAGGGGGACTGATTACGAGACAAGAGCCCAGAGCAAGGCAGCATGTCTCATCCTTGGGCAGATGGTTCAGTGGTCACCATGACAGCTCATCACAGAGACCAGTCAGAGCCAGGGGCCAGGAAGGGCCTTTGTCCTGCTGGCCCCGGAAGGGGGAAAGGATCTTCCCTGACCCCCACCACCCCCTCCAGCCACTTACCTCTGTGCGCTGCTGCTCCAGCATCCTCACCTTCTTCTCAGCCGCACCCAGGGACCCCACCTCTGGGATTTTACTTGTCGTCACACCAGCCTGAGGAGGAACACAGAGGGGCCTACAGCAGAGCCTCACACAGCAATTCTCTCGCCCACTCAGTGCGCCTCCAAGGCTACTCACCCCTGAGACCCAGCCTCCTGTCTCCTGCCCCTCTACCCTCTCACCCACCAGTCCCAACCATAACTGAGCCTCTTACATCCACACAGACCATTATTCCCCTTCCCCAATCCTCAGTGGCTCCGAGGCCCTTTTTACCCCCACCCTCCTCCCCATAGACACTTCTTTCCCTGTTCAGGCTCTATCTCTATGGCACTGCCAG
Source organism: Bos taurus (assembly GCF_002263795.3). Classification (NCBI taxonomy): domain Eukaryota; kingdom Metazoa; phylum Chordata; class Mammalia; order Artiodactyla; family Bovidae; genus Bos; species Bos taurus. Next base: position 62,306,329 of record NC_037334.1, read on the forward strand.
CTGCCCTCCCCTCCTCCACGCATCAGCCAAAAGTCCTCTGAAGGCAAGAGTTAACTATTTTTAAAAATACTTTATAAAGTGTTTATTTTTAAAATGTTTTATTAAAAAATATACAAGTAAAAACACGTGTGCATGTGTGATCAGTACATGTATTTCCTTGCTCTGGCCTCTGAGGGCCTAAAGCAGTGTCACTCAGGTAACAATGAGCACAGATCTTGGTTTCTAAATAGCATTCTCCAACAAAAAGAAACAGGGCTCCTTGGAGAAGTGGTTAACGTCATGGCTGGGGCAGAGAAAATATAAGGTGAGTATGGAGCAACTTGTGACACTATAGAAAGGAAGGAAGTTTTCAATCATCATCAGAAGAAGAAAGGCATGTCAAATGGGCATAGGAGACAACTTGGAAGAACTTCCTATGACCAAAGCAGGAAGAATTTGAACAAGAAAATAAATCACGGCGGTGTTGGGTTATAAGCCAAAGGATAAAATATCCTTGAGTCCACATTAATAGAAACAGATGAATAAAAAAATAAATGGGGGAGAAGGGACAAGAAGAATTCCAATTAGTAAACAGAGAAGGAATGAGGGAAATCCAAAATCACCATAAGAAGGCTGTAGTGATAATCACGGCAGTCAAGATCTGCCAGTGTTTACTAAAATAAGTATAAAGAGAAACAGCGCCATTTGCAGTCTCAAGTATACCCTGGAAAATAAATATTAATTACAAAAGAAAAATTAGTCTCTTTATTATGGAGAAACCTGACAGACAGACCCTCAGCCAAATGGTCAAGACTGGGTGTAAATGGACATACTGATATCACGTACCCTTGACGTGTTACAAGATGTCACTCCTGTGGTCTTCTTGTCCAAATCCACAACATCAGTCTAATTATAAGAAAACACCAGAGGAGCCCAAATTGAGGGACATTCTACAAAATAGCTGAAAGCCTCAAGCTCATGAAAGACAAGAACCACTGGAGCTGTCACAGGCAGAGGAGACTGAAGAGTTGGTACAACTAAATACAATGTGAGATCCTGAATTTGATCCTAGTACAGAAAAAGGGCACGAATGAGAAACAGGTGAAATCTGAACCAAGTCTGCAGTTTAGCTAATAGTATCATGGCAATGGTCATTTCCTGGTGTTGATCACTGAACCATGGGTACGTAAGATGTCAAGGCAATCGGGAGATGGGCACTCTCTGCACTATTCTGCTACTCTTCTGCACATCTACAGTTACACCAAAATAAAAAGTTTAAAAAAAAACTTTTTAAAAATATGAAGCGTTGAGGTGAAACAGCAGGAGGATGTCATCAATTCAGAAATTGAACACCAAAAAAAAAGAAAAGGAAAGAAACTGAACAGCAGTTCTACCTCTAAGGCCCTGCATGATGTAGGCCAAGGTCCACACTCTCAGTACAAGATCAAACAGGACAGGCCCCAACCTCTGACATCCTGTAGGCCTGACAGCATTTGTCCTGGAGTCACTGTCCACATTCTCTCCACTCCTTGCCCTCCCACTGCCCCCCATCACACACACACGCACACACACACACACACACACACACTCCCCTGTGACTTGGCAGGGTTGTCCCGAATGAACTGGTGAGGCTCAAGCGCTCCTGCAGGCTAAGGTCTATAAGTACACCACAGAACCCAGAAGGAAGGGGAGAGGGCTAGGGGAGTCCTCCAGGAATGCCACCTCCTTTAAGAAAAGTGAGAGATGGGCCTGCCCCTAGAAGCCTGATGCCTCCTGGAGGGGAGCTGTGCTTAACATTACCGGGGAAGGAAGAAGAGGGGGGTGCTCCTGGAGATGCACCCTTAAGCTACACAGAGAATGAGTGAGTGTGAATGAAAGTCGCTCTGTCGTGTCCGATTCTTTGTGACATCATGGACTGGACTCCAGGCCAGAATACTGTGTGGGTCCCCTTCTCCAGGGGATCTCCCCAACCCAGGGGTCAAACCCAGGTCTCTGGCATTGGAGGTGGATTCTTTACTAGCTGAGCCACCAGGGAAGCCCCTGTCCACAGAGAAGAGAGACCAAATCTGTCACTAAAAGTGACCGTCAGTGTTCAGTTTACCACTTGCCAAGTGCTAAATCTACTTCACAGGCATCACATCACTGAACTCTCCAATCATCCTCTGAGGTAGGTGTTATTATCTCCATCTCACAGAGGAGGAAACCGAGGTCAGAAAGTTCATGTAACCTGTCCAAGGTGGCAGCGCTGACAAGAGGTGGGTTGAACCTGCATTTAACCCACATGTAACTGCAAGGCACAGGCTTCACCAACACCTGCTATGCAAGCCTCTTATGGTACCTTCCTCCCTGGCAAGGCAGTAAGAGCATCTGGCCTTCCTAGACACCAGTGATGTCAAGGGCTTTGGAAAAGTGAAGAGGGCTGCCTATACACCACTGTGAATACAGAGGAGATCAGGAGAATCCACAAGGCACTCCCACAGGAGGACAGACAAGGCAGGCCCTGATGTGAGGCATAAGCAGAAGAAGAGAGGGGCTTCATGAGCTGTGAATCAGAAGGCCATTCATTCATCAGCATGTCATCCTGTCACCCCACGTCTGCCTGATAGCAGCAGGTGGATACAGGAATCTGGACAGTGTGATGTCACACGGCCTCTCCAAACCTCCTGCCATAAACAGCCATGGCAGTCTCATGGATTAAGAGTCCCTGCCTTGCCTCCCTGACATGTAGAGAGGAAGTCCAAACCAGATAATGAATTTGCAAATCCTGGGTTAATTCTACCTTGTCACATAGTAATAAGGAATTAAGTTATTAGGATAATTATTGCTATTATACAAGTGTGGGGATTGTTAAAGACACTGATGGCTGTGCAGCCATTAAACCTCATTAGAGAAGAAAAATATGTCAGTAAAAAGCTGCTACTCAGCTCTGCAGGAAGACACAGACCAGGCGAGGGGCCAGCCAGCTCCCATGCAGGAACTGGATGTGACCCAGCACTGGGAGCAGCAGTGGGGAGGAGGCAAGTGGGCCCAGGGTATTTGAAGGCCTTGTTGAGTCAGCCCACACCCTCTTCTCTGCATGTCAGAGGCTCCCGGAGCACGACCACAGGAGCTTAACACAGTCCCCTCAGGGGCTCTCTCAACCTAACCTCCTAATTCCACTAGGAGTATCTGAGACATTAAACTGATTCTGGGAGCCACCCTATAAGAGAGACTGACAAACTGGAATGAGTTTAGGGGAGATGCCCAGACAGCACAAATGACTGAAGGAGTTGCAGCTATTCAGCCTGGAGAAGGTATGGGGACCCCACAGAACCACAGTCACAGCCCACAGGCCAAGCGTATGTTCCAGGGAATGGGACGCTCCCTGTGGCTGGCAGCAGAATATGGGCTGAGAAGTGGAAGCTCCAGGGAGGTGGACTGTCAGAACAAGCCAAGGAAATGCTGTCTAACAACTAGAACCTTCCAGCAGTGGGACTGGCTCGCTGCCCCGGAGGCTGGGCACTGGCCATCGGGCTCTGGGGAAGGAGTTTCTGACCACATACCTGCTGCGGTGCCGCCGCCCCCTTCTTGCCTGCGCCTTCCATCTTTGGTGAGCCTGGCCGCCCGGAGGCACCGTCTTTACTGCTGCTCATCAACAACTTCCTAAGTTCCAGGTTTTCCTCCCTGGGTTGGAGGCAAACAGAGAGGTCATACTGCCGGCCCCAGGTAGAGGAGACAGGGCGTCTCAGACATCTCACTTGTCTGAATTGAAGCTGAGTCCTGGGGAGTAAGGAGAGTCCTTGAGACCTGCCCTCAGGTGGAACTACAAATGGCATCCTCATGCCACTCTGCAGGACCTCTCTGGAATTCTCTGATCGTCACCAACAATCCATCCCCAACTATGGGATGTCTGTATACGTGAGATCTTCAGGATACACCCACACTGCATTAAATAACCCTGGACTGGGACATCCTGGTGGTCCAGTGGTTAAGACTCCAGGCTTCCACTGCGGGGTGTGGGCTTGATCCCTGGTCAAGGAACTTAAGATCCTGCATGCTGCATGGTGTGGCCAAATAAGGAAATAATTCTGGATCACACTCCCTGAGAAACTTCCACCCTTTCCAATTATCCTCAGACATCCTGCACAGGGTAAGTCTCAGTTTGGTGCTCAGGTCCTGAGCGCCTCTCCAGCGCTTGCAAATGTCCCGTGTTGACTGAGAAAGAGCAGCCTTCAAGGTTCAGAGCCTTTAGTGGGCAATTCACCAGAATTAATCATCTTTCCATTTTTGTTGTATTTATTGTTGGAGGCATCTTCTATTTATTCCAAGTAATGTTGTTTTCCAGTTACTCTAGTGTAAGTTTTCTTTATAATAATCTTCAGTAAAAACATGATGCAAATTAAATTATTAAGTAAATAATAAAGTAGGTGATAAAAGATACAAGACAAACGGTGATGTGGATTCACGCATGACTGAAATATGGATTTCTTCGTATTCTGTTTGCCAGCTGGGTTTCATGTGAAAATAGCCTCAGTTTCCCTCTGCAGGGTGAGGGGTTTGGCCCACATGATCTCAAAGGGCTGAGCTCTGATGGTCAAGACCAGTGTTTCTCTGGGGTGATCCTTGACCCACTTATATACTCCAACTACAGAAAATGTGCTTATGGGCCCACTGGAAAATGCAGACACCTAGGTCTCGCCCCAGACCCACTGAATCAGAATCTCAGCACAGGAGAGAGGGTGGAGAGTGCAAACTTTCAATGCCTTTCCTGACCCTTGGTGATTCTGACGCACAACTAAGTCTGAGACCAGGAGCCAGCCCAGAAGAGCATTCCCTGACAGTTCTCAGGAAACAGAGCAGGACAGGATGGTGACCAGCAGAGGGCAGCAAAGTCCAGAGCTCCGTCTCCAACAGCCAGCAAGCTGTTGCTAACAGGCAGGTTCCCAAGGTAGGAGTGCACTTTCGTCCAGACCTTCTGAAGCTCTGAAGGCACTTTATACACAAACACTACTCACGGTATTAAATGGACCAGAGAGGAAATACTTGACGAGGAGGACCAAGACACCTGACATCCAAAGCAGAGCTGGGCACAGGGCTCAGCGCTCTCAACCCAGAAATCAGTTCCACACACCACTGCCCGCCTCTCCCACCCAGCTCCTCACACCTTCTCTGTGGGGCCTGGACTTACCGCAGCCTCTCAGCAGCCTGATCCCGCTGTTCCAGGCCCTTATCCAGCTTGGACTTCAGGGCCTCGTTCTCTTTCCGAAGCTGCTCACAGAGCGTCTGCAAGGCAGAGAGAGGGAGATGGGGGCAAAGTAAGGGAAGGAGTGCACCCCAAATGCAGAATGATGCTGGAGGTCGGGGGAGGCACTATAACCACACCACGTCCCAACACGATATCCCCATTGCATGGCCTCACCCAATTCCTCTTGGGACAGCAGGAGTCAAGCCAAAGTCCCACCCAGGCTCCTCTTGGCATCAGCTCCCTCAGGAGCCAGCCATGAGGAGGCCTGACCAAGAGTCAGCCACAAGGCCTTCTGGTCCTCCAAGGTCATCCCTCCCCCTCTGTTCCCACAGCCTAAAATGCTCTTCCACACCAGCTGTCCCCTGGCTGACTTCTACTCCTGCTTCCGGCCTTGGCCTAGATGTCAAACCTCCTCCGAGAAGTCCTCCTTGACTCCCACATCTCAGGTAAGCCAGGTCACCTCCGTTATCCTTGCCCACAGTCTCCTGCCCTCACCCTCCTGGTACCTGTGACAATTACAGCCACAGAATCATCAGTGTCACTACTTTCTTTGTGTCCACCCACCCCACCCCTACTAGTCCACAAGCTTCCAGAAGGCTGGGGTCCCCTCACCACTCTCTTGTCCCCTGCAGGACACCCACCTAGCCCAGGGTCCAGCTCAGCTCAACACTCAATCCCGCTGAAGGAACATACAACCGAATGACTGAACTGCCAAATTAATGAAGGACCGTGAAGATCTGAGTCCTAAGAGACCTAGAGCTTAGGCGATTTGGAGAATGAATGAGGCATCAGAGGGGGGCCGGTTGTGAGGTTGTCAGCTGGCAAGTGGGAAGACAGGGTATCGGGTCAAGACCTCACCAATTTCCAGTGTGGCTCAGGATTCCCTCACTTTTGAGGCACATTTCCTTCCCTTACAAAGTGGAGAAACTGCACCTCTCCTGCCTCCCTTACAGGGCTGCTATGAGGACCTACAAGACTGGGAGAACACAACAGCCTCGTCAGCTGCCAGGCCCTCGATAACCTTTGAGGATGCGTGTTTGAAGTGCTGTGAGGTGGGGGACGTGGAAGACAGGCAGCCAGATTCAGGGCCTCACAGACGGAAGGAAGGGAGTGGCTAACGAGTAACGGTGACACACCAGGTCAGGATGAAACGACTCAATCTTTCAACAGATATCTAGTGAGCACCTAACCTGTGACCCATACACAGTGGGGTGCTCTGCCACTCACCACCTCAGTGGAGCCTCACAGCTTTCCCAAAGCTACACAATTCAGCTTACAAAGCAGAAACAAGCCCCTGCCACACAGAACAGGAGGGAAAATGTTTATAGTGTGCAGGGAGATTTCAGAGCTGCTTGTTTCCACAGCCAAATCCAGCCCCTGTGACAGCCTGGAACTCGACGGTGATCAGACGTGAAGGAGCAGAAAACCATTATGCCTGACTGCAATGCCCAGCAGAGGCCTCATGCCATGCCTGGCCTTGGAAATGCTGAGGGAACCAAGAAACGAATCAATGAAAGAATGAGGAGGGACCTGATTAATCTACCTCCACCCACAGGCTGGGAAAATACACAGGATGCCACGGCCCTGGGTGGGGCCTCCAGGGAACAGAACATCCTGCTTTGGGCACTAAGAGGTCAGGACGAGGCCTCACGTGCTATCCTTCTGGGCAAGAGGCAAATACCCTGGGCACAAAGAAGATCGAGAGAGGTCATCATGAAGGTCACTATCTTCCCTCAAAGTGGCTAAGAGAGCTCATGTGCGAGTCCATCTGTTCGTTCATTCATTCATTTACCAAATGCACATCCTGCACCAGGAAGTGCCAGACAGGAGCAGTGGTGGACATATCCAAGGCGCTGCCCCTTTTGTGAGGCCTACATTCTAGCAGGGAGCATAGGGAAAACAAATACAAAGAAACCACTTAATAAAACTATTACAAACTATGCTAAGAGCTAAGAAGGAAACAAACAGGAACCTGACAGGAAAATAAGGGATGGGGCTTCCTGGAGGCCCAGTGAGTAAGACTCTGTGCTTCCAGCGCAGGGGCATGGGTTTGATAACTGGTCGGGGAACTAAGATCCTGCATGCCGCACAGCATGGCCAAAAAAAAATCTGAAAAAGAATATGTGTGTGGGTCTGTGTGTGTGACAATCACTCTGCTGTACACCTGGCCTAGGAAGGAAATATAACTTCATTCTCACAGCACAGGGAAGGTTATGAAGGGGAAGCCTCCTCCACTGGGGAGGCAGGCTGGGATGGTAGTTAAGAGCATGGACTTTGGAATAAGACATAGAGGTTCAAATTCTAGCTGTACCATCTACTAACTGGGGGATCTTAGGCAAAAAAAAAAAAAAAAAATCACCTCTCAAGGGCTACAGCCCGCCCTGTGAGGTGGGGATAATGATGCTCCTGCTTCAGGGGGCAGGGCAGTAACATACAAGGGGCCCGTCCCCTCCCTGTCCACACCTGTACGTGAAGAACAAAAGCAAGGATGCTGCCAACCTGCCGCATCCACCGCCTCCACAGTCACCCCCACCATGAAATGTGCATCACCCACCCCACCATTTCCCAATTTCCTTCCTCGTCCCCTCACACAAGTTCCTTACCCCGCTCACCACCTTGAACAAGAAGCCCGAGACGGGTCCCCAGCCATGCCCTCGGAAGTCCCTGTGGTCCCCTGGATGCCCCAGGAGAGCTGGAGGAAGCAGAGGGGGACCACACGGCCAATCCCGGGCCGCCCGCCCCGGGCCCGGCCTCACCTGCAGGATGGAGGTGCGCTGCTCGTTCTTGTGCACCTTGGAGGCCAGCCGGTTGAACTCGAGGGCCATGCGGCCCAGGTGCGTGAAGAGCTGGCTGTGGTCGGGCTCCTCGGCACACACGCTGAGGGTGGTCTCCAGGCGCTGCAGGTGCAGCATCAGGGTGCTGTCCTCCTGGGGCAGGGGGCCCAGCTCCTGGGGGTGGAGGGTGGGGGCGGACCGCTCTTCACCACGGTCTGAGCAGGCCTCTCCAGCCTTTCTCCCTCTGCTTCCCCATTCCTCATGACTCAGTTTCCCCCTCTGATCCCAGCTCAGCCTAGGGAAATTCTCCAGTTACCCAGGTTCCCTGTCTGGGGCTGACTCACAGGGCAGGCCCCAGGACTCCCGGGCCACTGGCTGTCTCACCAGTAATGGAGCCACCTTCCTCCCACACTCTGGCCTCGCCAAGGGCCTCTGGGTCAGTCACGTGTTTATGGGGCCTCAGAATCCTCATCTCCTGCACGCACACACACCCTTTCTCCCCTTCTGCCCCACAGGGTCCCCTGGAGGTGAACTGACTGACACATGAAAGCAGCAAGCCCAGGGAACAATATCCCTCTGTCTACAGCACTGCTGCTTCCACTCAGTAAGGCTTGGCCAGCAGACATCGAGACTGTCCGTCATGTCTGTACCAGTGTCTTCTGGGCAATGGTCCAAGCATTCACCAACTTCTCAAAGGACCCGAGACTCAAAACACACTAAGAAGCATAGCTCTAGAACCTCCCTGGTGGTCCAGTGGTTAAGAGCCCATCTGCCAATACACAGGACTCAGGTTTGGTCCCTGGTCTGGGAAGACCCCACACGTTGCAGGGCAACTAAATCCATCTGAGCCCATACTCTAGACCCCATTAGCCGCATCTATTGAAGACTGCATGCTGACAGCCCATGCTGTGCAACGAGAAGCTACAGCAATAAGAAGTCTGTGCACCACAACAAGCGCTTAGCACCACAACAAGCGCTTAGTTCCTGCTAACCACAACTAGAAAAGCCCATGCGCAGCGACAAAGACCCAGCACAGCCAAAAATTATTAATTAATTTAAAAAAGAGAGAATCATAGCTCTATATAGTTCAAAGATACCCAGTCTAGGAGAGAATTAAGATAGGAAGGAAACTATGGGCAAGATAGTCCATTCTCAGAACCGGTCACTCTCTCTCTCTCCTCTGTCTAGAACACAGACTGCCTTAGCTATGCCAACACCATGTCCAAGGATCCACAGGGGTACCTGACAGCTGAGTGTCTTAAGCTCCCAGCTCCCCAGCCAGGCACCTGAGTGCCCACCTTCCCCTGCCTGAGCCCCCAGGCCCCACGTCTCCTCAGCCTTCATTCCCCTGGTGTCCCCTCTGTTCATCCTTCCTGGCCCTGCCTGCTGTAAGCGGCTCTAGCAGGCCCTCCATCACACTGATGCGAGTCACAGGACGTCAGAGCTACATGAAGCCTCAAGGTTCGGGTCTAGAAACCAAAGTGTGGGGAGAAGAAGGCTGCCCAAAGAAGGCTGCTCATGAGTCAGTGGCAGAGCCAGGGCCAGACCGTGGGCTTCCTGATACTCCATCTGCAGTGACTTCCCTCGTCTGAACTCTGCAGCAGTGGAAATGCCCTGAGGGCCACAGCACGGTGTCCAGTGAATGGCTCCCTACCGTCAGCACCTCACTCTAACAGGTGCTGCTGCTGCTTCAATTCTGCCTTCATTCCCGCACTGCCTCTTTCCACACAGGGTCTGAGGCGGCCAATGGTACTCTTTTTAAAGCTGGTGACCTGTGTTATCTCTCAGACCTCTCCGACTAGCCTGCAAGCTCCCAGAGGACAGGGAGGCTGTCTTGTCTTTGCTCAGCACAGACTAAGCTCACGGTGGGGCGAAGGACGAACCTACTGAGGAGATGAAGTTCAGGGTCATAGAGTGAAATGCTTCCAGAGCAGGCGGTAGGGGGCGGGGTAGGGGCAGGGGAATCGTGCCTCCTTGGCCAGCTTTTCAGAACCCTCAGGGACACAACAGGACCAGGGGCTGACATTCCCAGAGGATGAAACACAGAACCTTCCCGAGACCCAGAGCTGCCCTGTGTCCCCAAAGCCTCGCTAGTGTAAGCTGTGTGGGCCTGATGGAGACCTCACCCCGGGGACTGACACATACAAGAGACAATCAGTGAACCAAAGAGCAACCTTTTTGTATCTTGCCTTGCTAATTCAATATTTTTAATTTTTATATGTTAATGTATTTTCCGGCATTTAACTTGAAATTTTAACATTTTAATCAACTGTTCACAGCTTAAAGAGTCACATTGTTCTCCAAGGTTTGTAATGGGAACCGTAGTTTCTGCCTCACTTCCCTCCGCTCTCCAGTTCCCACTTCCCAAAGCCTTTCACTTTAAAGAGCAACATTCGTGCCCAAAATAAGGCAGCGGAAACCAAGGCATCAGTGAAGGGTTAGACGACCTGCTGCCTGTGTAACAATCAAAATATCTCCAAGGGAGGAGGGAGGGAGAAGGAGGAGAGGGTGAGAAGTGGAAGATTTCTAAAGAATGTTCCATGCCTTTCTCAATGGTTCTCCAGTAAGTCTGCCATTTTGAGAGAGAGCAGGGCGACATAGTTGGAATAAAGGCAGCAAAGTAGGGTAAAGTGGGGACCAGGTAGACACCTCAGAGCTGGTGGACTGTGTATGCTTGTGTGTGTGTGAGCGCAAGGTTTAACCTCCTACCTACATGCCCCAAAGGGGAGCCTGGGGGGACCCAAGAGCCTGCACAAAATGCCAATCACCTGCCTCAAGCTGCTCTGGGTTCCTCTGACCCTTTCTACTCTACCCGGGCTACAAGCCTACAGGCCCAAAGGCTGAGTCATAGTGTGCAGAGGTGCTGGGCGCTTGGCGGAGGCAGCAGGGCTGGCAACGTGCCTGGACTTTCACAATGGTTGGTACTCGTGTGGCCCACGGGGAAGTCACCAGTCACGTATTTGCATATGTGAGCGAGAAACACCCCCCAGCGCTGGCCGCTCGAGCCTATCCCAAGTGACTCCGAGTTGCCCAGGGGATGTGAGCGTGTCCTGTGCCTCTCACCCGGGGCCAGGTGACTGAAACAGAGAGGAGATGCGGGATGTTCCCAGGGACCTGCCATCCACTCACCATCGTATTTCTGGTGTGGCCGCTGCTCTCCGGTGAAAAGGCCCCTCGGTGGGGACCACTTCAAATTCAGAGGAGGTGTTCTGTATAGAAAAAGGGAGTCAGGGGACGCCTGGGAGAAAACCCCTCGCCCCTCCTCTATGGACCTTATAGCTGAGACTATGGAAGGGGGCAGAGAATGGAGGGACAAAAATCCCTTCTCACATCCAAGTCCTCTGGGCAGCCCCTCCTTGTGGGAGGAGCCAGCCCAGGCTGAGCTTACAAACCACGAAGCAGGAATAAATCCCAGCAAGTCTGCTGGGCAGCCCACTGTGTGACTTGAGGTCACATCCTCCATGGCCAGTTTCCTCATGTGTAAAACAGGGATACTGGGCTAGCTGACCTTCAAAGTACTTAGCATTTTAGGATCTTATCTTTTTTAAATGGCCATGCACTTATAAAGTGTTTTCATGACTTCCCTGGTGGTCCAGTGGTCAGGACTCTGTGCAGGGGGCACAGGTTCTTGGGAACTAACATCCCACATGCTGTGCAGCACAGCCAAAAAAAGAATAAAAATAAAATTCTTTCATGAACTCCATTTTTTCTCCAAGCAACCTGCGAGAGTGGTCAGAAGTTTATATCCCCATTGGACAGAGGAGAAAATTGAGAGCCTCCCACCAATAAATGCAAAAGTAGGACTGCATTTCAAGGACCACAAATCCAACATCCCTGTGATGGCACCTGAGCCATGTCCCAGACCCGGGAGTCTCCGACTGGTCATCTGGGAAACACAGGCAGCAGTCAGCGTGGCCACGGCCACAGCAGTCCTGTGCCCGCCTTGCCAACCCAGTTCCAGAGATCCCAGGGGAGGTAAGTCTTATGAGAAACTGGCAAACTTAGAGAGACTTTTGCAGGACACATGCAAATCTAGGGTGAACCAGGACTCCAGACTTTGCCATGTCTCTCAGCCACTCCAAGTAGCAGATACTGGTTGTGCAACCAACCGATGGGCTGCTGGACCAATAGCTGGCTCTGGGACTGCTGCTAAACCTGGTTGAACAAAGGTTAATTCAGCCTTCCCTTGTCCCAGGAAAGGGCAGGGATCGAGGGATCTCTGTGCTCAGCTTCTGCTGAGCCCCCAGCCTCCAACTTTCTGGGCCTCGGCACTGCCCCAGAAAGTTTCCCTTTCCCTTCTACTCTTCCTCAGCTGTCCTATATGACCTAGGAAAACATTCTTCTCTCTTTGAATCTCCTCTGTGGGATGGAGACTCTAAATGATATGACCACCTGAGTGCCTTCCAGTCCTAGGATACCAAGTCGACCTTCTCAAGGCAAATCTGCAGAAGACAGTTTTGGAGCCCCTGTTGAGAAGGTGAGCTACCTGTCACATCTGCCTACTTTCCGAGCACTGTGCAGTCGATACGTGCTTAACATTACACAACCAGGCAGATGGGAGGAACTCCTTGTGCATATCAGGGTTTTCCTGGTCAGACTGAACTCTGACCTTCATTTGCAAATGAGGAAACCAAGGCCCCAGAGAGACTGAAATCAACTCGTCAATATCACCCAGCAAGTTGGAGGTATCCTGACCCCAAACATCTCTCTTCCTATTCTGCCAACGGGAACTTGAGATCTATGCAACTTTCTGTCATGACTCCAAATGCAACTTACACTGGATGGAGGTTTGGGGACTGGCTCTGGCTTGTCGCTTGGGTGTGCCGGGTCAGCAGGAGTTGCTGGGACAGCTGTGTCTTTTCCTGGAGAAATGAGAAAACATGTGTGAGAAGCAGAGAAAGAGGAAAAGCCCAGATGCCACCCCCTTAAGAATGGCCTTGGCACGGAGAGTTCTCAGAGTTCCTTCCATGAGTCTGGGGAGATGGGAGGTGGTCCTGGGATGATGGCCCTGGAACAACAGGGCAGAACCTGGGCAGAGACCATCTTGCCTGCTCTCACTGGGAAAATCCCAAGGTGATCATTGCTCCTTGCTACTTTGGACCTACCTCAATAATGACACAGATGACAATTTACAATTAACAAAGTGTTTTTATATTTACTATCCTGGCCAATTCTCAAGACAGCTTTGTATCCCCATTTTAAAGGTAAGAAAACAGGCACAGAAAGGTCACCCATTGACCCCGCTGGCAACTGCAGAACTGAGATCTCCCTCCCTGAATTCCTAGGGCTCTTGCCCCTAGGAGCCCCTTGAGGGTAGCTGCATGGTTCCTTCCTGAGGTGAGCCTGGCATCCATCCAGGACTCAGAAAATACTACTGAATATAGTAGAATTATATGTAACCTTGTTTTGTATTTTCCTAGTCTCCTGTAAATGTGTTATCATACTTTCATAATTTTTTAAAAAAAGAAAATACTATTGAATGGACAAGTGGAAGCTGGCAATGCCCACTGCCTGCAGCACAGCCGACTCTGAAATCACCATCTCCTCCACGTGTCCATTCAGTAAATGTCACCAGCAGCAGAACGGAAGGTTGGCATACTGGCCTGGGCTGAGGCCGCAGGTTGGGCTGCAGCAGGAACCATCTGAGTCCTTTTCTTCCCTAATTTCAGACCGTGCCCTGGATACAGAGACATCCCGGAGGAATGCACGTGATCACACACAGGACTTTAACCCTAAGTCACAGTCGGCGCTTTCCCTTATAGGTGGTCTGTGGACCTGACATCTGAAAGGTGCTGCTGCAGGCCGAGAGGCAAAGCCGGTTCTGCCTCAGCCTCCCCACCTGTAAAATGGAAGCGGGGCAAGGCAGACCAGAAAGCTTCTGACTCAGATGCCAAGTCTAGAGACCCGAAGGTGTTGCCTGGAGCGCGATCCTGGCATATAGTAACTGCTCATCAAATATGCGCTAAGTAAGTTATATTGATAAAGATCCTGAGCCCACATCCTGGAAGGAGCAGATTGTTGCTATCCATTTCTAATATCTGCCAGGGTCTCAGGACTGCTGAGTCACCAGCCATTTTTGGACAAGATTATTTTGAGGTCCTTTCCAAATCTGACCTTCTGGGGGATGCTGTAGCCAGAACATGATTGGGAGGACAGCCTGCAGCCTAAGGATAAACGAAGGAGCGGCGGATTTCTGACACAGAAGGGAGTGCTCGGTTAAGGGCCTAGAGAGTGAGGTTATGGGCAGAGGACTGCCTGGGCTCCCCTCGTACCTGCGAGCTCAGCCAGGTCATTGAAGGAGGCCAAAGAGGGAGATGATGGTGGCAGTGGCTCACTGTCCTTGACCAGCTCCTCTGCCTTCTGCCGCAGCCTGGACGCTTCCATCTGGGACTCTTCCAAAAGTTCCCCTGGGGAGACAACGGGGGAAGGAGGAGCAATATTACTCAGTTAAGCATGCCGGCTCTCCCACCCTGATCCCCTATGCCTGCTTCTGCCTGGGTTTGGTGCTCCAGGTCCTGGGCTTCACTCCCTACATCACCTCGTGGGCTCAGTGGGACACATATCATTCCAGCTCATGGCCAGAAATAGCCTGATAAGGAAGAGGCCCTGCAACCAGGGGGAAAGGAGCAGAGGGGAATCTGGAACAAACTTCTGGCCTCCAGCACCCTCTTCCTGCCCCATTCCTGCCACACCTGACTGAGGACTCCACAAAGCCAGGGGCTCTTTCAGGCCCACCATCATGGTCCCAAGGGGGGCTACCCACAGCCTACAGACTGCAGTCAGGGGCTCCCTGAAGAGAGGAGACCTTCCATAACATCAACCACCCACCACCCCTCTGGGCCTTGTTTGCCTTCTTGTATAAGTGGAGACAGGGAAACACCATCCCTCCTTCACCAATCTGCCATTCCTAGGAGAGATCTGCCATTCCTAGGAGAGATCTGCCAAGCAGGGAGAAAGCATTTGGGAAATTGGGAGCTATACTAAACTCCCAAAGCCCAAGGCCAGAGAAGGGGACAGTGAGGTGAAGGAAGAGCTTTAGGAATCTGGAGGAAAGGGTCCCCTCTGCATGGGGAAATCAGTGAACATCTCGCATGGAGGAAGAGTCAGCATCTGAGCTGGGTGCTGACAGACGGGGACCGGTCAGCCATGTGGAGGGAAGCGGGCTGGTCCTGGGCAGTGGTGACAGCTTGGGTGAGAGCCAGGAAGCAAGGGGTCTCCTCCTGCCCTGCTTCAAGCCAAGCTGGACTCCCTGCTCTAACACTTGGGGACTGGCCCGTGGTTGCCCTGGTGATGCCAGTTCTCCCCACTTTTGGTACTTCTGGTAGATGGCCTATTCATGGCTATTCCCCTTGTCTGCCAACTGAGCCTGCCGGCTCCCTCTCCGCCACCCCACGCCTCCTTCTCAGTCCCTCACAGTGTTCTGAGTCTGGTCATCAGGGTCCTGGGGTGCTGGGGACGCAGGGCTGGGAAGACTGCCACCTTGCTAGAGGAGTGCACAGAGACACAGCTGTAAGGCAGGAGCCGATGCTGGGCCGGGAAGGGAGAGAGGGGGCCTGGGCAGAAGCATGCGCCAGTCAGCACTGCAGGCTGAGGGAGGAGCTCTGCAGGGAGAGGGCAGGGTCTGCTTTACCTAACATCTTTATCCCTTGCATTTTTTCCTTCAGTCGGGAATTCTCCTCCACTAGGCGCTCAAAAGCTGAGGACGCCTCTCCCAGAGGCACGCCGCCCCCAGGGTCGTAGATCCGGTATGGTCCTCGCCCTTCCATGAGTGTGGCTCAGCCCCTGCCGTGGTACCCGCCTGGCTGGAAGGACAACAGCAGTAGGTCAGGGGGCTGGCCGAGCCACTGAAGCATCCTAGACAATCAAAGCCCTGGAAGGCAGTCCCCAGAACCCAGAAGAGGACACAGCATCACAGGCTGGTCTGCCCATGGTACAGCAGGGCAGGACAGTCACTTCCTTTGGTCTGGACACTCTGCCTCTATGCATGTGACCTAAGAACACCGTCAGTTTCTTTTAGCAGCCTCATTGCGCCACCAGTTCATTTGGAACAGCAGTCAACTATGAGGTGCAATGTAGAGTATAAGAAAAAGCACTGGCCTGGGAGTCAAAACACATGAGCTTCATGTCCTACTGATGGGGTCCAGAAGAAGCGGGACCCTGAATCATTGCATCCCCAGCGCCCAGCAGGGTATTAGCTCTGATGGGAATGTCCAGTAAACACTTATCAAATGAATAAATAGTCTAACTATTAACTCACTGTGGGATCGTGGGCAGTCCCTTCCCCTCTCTGCGGAGGGGAAATGAAAGTCTTACACTAAATCAGTGATCTTTAAAGTGAAATGTTGTGCCCAAAGGGATAAGCAAGTCATCCAATCCGAAGTTCCATTTATATGTACGCTAGCTTTCTAAAAGAAAGAAGAAAAAGAAAACCCCCTGACTAATATTTAATATACAAACTGACACTGTCACCTTCCTCCTTCCAGTTCTAATGAACAGATGTACTTTCCATCAAAGCACCATCTGCTTGCGCAGCAAGTGCTCTGCATTACTCTGTTCAATTTCACTGGCTTTATTTCATCTGAAACCTCTGTGCAAAATGATTTCAGGAATCTGACTTTTGTGACTTAGTTGAGCATCTGTTCTGTGCTGGATGCTAGTCTAGGTGCTAGGTAATTATCAGCAAACAAAACAGACCAAAAAAAAAAAAAAAATCCTTTTGGAGCTTACATGGTAGTGGTGGAAGAAGCCAGACAATGAGAGAGATGAGCACAATATTAGGGGCAATGGAAATATCTACGGACAAAAATTAAGCAGGAAGTATGAGGTAGGGCCTTAATTTTAAATGAAGGTGTCAGGAAAGGGCTCACAGGGAAGGAGGGCTCGCCTTCAGGGCTCACCTGAAGGAGGTAAGGGAACTAGCCATGCAGATATCTGGGGGAATATCATTTCAGGCAGAGAGAACAGTAAGTGCAAAGGCCCTGAGGCTGAAAACCTGATTCAGCCTCCAGCCCTACAAAGAGCTTACCAACCACAGGAGAGCTCCAAAGGTTTCCACCACCAGGGGCTCCAGAAGGACTTGGAGCCCCGATACCTCCCTCCCAAGATCACCACCCCCAGGGCCAAAATGATTCCAGTCACAAGTCCTCAAAGATCCTTTGAGCACCCACAAGTGCTTTGCTAAAAGAGTATAAAAAAAAAAAAAAGACTAATAATAACAGCTCATTCATTAACCTACTTGCCAGGCACTGCATTAAATCCTTCGGCTGCATTATCTCAGTTAAGCTGTACAACAGCCCGAAAATACATAGTATTATCCTCACTTTATAATGGCGGCTCAGTGAGGTTAGGAAACTCAGCCAGGATTACACAGCCAGCAAGTGAGGCGAGATGCAGATCCAGTTCCACCTAAGAAAGCTGAGTCGAACGCCTGCTATTCTCACACAGCTCCCTCCAACAAGACTCAGGCCAGAGGGGCAACAGGCAAGTTCAAGCCTGTTTGCAAGATAACATGGAGCTATCTACAGTCACTCTGGGCTGTTTCCCTTGCCCTACAGCACAAGACATAACAAGGATTTTGGCCACAGGGTCCCCATTACCCTGGGATGCCACGAGCCAGAAAGAAAAACAAAGTTCTGGTGAGTGAGACCCCCGTCCCCCAAAGACTGACAAGAGAAACACACATTTGCGAGCCACCCACACCCACTGAGCCTAGAGGCACAGGACAGCTGCTCACACACCCAACATAGAAGTCACCAGCTTATGGGAGACTTATTTTTAACTCAAAAGATCAACATTACACAGCAGAGCAAAGAAAGCTCTGAAGTGTTCACTGAATTAGAAGACAGTGTGGGTGAGGCACCTGGCAGTGACTGGCATGGAGCAAGGAGCTCCAAACGTTGGCAGATGTTGGGGGGTTCCTACTTCTGCACTCCCTGTTCTCCTGTGTGCCTCTCCAGCAGGCCCTTACGCCCAGAATGGGATACGTATGACTGGGGTAAGTCTTTATGTATCTGACTGAAAATCTCCTGGAGGCGGGAGCATGCTCTCCTCATCTGTGGTGCCAGTGCAGGCCTGGCACTTGGAAAGCGAGAGGTGACTGACACTGCATGGAGTCCACAGATGGGAAGACTGAGACCTGAAAGGAACCCTAAGCACCTCTGGTGATAAGTGACAGCAGGTGTCTGGATTCCTGCTCACCACTCCACACTCACCCTACATGGAACTCACAGTTGACAATAGGTGATAATTTGGGAATATTTTTACTCCACATCTGGCTTGCCCAATAGATTAGAAGCTCCAGGAGAGCAGGCGCTGAGTCCAACTGGTCTACCAAGGTATTGTCAGAGTGGTCCAAAACAGAGCCCCAGGAAATCTCTAATCAGAGCAGAGAGACGGAAAGGACCAGAGGCACCCTTAATCCTACACCTGCCTCCTGAGAAGCCATGTGCAAACATCCTGAGAGCCTAACTGTGATCCACTGACCAGAGACACCGGGACAGCCATACACATCTAGAAGTGAGCCTGGCACAACTAAGCTCCCTTGGAGATGCCCAGATCTAACACCAAGCAACAGAGCAGGATGCAGGACCCAGGAACTGAAATCCCACCTTCACATTCTCCAAACCATGCATGCTCTCCCTCAGCACTGGGGAGCCTCCAGGGAAGGGGGCTCAGGGGAAGCAGCTGAGGGGCAAGCAGGCTTATTCTCTCGACTCCAGCCTGGGTCGGCAGAGCTGGGCGCAGGGGGAGAGTACAGGCTGCGGGAGCCCAGACCAAATAGCCTACTGTGAGAAAGTCCTCTCTGGAGACCAGAAGAGCTACCCAAAGGATGGCTTGGACTTCTGGAGGCAAGAAACACAAAGAGGGGAACAGGGAATTTCCATATCCCGCTGACCTCATGCCCAGATGGTCAGCGGCAGTTTCAGGATGACTTTCGGGCAGATGGGAACTCTCCTCCTGGTCTGTGTGGTTCTGAGATCTTTCTTAGAGAGGGGACTCATTCCCCGGATGACAGAGCTGGACAGGAATTTCCAAGGACAACGAGGCCAAGTCCATTACCAGGCGCCCCAAGGCTCCTGGAATGAGGGCCTGCGTCACCATCCTGTCTCCCACGCTGATGGTACATTTCCCTGCATCACAGACCAAGGGATGGGTGTGGACAGGGGAAAAGAGGCACTGACCCCACCCCCACGCCTCATTTGGGGCAGTACTGGAGCTCAGCACCTAGGCATCCTGGGACACGAGCTCATTTGACCCTCACTCAGGGTGTGAGGGCAGCAGGCAGGCCCTGGAGCATGAAGACCAAGGTCACACACGATGTCAGGATGGAGCTGGAAGGGCCCCTGCTCTCTCTCCAGTCTGCCACTGCCCCATCTCCATTTCTGCTCCTGCACTTACTCACTGCACTGCAGACCCCCCTCTCCGGGTTCTTGCCAAGTCCAGCATGGACTCTGTGTCCACATGGGCCTGGGTGTAGCAGCTACAGATCAGGTGACCCACCAGCAGGAGTTACCAACCCACTGTGCAAAAACAGAAACAGCTGGGGGTGAAGACACAGGCAGCTCAGATCTTCTTCCAAAACAAGATCCTGGTTTAAGTCCCCACAGCCCACCCCGAAAAAACCTGGGGGCACCCACTGGAACCAGAAAGGCCTGGTTTGGGGGCAGAAAAGGGCCCAGACAGATGACAGGTCAGGCAGTGACCACAGAGTGTAAAGATGGAGATGATGCTATTGAAACTGAAGGAGCCAGAAGAGAAGGAGGAGACAGCATCGAGGGGATGGAGGTGGGGTGAGGAGGGAGGGGTGGGTAGGGGTCAGAGGGTGGGGATGGGAGGATGGGAAGGAGTCGGGGTGGGGAGGGTGGGTGAGGAGACGTGAGGGAGCATGGGCCCAGATGGTAAGCTCCACCCAAGACAAAGGTTGAAAAAGACTAAATTGAAAATGAAGCCTCTGCACTGAGACACTTCAGCCCATTAGAGGCTGTCTTTCAATTAGCTGTGTGCTGCTGCTAGGAGTAGGGGCTCCCAGAGTCCCCAAATGATATGAATTTGCTTAGTAACATTTGCAAAATCGCTATGATTTCTCAAGCATGTTTTTCCACTGGATTGTCACGAGAACCTGGGAAGGAGGCAGGGCTGACATCTGTTCCACAGGTGAGGAAACTAAGGCCCACTTGGGAGCTTCGCCTGATCTAATGCCACTGGGCACTGGCTGCATCCTGAGGCCAGCCAGACCCTGCGGCTCTGGGGGAAGTGAAGTTCTCGCTAGCCCAGAGAAGACAGCCTGAGTAGATCTCTGGCACTGGGAACTGGGAGGACACAGCGGCCACAAGCGACCTCCCCAGGGAACGGCAGGGGCTGCCAGGGATGCTGGTGGGTGCAGGGGACAGTGTGGCAAAGGGAAGGGTCTCCAGAAAGAAGGCAAGGACAGAAAGTCAGAAGTCCTGGCACCTACTCTACTGCACACTCTGATGGCCATGGGCAAGCTGTCCATTCTGTGGACCTCAACTCCCTCATGGGCACAGAAGAGGAGCCTGGACTAGAGAGAAACTGGGTGACGTCTTCATGCTGGCCTAAGGATCCACGGAGACCCAAACTCTGGCAGCCAGCCACAAGGCAAGAAAGAGGAGGGGACCCAGCACACACACAGAAGATAGTACAGCCCTGGATCAGGAAGAAAGGGTCCCAACAGGGCAGGATCAGAGACGGAAGCAGATGGGGCAGGCAGGGTGCAACAAAGAAGGGGGAGCCCAAGAGCAGGATGAGACCCTGAGCCGGAAGCCTTCTCACACGTTGCCCCAGGGCCTTGCCCTGGTCCCAGCTTTGCCCACCCCTGCAGGCTGGGTGACACTGACCATCCCCTCACCTTTTCTGAACCTCATCTGCAAAACAGAAAAAAAAACCAGAAGCCATGGACGTCAGATTAAAGAAACTAAATGAAACAATATGCGTACAATTGGAAGGGCGTTCTCACTTATTTCCTAATTATTTGATTTATTTAATAAAGAAATGTATTCATTTTGTAATAAGATTTCCTAAATGATAATAATTATAATACCTCACAAAGTACCTGGCACTTAGTAGGTTCTAACTAAAAGGCTGAGGCAGCCCCTAACAGCCCAGCTGATGGGTTGTAGCATCCACTTGGTTCTTGTGAATTGCAAGTAACTGTAAGCAGGAACACTGGGACAACACCATAGCTGGTGAAACTGAAGCTATGAGAAGCCCTTGGACCAAGGCCACGTTCACGAAAGATCAGGAATCATCTGAGCCTCAATTTCCTCAACAGTAAATGGGAATATCCTGCAAGTCCCCCAAGGGCTGACAGGAAGTGAGGCATTATGAAACATCTTGCAAACTAAAACAAAAATCTTCCCACTTCCACACTTCACGATGACCTCCAGACCACTCCACCCATTTCACAATCAGGGAAACTGTGGCTCCAGGTCCATCCATCAAAGAGCGGGCCGAGTCCTCCTGATGACTGTCAGCAGAGACACTGCACCTACTTTAGACAGGGTGTACCCAAGGAGCCCACCCCAGCATCTCACCAGTGAGAAGCCAAGGATTTAATCAGTCTTTCCAAACAATTCAGTAAGAAAGAGGCTACAGGCACACAGTGTAATATGAGGAATGGGTGGGGCTCAGGAATCATGGGATCTAGTGGAGGCTGTTGTTGTAGTCGCTAAGTCATGTCTGACTCTTTGTGAACCCATGGACTATAGCCCTCCAGGCTCCTCTGTCCATGGGATTTCCCAGGCAAGAATCCTGGAGTGGGTTGTCATTTCCTCCAAGGGATCTTCCCAACCCAGGGATCGAACCCACGTCTCCTGCATTGGCAGGCAGATTCTTTACCACTGACCCACCAGGGAAGCCTTCTAGTCTAGATACACCATGGCAAACATTTTCCATCACCTGGCCTCAGTTTTCTAAAAGGAGGGGTTGTTGATAATAGCAATAATACAATATAAGGGGGCAGACTAGACAATTTTTAAGGCCTCTTCTAGTTCTAACATTCCAGAACTTACAATATATTGCCATCTGTTTCTAAAGTCTTCTGATCTTAAAAAGGCTACTCTCCCCAGCTCAGAAGCTTCCCAGGTGGTTCTGTGGTAAAGAATCCACCTGTCAATGCAGGAGATGCAGGAGACAGGGATTCGATCGCTGGAGTAGGAAATGGCAACCCATTTCAGTATTCTTGCCTGGAAAATCCCATGCACAGAGGAGCCTGATGGGTTACAGTCCATGGGGTTGCAAAGAGTAGGGCATGACTGAGCACGCACACACATGCACCCTAGCTCCCATCCCTCCCAATGCCCAAGTGGATGTCCTGCCTCACGAACCCTCCTGCAGTGCTCTCAGGGGTGTGTCGCCTTCCCAAGAGCAGTTGGAAACCCCCAGACGATGTCTGCAGCCCTTCCCCGGGTCCTGCCCTCCTCCGTGGTCTGCATCCAGGCTCCAGGTCAGCCTGAGTGTCATGTCTCTCAAGCACAGCTGGCATCTCCCATGTCCCTCCCCACTCCCATCCACTGACTCACCCCCAGAAAGAGCCCCACTGTCCCTACTTAGCCTCCAAGATCCAAGCTCTACACTACCAGCCTAGGTACAGTGGGGAGGACCAGGCCCTTAGTTGGCTGAAAACTGCATAAGAGGACCAAGGAGCATCTAACTAAAGCTGGGATAGGCCCTGACAGCTCTGTGCTCCCACATGCCAGGCACTGTGCTGCGTCATTATGCACAGGATTCCCTTATTTTCTTCTTACCACACAGAGATGAACATTCTTATCCCTATTTTCCAGCAAGGAAACCAATCCTCTTGGCTGGATGGCATCATCTCTATTTTTCAGATGAGGAGGCAGACTCAGATAAGTCACTTGCTTGAGGAAACACAGCTGGTTAGTGGCAGAACAAAGAACCCAACCTCATTCTATCAGACTCCACACCAGTGCCTTTCCACTGGCCTGCGCTGACGGAGAGGCACAGGCTGAAGCTCAGGGGGAGGACACCAGTCCTGTCGTTCCACTACCTGAAACACGCCCAGGTTCCCAGCCGCTGCCTCTGTGTGTCACTAACTTTGCATGAGATCAGGTGTCAGTCTGCCCTTGACTGCCAGCAGTCACCAGGGCTTAGCGCCTCAGGTTGAATGGAAGCTCAGGGGAGATTCAGACCCATGCTTATCCAGTCCGCAGGAGAGCCAGGGGGACTCTGGTTGACCATCTTTAGTGACCCAGACCAACTTCCTCCCCAAGGAGCACCCCCGGGCAGCCAGCACTAACTGCAGTGAAGCTACTCCCAGTTCTGCTTCCACTGCCCCTGCTCTGCCCTCTGGGGTCCCTGAGAATAAGGAACAAGATGCCCCTCTCCTCCATCTCAGCCCTGAGCAGATTCGGAACCTGCAGCACTCAAGAAGCAGACTAGCCCTTGTTCCCTGCACTGTTCTCCGCAGGGACAGGTTTCTGGACCCCTCCCCACCCCGTCCCCTCCACTCCCACCCTATCTGTATCTGACCTTGAAAATGGACAACACTCCAGATGTGGCTTGCCTGACCAAACAGAGGAACTTTCATCTCCACCCTTTTAGGTATTATGTTTCTACTGATGTAGTGAACATTTGCTTTTCTTATACCTGAGTCACCCACGGTAAAGAATGTCCTTTCTCAATTATGTCAACAATCAGGCTCGGTAAAGCAAGTATACTTCAATAAAAATTAATTTAAAAAAATCAGGTTTGTATGGCTGAGATGAAAGTTATCTTGTAAAAAAGTATGCTTGACGAAGTTTCAATTATTTAAAGGGCCAGAGGTAACTCATTCAGTGACCACCTATTTAAGAAGCTAGAAATCTCTGTATCACTGTACAGAGACTGGACAAAGATGCGCACTGACACACGGTTTCTAATAGCAAAAATGTCCTGAACGTTCATCAAGACGGGGCTAGTTTAATAAACTGTGGTGCATTCATTCAATGGAATAGTACACAGACATCAAAAAGAATGGGCAGCCTGCTTTGCAATGACAGAAAGGTGCCCATAAAATACTGTTAAGTAAAAAAGCAAAGTATTGATGTATAATAAGGTATTATTTATCCTGTTACACACATTCGTACACACACAACTATGTGTGTGAGTGTATGCGTGTATGTGTGTGTGTGTGTGTGTGTGTGTTAGTTGCTCAGTCGAGTCTGACTCTTTGCAAACCCATGGACTGTAGCCCGCCAGGCTCCTCTGTCTATGGTATTTCCCAGGCAAGAATAATGGAGTGGGTAGCTATTCCCTTCTCCGGGGGATCTTCCCGACCCAGGGATCAAAACCAGGTCTCCTTCATTGCAGCCAGAGAGCTTCACCATTTCACCCACCAAGGGAAGCCCTGTATGTGTGCATAAACATATACATATACAATAAAATCTTACATATGCATAAGAAAAGGTGGAAAGATACACACCAAACCGCGCTAGTAGTCAGCTCTAGAGAAGGACTTGGGCTAGGGGATTGGAATCAAAGGAAACCTTTATTTTAAAACAGATTTTTTAACTCTTTACAAGAGAAATCTAGCCTGTTCTATTTTTAAAATTGATTTTAAAAAACAGGTGGAAGAGAAGAAGGAGAAAAAAAGACAACTTCCATTTTCTACTTTATACCTTTGGCATCCCTTGAGTTTTTGGAGTTTTTTTCCTCCAATGAGCACATGTTATTTTGTAACTCTTTTAAAGGGGGAGTTGACTTTGTTTTTAAGTTGCTTGACAAAGTCAGAACAATAAGGAAGGGCTATTGTTCTAGCACCAAATGAGGCTGGTTGGCAGAGGGCAGGGATGAGAGCCTCCTTATTATGAATCTGCTTCCTATGCACAGACAGGCTGTAGGGACTAGTTCACAAATCAGGAGGGACTTCATCACCTGAACCAAAGAACTTATTCATTAGTAAAATCAATATTTCTATGGTCTTTCTCAATTCTAACAGTCTGTGATGTATATTGTTTCATGATAAATAATTTACATATATGCAGGAAATTCCTGTCCTCTAATTTCATTCTGGGAAATATTTGACCCAAGTGAAATTAATAGAGAAAAAAATGTAGATGACTAGTTATCATATAAAGACTTAAAAAGCAGTGAACAGAATGTTTAAAAAAAAAAATCAAGAGGTAAACTCCAGGGTTGAGTTTTCTAGTCAAGGAATTTTGCAGATGAAGAGTTGGCAACTGTAGATTGTTTCAACCTGGAACCTTCCAGAAAGGATCTAGCTTAAGGAAGGTCAAGGCTGGGTCTGAGGCGACAAAGGTGGGAGGAAAAGCACCAGACTTTGGTGTGGGAACAAAGGTGAAGCTTCCCATCCACTGCCCGTGGGCCCTCCCATGGGGCCTTATACCTGCTTTGCTGGAGAGGAAGCCGAGTCCAGACAGGTGCAGAGCTGGGCTCGAGGTGGCCCAGTTCCCAAGGACCAAGCAGAATGCCCCCTCTTGATCATCAGTCCCCAGCCTGTATTCACCACTGCCAATGCCCCCTAAGAAGGGCTGAGAAGGCAGCCCAGGCACCTCCAGCCTGCTAGCCTTCGCCTCCTCACAGCTCCTGGGATCCACTGGTGCACCTGTGCCGTGCCTAGAAGCCTGGCCTCCCCACCCACCCACCCCCCAACCCAGCAGCTGGCACCATTGACCCAGGAGGAGCCCCTCGCCTATCAGCTATAGGGTCAAAGGGCACTAGGCCAACCCTGGGCCTAAAGGGAAGGGAGACTCAACTGTCCTCCTATGTACTGGTGCCCCAAATGCCCAAAGCTGGTTCCAACAAAGGCTTTCTCCAACCCTGTAACTTTTCTCCATGGGGGAAAATGACAACTTTTGAGAATTCCCCTCATACCAAATATGGTGAAAAGAGGGTTTCTGTGAAACCAGGGTTCAGATCCTGGTTCCGCTCCCTCACCAAGTGACCCTGAGCAGACCTCACTTTCCTGGTTTCTTCTCCCCAAGGAAATGCTGTGAGGACCAACGAGGATCCCCAGATCTCCCTGAAGACCTTGAAGGGCTAACCCAACAGGAGCCACAATGGCTAGGAAGGGAATAGCTTCCAGGGACCACCAACCAGATAAAAGCCATAGATGTCCCGTTTCAACAGTGAAGACTGGAAATAAGCTAACGAAGAAGAAAATGAATAAAGGCATCGGGGCCACTTCATACCAGTGAATGTTAGTACCATGCTGTTTAGGCACTAAGTCGTGTCTGACTCTTTGTGACCCCATGGACTCTAGTCTTCCAGGCTCCTCTGTCCATGAGACTTTTCAGGCAAGAATGTTGGAGTGGGGTGCCATTTCCTTCTCCTAGGTATCTTCCCAACCCAGGGATCAAATCCACATCTCCTGTTTGACAGGCAGATTCTTTCCCACTGAGCCACTAGGGAAGCCCCTATTAATACTATACAGTTGTGAGAAACAAATAGGCCAGAGCTAGAGATCCAAACAGGAATGAATCTCTCAGGCATAATAAGAAACAAAACAAGCAAGCTGCAGAAGAACACAGTTGGAAACATTTAAGTAACATCTTAAAACATACAAAACAATATTACATATTGTTTAGGGATGTATATATTTATAATATCAATAAAACTGTAGAGAAATACAAGAGAATAAACTCTAAATTTATAACCCTTGCTACTTCTGGAAGAGTGGGGAAGGAGATGATCAGGGAGAAATTTCAAATGAACAGAATATGTTATTCCTTAATGTGAATGGTGGCTCTCCCAAGTGTCTGCATGTTACTCTCTGCGTCTGAAAGATTCCTTTGCATTTTCTAAAAGTTAATGCTGCCATCTTCAGACCCCTGTTCCTCTTCCCAGAGATTGGGATCAGGGTGGGGGGCTGCACCCCAGAGGCAGAAGTGGGGCTGTGGCAAGACCAGCGTTCCTCAGACCACAGAGATGAAGCTGACCAGGATCATGGTCTGCTAGCCAGCCAAGAGTGGTGTAAGCCTCCTCCACTGTGGGTGGAGACCAAACCAAGGGCCCCTGACTCATGGGACACCCCCACGCCCGCCCTAAAAATACCAGCTCTGACCGCTGAGTAGGACGCCTTGGGTGACATGACTCCTATAGCATCCCCAGCCCTCCCTCACTACCCCCTCCCCCCCACACACACACCCCTGCCTGGGCCACCGGCCTGTCCACCAGCAGGTGCTCAGGGACACAAGGAACAGCCTCAGGGTGAGGTCCCTGGGAAGACAAGAGTTCAGCCCTGCCTGGGGACAGCCCTTGGACAAAAAGCCACCGTTCCTCAGCCCAGTCATCCGTTCCTATCAGAAGAGTGACTGACTGTCCTGGGCTGATCATGGGGGGAGCGCAGATAAAAACTTCCTGCCAGCGGCCAGGCCGTGGTGGCTGTACCTTCCTTCTGGCAACACTTCACAGAGCTGCTGACACTCTCCAAAGAGGAGTAGGATAAAGGAGGGAAGGGCAGGGGGGCAGCAGCAAGAAGCCAGGAGGTGGGGCACAGAAAGGCCTGGCCCAGCAGCAGAACTCAGAAATCGCCGGGGAAGAGAAGGCAGCCCGGTCACTGGGCCACAGCCCTGAGACACCTGTCAGTGCAAGTCCCTCGCTCTCCAGCTGGGACACCAAAGCCGGCCAAGGGAGGGAGACTCGCCCACGGCTGCAGGGGACAGTGGAGACAGAGAGGCGAGGAAACCCGGATCCTCTGTTGGCCAGCTGTCCACTCTTTTTGCCATACATCCTACTCCTCCCTCTCCCCCGCTCCCTCCTCTCCCTCCAAGGGGTCAAGTGAGCCATGAGCAGAGAGGAAAACAAGGGGGCAAGAGAGGAGGTGGGCCTGCCGCAGCGAGCCACCTGTAACAGCACTGGAAGGGGCCGCCCACAGAGCGCTCCCTGATGCTGTGCTGCGGTCCAGGGGAGGCTGGCTCATCCCTGTGGCCCGCCCACGTATACAGTTCCACTGTTCCAAACAGGGATGGAAGGACGTCTGAGATACCACAAAGGACGATCCATCCAGAGAGGACACAGAATGGTCCAGAGGTGGCAGAGGATGAAGGGCAAGTTATGCCCAAGCCTGGAACATCTGACCTTCCTCATCATCTCCTCCTGAAATCCCTTCAACATCCTCAAGATCAGCATTGTTAATAAGACTGAATGAGGCTCAGCAGCCGGCAGCGACGGGTCACTTACACCACACCAGCCCCACGCCAGCCCTGCGCTGAGTGCTTGACAGGCACTGTCTCATTCATGTGCACCCCTCTGGAGGCAGCACTTACGTCACAGAATCTTACAGATGAGGAAGCAGGCGCAGCCCCCGTCCTGGTGTGCTAACTCTAAATCAGGCACGCCACACCATGGGTTCTCAAAGAGCAGCTGGTCTCGCGGCCCCAGCACCGCTGCCACCAGCTGGCTGAGCCGCTATGGGGACGCAGCCCTGCAGTCTGTCTAACAAGCCACCCAGGGGATTCTGATGCATGCTCAGGTTTACCAACCAGCTGCTCTGATCACTTCCCAGTGTTGCCGACGGAGCAGGGAAAAACTGACACTTCTCTGCCTGGCAGTCAAGACTTTAGGGTTTTTCCTAGCCCAGCTGGTCAGCTCCCCCAACCCAGGAGAGCCTTACCCCAAATCCTCTGCCCAGTTTCCTAAGTTCCAGAAGAAGCTCAGGCCTAGCTCTGTACCTCCTCATCTTGGCTGGGCCTGGCCTTGAAGTCACTTCCCTACAGAAGCCCCCTGACCACCTGGCACCCCCAAAATTGCATCACACCCCACCCAGACTCAGTGCCAGGCAACTGCTGGCACACTATGCCTTCCAGCTAGCACTCAGGGCACATTTCTGCCCAGTCTACAACATGTTCCTGGAGGACAGAGAACCATGAGCACCATGCCGCTCCACACAGCACCACACCAGAGGACTGGCAGGATCCGTTTCCTGACTATCAGGAGGGAAAAATAATGTTGTGGGAAGCAACTTCTGGCTCTCACCCCAACTCTGCCACTAATTCTCTGGGACATGGGCCTTCCTTCCCATCTCTAGGTCTCAATTTTCTTATCTGTGAAATGCACCATTATTCTAGTTTCTTCTACTCTACTCATCCTTTGAACAAACCCAGCAGTCTTACCCCAGACACTCTTATCTAGTAACAGAAATGCACATGTGAACACTAAAGAGGTCGTTGCTCTCACCCTTTCACTCCAGGAAAAGAGAAAGACAACAAACAAGCAAACACTAAAAATTACTGTTTCCCAGACATATACAGTGTCTCTACACACACTTTCTCATTTGCAGATAAGCACGGTCATTTCAAGGCATGATGAATGTATCAAAAATATATATAATAGTAATATGACAGAAAGTGAAAAAATGAGTTACTTTGCATAGAAAGGTCAGGGAAGGCCCCTCTGAGGAGGTGACATTTGAGCCGAGACTTGACAGATAAGGAAGAACCAGCGTGGAAAGAGCTGGGGAAAGGTGTTCCAGGCAGAAGCAACAATATCCACAAAGGCCTCAAGCAAGAATAAACTTGCCATGTTGAACGCGGAGAAAAAAGCAGGCTGCTGTGGTTAAATCACAGTGAGTGTGAGAGTAAAACAGTACCCAGGAGCACCCAGAGAGGGAGGCCAATAGCCAACCTCTTACAATTCTGAGGTGTTCAAATCAGGTCGGCCAACCCAACCCAGGACATCCGGGCCCAAGTCACAGGCAGGACTGGGGGGTAAGGGTATGAGTCAGACCCCATGGCTTCCTGGGGCCCCAAAGGCCCTGGTGTGGGAATAAGGGCAGGCAGCAACCCTCAGCAGGAGTCCCATGCCATACCCACGGATGCCCATGGGTGGGGGAAACAGATTCACCTAAGTATGTAGAACACAGGACACTCAGGGCTGCTGTCTCCAGAGGGACATGATCAGGTGCTTCCATGAAGTGCCAGACCCTGATCATATTATTTTTCCAGGACACAGCCAGGATAGTGGAAAGGAAATAGTGCTCAGGGTTCAAGGCTTACTAGTATCGGGCAAGTCTTAACCTTTTGGGGACTCCGTTTCCTCATCTGAAAATTAAGGCTACTAAGAGTGACTCTCTCCGAGGGTTGTTGAAAGCTTAAAAGAGATACTAAACGTAAAGCACTGTGCCTGGCACATGGTAAGTGCTGATAAATGTAAGCTGTTACTATCACCATTATTGGTTTTTCACTACTTTAGTTCTCTCTGCTGTAAAACAAGGATATTAATACATCATAGGATTGCTATGAGCCTGTGCTAATAAATATTCCAGCCTCCTAATGCAGTATACATTGTCAGGAATGGGGGAAAAAAAAAAGAGACAGTTCTCTTTCCGGATCTCTCATCAGGTGCTGAATTCCCCTCTACCATACCACATTGTTTGGAAAATGAGTAAGAGCTGATTAAATTACATTTTGACAATACTGTGAAATAAAAATGATGCATTAGGAATCCACAGATTTCTCTGTACTGTCATTCTGCAAGGGGGTGGGGATAAACATTGCTGATTTTTCTGCATCACCCATAAAAGTCCCCCCTCAACCAAAACAGTCTCACGCAGTCGCACAAAATTCCCAACCACAAAATTCCCATACAATTAATGAATGTATAATACAATCACTTTCATGTACACACAACCTCGCACTCTCCTGCAGATAAATATTCTACAGCGCAAAACTCACACATGTAGAAACACCACACCCAAAAATCCCTCCCCCAAACTCACTACAGCTGCCCTGCAAATGCACCCAAATGTTGCCTCCAACAGAGGGCAAAATATTTTCAACAGAAACAGTAAGTACAGAACGAAATCTGGAATCAAACGCTAGAGTTCAAATCCTAATTGTGCAACTCTCTAACTGTATGACCCCAATCTCCAAATGCCTCAGTTTCCTAAA